>NC_087255.1:318750-637500 GCF_037042905.1 Lytechinus pictus | reverse complement strand
CGCCTCCGTAAGAGCTGTGTAACACAATTGACAAATGTTTATCACCAGTGGAGTTGTACCTTGGACAAAACCCGTGCACCCAGGATTGATGCAGTCTTCTTAGGTATGTCGAAGGCATTCGACAGAATGCCACACACACAGCTTTTGTATAAACTTGCCAAATCATTTAACATTCAAGGTAGTTTATGGAACTGGATTCACTCCTTTCTCTCCAATAGATCTCATCGAGTTTTGTTTTTAGGCTCTTCATCGGACTGGATTGATGTCCCAAGCGGCGTCCCCCAAGGGAGTGTCCTGGGCCCCACACTTTTTAACTTGTTTGTCAATGATATCTCCCATAATGCTCTATCTCCTTGTGTTCTGTTTGCAGATGATGTTATTATTTTTAGGAACATCTATTCATCTGCAGATGAACATCAACTTCAATCAGATCTTGTTGCTTTGAATTCTTGGTGTGCAATAAATGGAATGATTTTTAATACCTCAAGGACAAAGGTGATGCATATCACAAGAAGTAGACAAGTTAACCCACCTATCTATTTTTTAACTCTTTAAGAGCCATTGGCAGCTATAGTTTCCTGACTTTCCCAAGTAACTTTTTTTTTGTTTAACCAATTTTATAGCCAGAAAATCAACATCATATTTTGTGCTTTTATGTTGTTATATTAGCAAGGAATTCACAATTGATTTTGTCATATAAAAAATAGTAGTTTACATAGACATTTTTTGAGTAAAAGGGGATTTTTGCATCATTATTTTGAAGAGTTGATTTCGGATATTGCCTCGATCTGAATATTTATTTTCTGATGTATTTATGCATAGCCAAACGGGAGGTTTTGGGTGCAAGCCCCCCCCCCCCCATTTTTCATGATGCAGAAGGCGCCGGTAAACAAAAACAAAAAAGGAAAATAGAAGAAAGTGAGAGTACAGGAGAAAGAACAATATAAAAGAGAAAGAAAAAGTTATTAACGTAAGATAAAGTAGAAAATATTTCGAAAACCTGTGCCACCGACCAAAACTTACAATGGGTCCCGCTGAATTCTAACATTGATGCTGGAGAGAAGGGGGTAATTGTCCAGGGGGTAATTGTCTTCGAGGGTAATTGTCCTCGGGGGGTAATTGTCCGGGGGTAGTTGTCCGGGGGGTAGTTGTCCGGGGGGGGGGTAATTGTCCGGGGGTAGTTGTCCGGGGGTAGTTTTTCGGGGGGAAATTGTCCGGGGTAATTTTCCGGGGGGTAATTGTCCGGGGGGTAATTTTCCGGGGGGTAGTTGTCCGGGGGTTATTGTCCGGGGGTAGTTGTCCGGGGGGTAATTGTCCTCAGGGGGTAATTGTCCGGGGGTAGCTGTCCGGGGGGTAATTGTTCTAGAACCGTTGATTACATATGTATATACAAGCAGTTTGTTACATGATTTACCAACTCTCATGTCAGATCATGAAGCCTGGCTTACCATTGTTGATTTATTTTTGGATGCGTCCGATTTGTAGTGTAGTAGTGTACGAAACATTAGTGAGGCCGAATGCCGGGATTCAAACCCGGACGCCCAGCTTAGAACGCCGTGCCTTAATCTAGTCTACAGAGAGTCCACGGGTTAGTGGCTAGGGCGACCCCTGATCAGATTGACAGTCATATAAACAGATTTTTGACCCCATCAATAAAGAGGCACCAGCGTTCTAAGTTGGGGGTTCGATTCCCGGCGGATACATATTTTTCGGCCTCACCAATGTTTCCAAAGCGTACTTAGCTATGGGAAACCTTGATTTGATTACACCTTTTGTAGTTCTCTTCATTCATTTCTTTCACAAATTGTATATATACATTATATATATATGTATGAAGTATGTATATATATATATATATATATATATATATATATATATATATACATATTGCAGCCGAACCGACTTTCTTTCCTGACGAGCTGGTTCGTTTCGGCTGCAATATACAACCAGTTGGTGTAAAGTCCGTCTTTTTCACTTCTGACTCTTTGCTCCTTCTCAATATCTTATATCATATCTCATGGAACCGCACAACCATGTTGAGGGCCGAATACCCAGTGTTCAGTATCTCCGTAAATTCAGTATCTCGGTATCTCGGTGATTTCAGTACTTTCAATATCCTCACTCATCTCAGAATCTCGGTAAAGTCAGTATTTTCCATATCTTCTCTCGTCTCAGTATTTTCCGTATCTTCTCTCGTCTCAGTATTTTCAGTATCTCGGTAAATTTGGTATTTTCCTTATTTCGGTAAAGTCAGTATTTTCCGTACTCTCACTTCTTCTAGTCAGTACTTCCAACACTTTCGTACTTCTGCTTTCCGACCACTTGTAGCTCCATACAACAAAACAACAAGTAGGAAGCAATGCATTCAGTTCATAGAACTTTACTGAAGAAATCATGCTAATCCTGTCGCAGCAGGTTCCAATAAAAATTGAACAGAGTTTCAGAAACCTCTTACTGCCAAGCATATTGTATGGCTCATAATCGAGCATGGAGCTCGATTATTCTCGACGATTCTGGAGGGAGATTGTCAGGCCGTAAAATTTAATCATCTCTTTAAAACAGTAAGAGTCATAAAATAAATATTTTCAAACACATAACCATACAGTTGTAAACATCGTTATTTCTCAGCAAATAGTGCTTAAACACATTTTAAAGAAAATACTTTCATAATCGATTACAAACGATTACTGAATTTCTCTATGCAACTATATACATGGATTAAAAACTATTCTACGCTCTTCACTATTACGAAACCATGCTGAAAATTAAATAAACCTTTCATTTCGTTACACAACTCCCTCCTTCGAAAAGCTCTGTCCCCGAGCTGACCAATTCAGTAACAAAACGGAAATATACAAACATGTCATTAAAAACAACAGTGCACGAGATCTACAGATCGAGATACATGGTCTACTTTCAATTTTCAAAAGGTTAAACATTGCTATCCATACTTGAAGACGATTTCCAGTATTTCCTCTCCCTGATTTAACAACATAATGCTAATTGTTACATACAAATAATAATTTCTGACAAGATGTTTATCGACAGTCATAAATCGTTGCGTTACTGACTTTAATTTTCACATAAAAAACCCCGACAAATTAATATGCTTAAATTACAGCATATACACAAATTAGCAACAAGAACGTAATAATTGAGTTTGGCAACTAAAAGTCCAA
Source organism: Lytechinus pictus (assembly GCF_037042905.1). NCBI lineage: Eukaryota > Metazoa > Echinodermata > Echinoidea > Temnopleuroida > Toxopneustidae > Lytechinus > Lytechinus pictus. The sequence continues at coordinate 634,321 of NC_087255.1, read as the reverse complement.
TGTTTTATGAATTAAAGTCCAGTGCAACGATGGCTTTCAAACTTAGTCGTTCATCAGTTCTTTTAAAAACACAGTTGGATAGACTACGTCGCAATTGTATCCAGCCCTTCTCAACTTCATCACGGATTCTGAATGCGTTTCCGGAGGTCTTCCCTTCTTCGGTCCAACAAACAGCGTGGCGGTACTTGACAACGGCTGTGCGAATGGCCAGGTTTTCAGATCAACACCCTGGCGCCTGTCCATGTGAACCGTCTGTGATCTCTGTCGCCTTCCTCCGTCGTTGTTAATCTGGTCTAGATATATCCTGCTGTCTTGTTCAGATGGTCGTACCTCTTCTGTTTCATGCTCCATGCTGTCTTGCCGCACATGATCAACTTTCTCAAGCAATCGGCTCTCAGGTGAGACACTATCGAAGTTCTCAAACGATCTTGGCACCGATTCCCTACATTCAACTGGAACATCCTGCACAGTCTCAGCCAAATGGTCCTGCTACCGCTTCGGCACGCCCGCCAAAGTGCACCCACCATATGGCTCCACACCTGTGACTGGATTGTCCATCAGGCCTCTGACCGATATTCAAGCTCTATCGAATTGTCCTCCAGGGATTGCTGTACCACTAAGTCGTTTAGTGCTCCTTGTCTCTTGTTCCTCACAGTCAGCCGATATAGAACCCAACTGCTGTCCAACAATGCTGCAAAAGAGGGAGTTCCCCTCTAATGTTTCAAGACTAGCTTGACCAGCTTCGGGATAGTTCTCTCCTGAATTTCCGTCAGCTGAATCTTGCTCTTCCGATTCCATTTCCAGAAGAAGGTCTTGAATGAGCCTTTTCATTCTCACTCTCCAGAAGGGTGTTCCAGTACTGACATGTATTCTGTCGCCATCACGGGTTACAGCAGGGCTGTACCTGGCTTGCTGGTATAATTCCCACCTTTCATCTCTCCATCCTTGAGAACGTCTCCACATTCAGAGCAGCTTCTATTGCCTCGTCCAGTGATATTGGTTGCGAGCGGAAAACCCCTTCTCTGACTTTGCAATCTACAATCGCATCTATAAAGTGCCCCCTCGCCAACCGATCTTGTCTGACTTGATCAAATTCAGGATAGGCAAGATCCGTCAGGTCTCTTATGCTCTGTCCTAATTCCTGAAGTGTCTCTCCTGGTTCTCTCCTTCGCTGTAGCAACTCTGCAAGGTAGACCTCTGCCTTACCACCTGGACCATATCGTCTCTTCATTTTGTCCACTAGTTCATAGTAACTAAGTCGCCTCCATGTTTTCTGCGTAAGCAGTGTAACCGCAGAACCTCTCAGGCTGGCTGCCAGCTATTCCATTGCTTCGTATTCTCCCCAGCGATTTACCACAATGCACGCCTGAAAATGGTTCAGATAGTCTTCAACCGGAGTGCGGCCGTCGAATTGGTCTGGTACAATAGTTGGTTCCTTTGATCTAACTTCGTGATGATTTAGCAGTATATTTTCTGATTCGGTTTTCATCTCGGGGCCTCGTCTATTCTGGGTACCTTGTAGCCCAGTCCTGAAAAATTCCTGTTCCAGTTTGGTAGGCTGCGGTATCCGTGCTGCTCTGAACTTGTCAATTGGTAAAGATCGAAACTGAACTCTCGGCCCATGCTTACCACACGCCTCATCAGTCCCCCATGGAGGCGTCAAGCCCATACTGGTCCGCTTCTCCGTCATCATCTGATCAATATCCGCCATACTGCTCTCCAACTTCTTCATCACCTCAGCCGGCGATACCGTACGCCCTCTTTGTCCTCGAACATCAATTTCCTTTGAACTTCTACACCAGCTATCCCACTTCTGACACCACGTGTAGCCGAACCGACTTTCTTTCCTGACGAGCTGGTTCGTTTCGGCGGCAATATACAACCAGTTGGTGTAAAGTCCGTCTTTTTCACTTCTGACTCTTTGCTCCTCAATATCTTATATCATATCTTATGGAACCGCACAACCATGTTGAAGACCAAATACCCAATATTCAGTATCTCCGTATATTCAGTATCTGGGTGATTTCAGTACTTTCAATATCCTCACTCATCTCAGTATGTCGGTAAAGTCAGTATATTTCGTATCTCGTTTAAGTCGGTATATTCGTATTTCGGTAAAGTCAGTATTTTACGTACTCTCACTTCTTCTAGTCAGTACCTCCAACACTTTCGTATTTCTGCTTTCTGACCACTTGTGGCTCCATACAACAAAATAACGACAAGTAGAAAGCAAGGCATTCAGTTCATAGAACTTTATTGAAGAAATCATGCTAATCCTGTCGCAGCAGGTTCCAATAAAAATTGAACAGAGTTTCAATCAGAAACCTCCCACTGCCAAGCATATTGCATGGCTCATAATCGAGCATGGAGCTCGATTATGCTCAACGATTATGGAGGGAGATTGTCAAGCCGTAAAATTTAATCAATTTTAAAAAACAGTCTTAAAATAAATCTTTTCAACTACAGCAATGGTTATTAACACTTCTATATAATACCCAAACAGTGAAGAATAATTTAAGATAGATATTTAACATAATCATACAGTTGTAAACATCGTTATTTCTCAGCAAATAGTGCTTAAGGACGTTCCACAGTTATATTTGTGCGCATTATGATCTGCGCATAGTTTACACTCTGCGCGCTGACGTCACAATGGATGAACAGGTATTAATTAGCTGCGGGTATGAGCTGATTTTTCTCATCTTCTGCACTTTAACTGCAGATCCGATGCGTTATTTCATGAAGCTAAAAAAATGAATTATTCCATGGACCATACAAAAAAAATTTCTCTACAATTTCAAAATACTTTACTCTGCAGTGCTGCCAAGAATCACGAATATTAGCCCGTGTTTGAATAAATGGTAGAGTGGTTTTGATTTTTTCTTCACATAGATACTAAGCATTCGGCCCATTTTTGGTGTTTTAAAAAGCACATTTGCTCTAATAAAAATGCTGATAGTTTAAAAACAAGCACATGAACCCCTATTTTTTAATGTTTGTACCTCTTAGGTATACCTTCCTCTACAACTCTGCAAATTTTGGTGAAAATGACATGGATTTTGAATAAAGTGCAGCATTTATTGTACGTTTGTAGTTTGTTACTGAAATTTTGCATTTTTCAGATTGGGATTTTGTTATCTTTTACGCCATTTTTAAGAACTGACAGTGCTGTTAAACTTAAAATTGCAATCAAATAGCACTATTAATAGATTCTCCATTCTAACGATACAACTATTAACTCTCTTGCGAAATTTGATGACTTTTTCATGTATTTTGAATGAGTAATGGAGGTTTAAACTCATTGTAGTAATCTTGGGCGGTCTAAAAATGCCAAATTCTTTTGAATGCGCAATTCTTAAGAACATCAATTTGGGTAAACTTTGAAGCTCTATAGCAAAAAATCAAGCACATGGACCTATGTTAATTTTTGCATATTTCGAATATTAAGGTTCTAAAGTATCTATGTGCAAAGTTTGGTGAAAATGACATGGATTTCACTTTAACTGTGGAACGTCCTTAAACACATTTTAAAGAAAATACCTTCATAATCGATTACAAACGATTACTGAATTTCCCTATGCAACTATATACATGGATCAAACATTATTATACGCTCTTCGATGTTACGAAACCATGCTGAAAATTAAATAAATCTACCAAAATCCGCATACGGGAAAGTAGTTATTTTCAAGATGGCGTCCAAGATGGCCGCCATTCACTAAAAATGGATATAACTCAGTCATTATCCACCCTAGAATCCTACTTAAGCTCATATTCCATGGTCCAGTGAGTAAACGAATTTATTGATACAAGTTAGAGTGAATATTAGCACTCCAGTGTATCTGACAAATCCAAAATGGCGCCCAAAATGGCTGCCTTAGGCTGAAAATCCACAATTCATATATTACTTACTTAAGTGGCTTTCATTTGGTTTATATGCAATGGCCCTAATTGTTGAAGATGTTCATCGGGACAAGTTACAAGGACAGCCAGTGGTCTGGTGTGTCTAAAAATCCAAGATGGCTTCCAAAAATTGAGTTTAAAATGGCTGTTAATACTTAAAATGGACATGGCTCACATCATATCCACCTGGGAGATATGATTTTGGTGTCTAGACCATGGTTTCAATGGTCAAATAATACATTGGGACAAGTTACAAGGACAGTCAGTGGTCCGGTATGTTCAAAAATCCAAGATGGCTTCCAAAAATGGAGTAAAAAATACTTTTGCTACTTAAAAGAAAAACATAGTTTGTTCAATATTCGGGAATATGATTTTTGTGCCTATACCATGGTTAAATGTGTCAAATAATACATTGGGATAAGTTACAAGGACGATGGATGGTCAAGTATGTCCAAAAGTCCACGCTGGCTTAACAAAATAATATAAATTAGCCGCTGATATTTACAAATGGACATAATTCATGTAATTTCCGTCAAGGGAATTATGATTTTGATGTCTATACCACGGTATTAAAAGTCAGAAAATTAGTGACAAGGACAGTCAGTGGTCCATTATGTCGAAAATCCAAGATGGCTTTCGAAAATTGTAGTCTAAAATGACTGCTGTTACTTTAGATATTGACATAGTTCATTTAAATTCCACCAAGGAGATGTGATTTCTGTGTCCAAACTATGGTTTTATGGTTAAAATGATACGTTTGGACTGGTAACATTGATATGCTGTCGTCCAGTTTGCATAAATATCCAAGAGGGTTTTCAAAAAAAGCATCTAAAACGACTCGTATCACTCATAATGGTCAGAGTTCTACGATATCTATCTGTAAGAAATAACGTTGGTGTCTACATTGCGGTAAGCAGGGTCAAATAATACATTCGGACAAGTAACAAGGATAGTAAGTATTACATTTTGTTAAAAAAATACTTGGTGAATTCTAAAATTTCATCAAAATGGGTGCTATACCAACTCATAAAACAATTTGATAACTTATACCCATGCATTTAAGTGTAGGCACCAATATTATTTCTCAAAGGTGGATATTGTTTGAACTATGTCAATTTTTAAGTAACAGTAGTCACATTTTTTAAAGTCAACTTAGATTTTAAGGCAAGATGGATAACTGCATATCATGGTAACCAGTCACAAAATATTTGTTAACCCTTGAAACCCTAGTGTAGACACCAAAATAATATCCCTAAGTAACAACAGTCATTTAAAACCCCAACTTTTAAAGCCATCTTTATTTTTTGGACATACCTTGCACCATACAGTCCTTTCAACTTGACCCAATATATTACTTGACCCTTTAAACTCTAGTTGTATACACCAACATCATACCTCCAAGGTATATTTCTAATAATCGATGTATACCTTTAAGTAAAAACAGTCAATTTACACCCCATTATTTTGAAGTCACCTTGGATAATTTAACATACAGACAACTGTCTGGTCTTGTAACTTACCCTAGTATATTACTTGACCCTTTAAACCATGGTTAAGACACCAAACTCATATTCCCCAGACAGATATTGAACAAACTATGTCCTTTTATGAGTAACATCAAACATTTTTTACTCCTTTTTGGAAGCCATCTTGGAATTTTTGACATACTAGACCACTGACTGTCATTGTAACTTTTCCTAATATATCATATCTCACAGGCGGATATAAAATAAGCTATGCCACTTTTAATTATAAGCAGCAATTTTAGAATAATTCTTTAAAGCCATATTGGATTTTTGGTCACACCAGACCACTGAATGTCCTTAAAACTTGTCCTAATGTATTATTTTGACCCTTGAAACCAGTGGTAGACACCAAAATCGCATCTCCCAGGCCGATATGAAATAAACTATGTCCGCTTTAAGTAACAGCAGTCAATTTAGAATCAATTTTTGGAAGCCAACATAGATTTTCTGAAAAATCAGGCCACTGACTGTCCTTGTAACTTGCCCTAATGTATTAATTGACGCTTGAAACCAGTGGCTTAGACACCACAATAATCACCCAGGCCGATATGAAATGAGCTATGTCTGCTTTGAGTATCAGCAGCCTATTCTAAAGATCAATTTTTGGAAGCCATCTTCGATTTTTTGACATACCAGACCATGTAGTAAATTATCCTAATATATTATTTGACCCTTGAGACCAGTGGTTTAGACATCAAAATCATATCTCCCGGGCCAAAACGAAATGAAGTATGTCCGCTTTAGGTATTAGCAGCCATTTCAGAAATAATTTTTGGGAATCCATCGCGGACATTTGTACATACCAGACAACTGACTTTCCTTGTAACATGCCCAAATGTATTATTTGACCCATTTAACCATGGTATATACACAAAAATCATATTTCTGGATATTAAACAAACAATTTTACACTCCATTTTTGGAAGCCATCTTGGATTTTTGAACACACTGGAACAATGGCAGTCCTTGTCATTCTTATTTGTCCATTGAAAACATGGTCTAGACACCAAAATCATTATGTCCCAGGTGGATATGAAATTAAGTATGTCCATTTAAATTATCAACAGCCATTTGAAACTCCTTTTTTGGAAGCCATCTTAGATTTTTGGACACCATCATTTGAAACTCCATTTTTGGAAGCCATCTTAGATTTTTGGACACCATCTTTGATTCTTGGACATACCAGACCACTGGCTGTCCTTGTTATTTGTTCCAATGTACTACTTCACCCTTAAAACCATTGAATAAAAACCAAATTAAAGCCACTTAGATGAATTGGGGATTTTCAGCCCACGGCAGCCATTTTGGGCGCCATTTTGGATTTGCCAGGTACAGTGGAGGGCTTATAATTCACTCTAGCCTATATCAACAAATTTTTACCCCCTAGACCATGGAATATGTCGAAAGAGGATTCTAGGGTAGATCATAAGCTTTGGGATCTTTGTAAGGTATCAGGAGAAAGCTTAAGAAAGCTTATGCCTCCATAGTGTTGGTTTGCTGATGACATTTCAAGGGAAGAAAAGTCACAATAAATATGGAATAAAATGATGTATATCATTGTTTTAAATAGGATAATTCCATGCATTAAAAATGAAGTGTCATGAAAATATTTTATACCCTATAATTTAACAATAGTTTTTCAAGTATTGAAGAGTTATCGCAAATTGATTTGGAAGACTCAATAACGGTATACCAAGAATGCGTGTTCTTGACATTCGTAGTAGGGTCCATGCTGAAATAATGTGGCAAAGGCAGGGATTTTTAGAGGCGCATAATGAACTTATACTCATCAACATGGTGGCGAAACATTTAACATGAGCTTGATATTTGTAAACAGTATATTATTTGATATTATACAACAGAATAGAGCAAACACATGATATGCCAGATAACAAGTTTACTTTGATCAATAAGAGTCGAGATCCAGCAAATTATTCCCACTGTCTAAATAATATAAGCATTCATAAAACGTAAATTGTTAGGGGAAAAAATAAAAAAAATTGTTAATTGGACCATGCGGTGATTGCAGTCATAGTGACTCGCTTTATAGATTATACGGGATTGACATTCAAATAACACGTTGAGACAACGAAATCATCGGAACCCCCCCCCCCATGGTTTTAGATCCGACCTTTTCTTACAATAATGAGGTAGAACATGCACGACATTTTATTTTTTTATGAAGATATAAATCCCTTGTATAATCAAGAATTTCTATAACCTCCTTGGTATAATCACGGAAATTAAAACCAAATTTAACATTTCCGTTGTCTTGCTTGCGTCAAACTTCAAATGCGTTTTTCTCTTGATTTTGATTTCCTAGAGCCCCATTCTTCTCGCGTTCAAATGCTAATATCTCCACTTGCATTTACTCTTACGGGTCGAGTTATAAACTATATTAAAGGTAATGAAACGGGAAACAATAAACACTAATAAAAGTGGATTTTTAAAATTCCGACTTGTCTCTCATTTCGGTGTGATGCGTCACATATACACGTACAAGTATACAACATGACATATACAAAGGTAAACAGAATACATAGGAAAACAATAATACAATGGTTGTAATATAAACAACGAAAATAATTATCAACAAATGTATTATTCAATACAACGAAATGATGATTTAGAGGAATGCAGAAGACCACCATGGACCTGGGAACGATATTTTCAGTGGGGATGCTGAAATATATCCTCAAAGGTGTGGTGGGGGAACACAATTGAGTTTTCCATAATCACACACACACACACACCTCTAAGGGCACCACACATACACCCACCCACCCACACATAAACACACCTGCAACCCTTTCTCACACACACACACACATATATATATATATATATATACATATATACAGTGCGTCCCATCAGAAAAAAACGAAACCGAGATTAAGCGATGGTTTATCATAACTTAATCACAAATACAATAGACAAATGACCTACTAATGTAAAGCTTAGAATCTCCTCTTTCGTTTTTTTTGTGGGACGCACTGTATATATATATTTTTTTTATGTGTGTGTGAAAGAAATGGATAAAGAGAACAATGGTAGGCGTAGCTTAAATTAAGGTTCCCCAGAGCTATCTACCCTTTGGAAAAATTGGTGATGCCGAAAAATTGTCTCTGCCGGAAATCGAACCTGGGCCCCCGGCTTTGAACGACGGTGCCTGTGGTCGGTCTCTGTGGCCGGTTTCTGTGGTCTAGTGGTTAAGGCACCGGCGTTCAAAGCTGGGGGTCCGGGTTCGATTCCCGGCAAAGACATTTTTTCGGCATCACCAATTTTTCCAAAGGGTAGATAGCTCTGGGGAACCTTGATCTAAGCTACGCCTACCATTGTTCTCTTCATCCATTTCTTTCACAAAATATTTAAATAAAAGAGTTGTCAAAGCTCTTGTACATGTATAATTTCACACATTTATATATATATATATATATATATATATATATTGTAAAGAAATGGATGAAGATAACAATGGTAGGCGTAGCATAAATCAAGGTTCCCCAGAGCTATCTACCCTTTGGAAAAATTGGTGATGCCGAAAAAATGTCCCTGCCGGGAATCTAACCCGGGCCCCCAGCTTTGAACGCCGGTGCCTTAACCACTAGACCACAGAGACGGGTTAGTGGCTAGGGCGACCCCGATCCGATTGACCGTCATATTTTCGACACTATACCAATTATAATTTCCTTTGTCGGGTGAAGGTGGGTTTCGAACAATGACAAGCCGCCATGCTTCAGCTGGATCAAAGCTATTGCTTTGATACAGTACACGTACAAACAAACCTCCTTGCATAGTTTATTTGATTTGATTTTTATGAAAATCCCGATGTTTAATGCATCAGTGAGCTCATAATATTCGAAAAGTATGCAAATGAGAAGAAAGTTCAAAGCCTTGGCCCCACTCTGTGACGTATCAAATGGTTATTTTGGTGTGCGCGCCTTTTGGCGCCATGTGCGAAGTTTCATGAAATAACTGTTGGTAGAAGTAACAAAAACCGTCCATGAAACAAACCCTTCATTTCATATTTGTTGAAATTTTTGACTTCCTCTCTCCTAGACTTGTGTACATTATGGGTGCATATGTTTACAATAAGTAACCCCTTATCCAATATGGTGGAACTTTTTTTCAAAAGCAATGTCATTTGACAGTAATGTTTATCAACCTATGGGCAGATTTCTGTACAAAAATGAAATCGATTTGTTCATTTATGGATGAGTGAGCACGCATCAAAGTGGGAAAATTTGTATTTTCAACGTCACAGACTCATTTTGAAGGGTAATAAAGAATATTGGGGGCAAATTCGGTTTCAAATGTCACTTTAATTGCTGTTGTTTTTATCATCCATCATTTCTATCACCACAAACTTTCCAAACTTCAAACATCTTCATGGTTGAGCGAGCACATTCGAAAACTTAGGAATGAATACTCTTTATACTGCATAAATGTATTCTTTTCCTAACAATTTCTGATGATCAGTTTAATTTACGGACAAATCAGTGGTGGATCCAGAATTTCAAAATGGGGGAGGGGCCTATAATTGTTGGAGCCACCAACATTTTCAAACTTTAACATGATCTAACAAGTTGTAGAGGATACTACCATAAACCCCTACACTCTAAATTACAGGGATTTAAAATAAGTCCAGATGGACTGTAGCTAGGGACCAATCGATTTCTGAATTTAGTTTTAATCCTAACGACTTAAATTTAAATCTCAAATGATTTAAATTTAAATCTTTCGAGATTTAAAAATGAATCTTAAGGATTCAAACTAAATCCGGAATTCGATTGGTCCCTAACTACAGTCCATGTGGACTTGTTTTAAATCCCTGTAATTTAGAGTGTATAGTGATACGTCACAATACAGGGCCGCGGAACGGTTTTCAAAGTGGGGGGGGGGGGGCTGACCATGCAAAAAATCACAATCGTATGGTAATTTTTACATTTTTGTACATGCTTTTGGAAAAAAGTGGGGGCTGAAGCCCCCCGCCCCCCTCTCCCCCCCCCCCCCCGCTTCCGCGGCCTCCGCAATACATTGTGCTCACTCAACCATGAACATACGATATCAAAATTGTGTGTGGAGTGGCTAAATGATGGATAGTAAAACAACATAACACCATAAAATTCACCTAAAAACAACTTTTGCCCAACTTTGTATTTGCACAATCTGAAAAAAACGACTCTTGTGACTTTCAAAAATTGTCATTTTTAATTCAATCTTTAATTACTCATGCATAATTCAATCGATCAATCTTATTTTTCCCCAGGAGTTGCTTAATGATTGTAGAAAACTACCTCCGAAAATCTCAAAACAATTCCGTTCAAAAGTTACAGCAATTTGATTTAGGGGGGACTTACTTTTTTGTTGTGTATATATCAAACCACCCATCTCCTCCCACCCCCAACAAATCCCCGTTCTTATGTTGCGTATAGGGGCATAGTATGGCAATTTAACATGACTCGTATGTATGTATATAAGACATGTAAGACAATAAGTTACACAAGTATTTCCATATATTTTTGTTTATTTCATTCCGTATATTGTGTATACAAAAATAGGTGTAATGATCTATATTTATAGGCCTACATAGTTTTTATCTGTACCTATAGAAGAAACCTTTACACTAAGGTCCCCAACAATTCATGACACCCCCCCCCCCTCAGCCTTTCCTCCACTGAGCATCTTCACACCCCAATGCCCACCTATAGAAACTGTTCGGGTGATCCCACTGCAAGCCTTCACCACTCCCCTCACTGCATTCGCCGCACCAGACCCTATCACACAACACGTACCTACCAAACCCTTACTATCCTCCTTTCAAGGTAACTTTCAAATATTATTTTTACTTTCTATTAAACATCTTTGAGCTAAAAAAAAACCGTTTCCTTCATGAGGTTTTATCTATGTTACACAATTATTATGTTCTACTGTTTGTTTTTTGTTTCCGTTGCACGCTTGTTTAGATTGTGTTTATGTAGCTTGACATTCTTATTTTCGTTTATTTTCGTTTATATTCTTTTGTGTCCCTCAAAGCCCTGAGGAAGACCGTTCACACGGTCGAAAGCTTGGCCTAATAAAGGAGTTGGACAATATTGCTACGTCTTGCAGCCTCTCTTTTGTCAAAGTCACACTTATATAGTGCGTCAAACAAAAAAACGACACCGACATTTAGCGATGATTTATCATACCTTATTCATAAATACAATAGACAAATGACCTATCGATGTCAAGCTTAGAATCTCCTCTTCCATCTGATATTACGTAGATTAGGGGACATCCCGATAGACCGCGGGTCCGATAGACCGCGGGTCCGTTAGACCGCGGGTCCGATAGACCGCGGGTCCGATAGACCGCGGGTCCGATAATCCGCAGTGTGTGTAAAATTATGATCAAATATATCAAATGTCATCGAGAGGTCCAAAGGTCAAATGATACGAGGCCATGGGGTTCAATCAGGTATGGATCCATGGGGGACCGAGGGGGAACTGCCTCACCCCCCACCCCTAGCTCAGAATAGAGGGGGGAGAGGGGAAAAGGGAGAGAATAGAAAAAGAAAGAGGAAGATGGGAAAAGATGATAATAGAAAAGAAAGTAAGAAGGAGAAAGGAAGAGAAGAAAAAAAAGCGAAGAAAAAGGGGAAAGGAAAGACAAAGGAAAAAAGGGAGAAAAAAGGGGGAAAGAAGAGGAGGGAAAAGGAAGAGAAAAAAAGAAAGGAGAAAGGAAAAGGAGGAAAAAAAAAGAGGAAGGAAGAGAAGAATATTTAAATAGAGAGGAAGATGGGAAGAAAGATAAGAAAAAGAGAGAGAGAGGAAGAGGGGAAAAGAAAAGAAAGAGAGAGAGGGAGGAAGGGGAGGGAGAGAAGAAAAAAAAGGGGGAAAGGAAAGAAAAAGAAAAAGGGAGAAGTAAAGGGGGAAAGAGAAAAAAGTGGAAGAGGGAAAAGAAAGAAAAGAACAGAGTAAGGAAAAGGGGGAAAAGAAGAAGAAAAAAGAGGAAGGAAGAGAATAATATTTAAAGAGAGAGGAAGATGGGAAGAAAGATAAGAGAGAGAGAGAGGAAGAGAGGAAAGGAGAAGAAAAAGAGAGAAAGAGGGGGGAGAGAGGAAAAACGAGAAAAGAGAGAGGAAAAGAGGGAAAGAAAATACAGAAAAAGAGAAGAAAAGGGGGGAAGAAGAGGGGGAAAAGAAGAGGGGGAAAGAAAGAGAGAAAGAAAGAGAAAGGAAGGAAGGGGAATGAGGATAAGAGAAAGAAAAAAGAAAGAAAAGGAGATGGGAAACAGAAGAGGGAGATGTTGACCTCGACGTCGATTTGATGGCGCGTAAATGACGTTCAAACTATGGGGCGCCGAATTGATGTTCGATCTAGCGGGGCCCCAAATTGATGTTCGAACTAGGGGAGCGCTAATTTGAATTTTGACCATAATGCGACAAATACATGTTTCAGAGAGGGGGAGGGAGGGCAAAGTTATATTTCAAATGGGGGCGCCAAGTTTATGTTCAACCGAGGGCGCCACATTGACCTTGAACTTAGAGGGCTTCATGCAAATTCATTTTCGACCGGGGGCGCAACATTGCTCGTATTGCCTGTTTATAGTGAAATATATGTCCTGCCCAAAAAAACTTAAATTAATGCGGCTGAATTAAAATATCCCGTTTTTACGATAACAGAAAAAACAATGTTTTCGAGTTTTAAGTCTGTTTAGCGAGATATATACCCTGTTCAGGGTCACAAAAAGGGTTATTATCAAATTCAGCTAGCGCTACGCGCTCGCAATGTTTGATTAATGAGGTATGCATCCTCTGCTTCAATCCCACATGTAAGTGTTAGTGTTTTTCAAGTCAACATACATAGGCCGATCCAGGGGGCAAAGATTTTGCCCCCCCCCCCCACCCATGGTGGCGCAAAAAAGTGGTAAGAAACAGAAAATAGGAAGAGAAAAAGGACAAGCAATTAGAAAAGGAATTATACCATAGTCCTTCTTAAGTCAGTATATAAAAAAATTGAGCTCGCGCTTCGCGCTGGCATCAATAAATTGTTTAGTTATATATGCATTCCGACCTTACAGTTTTTTATGCGAACGAGAAGCACAAGCTGAAAATATTTGATATTCTAACCTGACAACTGAAAATGTATTTTTCATTTCATCATTATAAAAGTTTTCAGCTAGCTCTTCGCGGTCGCATACATTTCTTAATAGATATGCATCGTGTTCATCATAACAACTACTAACATAGGCGGATCGAGGCGGCCCGAGGGCAACCTCCCCCCTATTGACAGAGCAAATAAATTGTGAAAAACGGGGAAAGAAAAAAAGGGGGAAAGAAAGGAGAAAAAAGAAGACAAAACATAAAAGGAGGAAGACGAGTGAATAAAATAAGGTCAGGAGAAGACTTGGAAAACATTTTTTTTTTATATTTAATGTCACTATATTAAAGTTTCGCTCGCGCATCGCGCTCGCATTGCCTGTTCGATGAGATACATATCTTGCTCAATAGGCTGATATGTAGTTTAAAATATCAAGTTTTGATATCGATAAACAAAACATAATTCAGCTGGGACATCGATCTTTCATTATTTTGTTTTATTTACCAATTTATGTTTTAAGTGCTCTGGAAAATGTCCGTTTTATGGTTTGAATCAACATTTGCAACATTTTGTGCGCTCGCACTATTTGCCAAGTAGGCCTACCTATTGTCATTTTATATTTCATATAAGATTCTCTAAATATACCTTTTCAGGTGTTTCGATTGTAAAAAAAAATAAAAAAGGCCTATGAGCTAGCGCTGTGTGCTCGCATTTTGATTGGTGAGTTATGTATACCTATATATTAATTCTATAACAAACTACTTAAATCCCCCCCATTAAAAAATTCCGGATCGCAATTTGCGCTCGCATTATTTGCTAAAAATATATCAACCAATGAATCCTATTCATGATTACAAAAATACTTAAAATATTCAGTTTTCAGGCCTCATGCACTGTCAACAAATTTCACACACTCATTAGGCTTAACAGATTAATAAATATGAAATAAAATTTGTATGAATTCATAATAACTAAATTGTCAGAAATAAATATCAACAAGTTTTAGGAAAAGAAATAGAAGATAGTCATCATTCTTATATGATGACAAAATGTCATCAGGCCTAAAATATATCGATATTAGGTCAAATATTAATAAAATATCAGCTCGCGCTTCGCCCTCGCATTATTTATATAGTGCTATCAAATTACCCTATATTATACACAGTGCTGTAAACAGTGCTCAAATTGACCCTTTTCATATCGGAATTTCAAATATTATTTTCAGCTCGGGCTCTGCGCTTGCATTATTGATTTTTATGATGAAAAATGAAATGTATTCAGATTGCCAGGATTCTGTCTAACTCTAAAACACGCGGATGCATGTTTTTGAGATACAAAGCTTGATCTTATTCAAAACGTGCTAAAATTATCCAGTTTCGAATCAGAATATCAAAAATTTTCTGCTCGCGCTTTGCGCTCGCATTATTATTGTAGGAAGCTACCAAAAAATATATGGTGGCCCTGAAGAGACATCGCAAATATAGACCAAATCGCGAATATTCACGACGAAATTGGCGACGAAATTCACGACATCGTGAATTTCGTCGCAATTTCGTCGCGAATTATTCACGATGAAATTCACGACGTCGTGAATATCGTCGCCAATTTCGTCGTGAATTTGTTTTGCTTGCCTGGGCGGTGTGCGGGTTGAAACCAATTCGTCTGCTGCTAATTCCTCCACTGCAGGGTCGATCTACATTCATTTAGTCTAATGCAATTATGTCCATTAACTTTTCGCCTAACAACCATATGGTCCAATAACCATTTGATCCAGTCATCACTTCGTCTAATCACCAGTTCGTCTATGATCATTTCGTCTCATAACTAGTTGGTCTAATATCAATTTTATTTTCCTTAATTTCGCCCAATTAACACTTAGTTCAATTAGACCAAATGGCATATGGAATAAATGGCAATTGGACCAACTTGGTTATTAGACAAAATGGCAGTTAGACCATGTGGATAGAGGACGAACTAATGGTAGACCAAAATGATAGCAGACGAGTTGGCATTAGACCAATTGAAAATAAACCATTGAAACGACAGAACGATGTCCACTGCTATCCATATGCATAGGCGGATCCAGGGGAAACGCGAGCTAATTTTTTTGGAAATCTTATGTATTTTTCCTATAATTTGAACATTCTTGTCAATGTTTGTTTTCCTAAGAAAGATGTATATGCAAATAAATAATTACTACGAACGCGAAGTGCGAGCAGAAATGAACTGGTGGAATAGGTACCTGTTACAGACTGCATGCAGTTAGCAGGGACCTGGGAATGATTTTTTCAGTGGGGGTGCTGAAATCTCTCCTCAGAGGTGGGGGGGGGGGGCGACAGATACAATTGAGTTTAACATACTTACACACACACACACACACACACATATATATATATATATATATATATATATATATATATATACATACATATGACAGTCACTTCTTGGCTTTCTTCTTCTTATAAAAAGAACATAAATATATAATTAGATAATTCGAGCGCAAAGCGCGACCTATTTTTTGTGGAAATTTCATGTATTTTGCCCTGAAAATTGAACATTTTGAGCAATGTTTGTGGTCAAAGATGCGTATGTAACAAATAATAATTGTGAGCGTGAGCAGATATTTTTTAAATACGCTCTTGCCTGATGGAAAGGGACGTGTTATAAGGACTGTTTTGCAGTTACCCATGAAGACGATACATATATCAACAATCAAATAATGCAAGCGCGAAGCGCGAGGTGAAAAATTTGACATTCCGACCTAAATACTGGACATTCTAAGCACGTTTTTTTAATTATGAGCAGGATAGGTGTATTTACAATTGATGCGAGCGCGAAGCGCGAGCGGAAACAAAATTAAGATTTAAGACCAAAAAACGAGAGATTCTAAGTACTTTTCTAATCATGATAAGGATAGGTATAAAACTATACAATTGATGCGAGCGGAAATAAAAATGAGATTTCAAACGTAAAAACGAGACATCATTCTTATGCACTTTTCTAATCATGAACAGGATAGGTATATAACTATACAATTAATGCGAGCGTAAAGCGCGAGCGGAAACAAAATTGAGATTTCAGACCTGAAAACGGGACATTCTATTCATGTTTTGTAAATCAAGAAAATGATGGGTAATTGGATATATTCTTAAATTATTAATGTGAGCGCGAAGCGCGAGCAGATAATTGTTGATATTCTGTTCTGAAACTCCACACTGAATGTAAAATGGTTTAAACAGATAAAGAAAACTCAGACGAACATAAGAATAAAGATTTTATCAAAATCAGACAAGGAATCACAGTTATTACATTTTAAAGATTAGCATTATTCCCCATTTGTTCTTTTGTATTTTATTATATAAAATTATGTTTATTCAATATTTTCCTTTCAAGAACCAAAACAGCTGAATTGACAACTGATTTATTCCATTAGATATTCTTTGCTGCAACTTATTTCATTATAAGGGAGACATATAATTCATTCTGGTATGAAAAAAATGAAACAATTTTGATTCCACAAGGAACAGCTAGGATAGTGGGGATGTGACAGCATCAGCCCACCTATTAAATATGCGTGCGCGTGTTTAGAGTTGGACCTAGTATCTGGGCATTCTAAATACATTTTTTTATGATAAAAATCAATTTATGCAAGCGCAAAGCGCGAGCAGAAAACATTTGATATTCCGATCTGAAAGAGGGTGAATTTACCCCCAGAACCCCCGCTTCCCAGCCCGTAGGGCCATGGGGCAGGGCGAAAAAGACTGTGAAATTTGATTTCTATCACTTGATTCGATTAAACCCCAGTGTGTATCACGTATTGCGCGCGACTACGTCTGTATCGGAGTGCTGCCTTGCTGGAGCTTGATTGAGTCGCGTTATATAGGAGGGATGTTATTGGAATATGTGAAAGACTATGTAAATGATTTGCGATTGTCTGATGTGATAATTGTGTACATTATAACATATTTTTAAAAATACAGGGGGAACCTGATTTCGTGGGGGTGCTGCCTATGGAAAATAATACACGCAGCACCCCCAGGATAATTTCTGGGGGTGCTTCAGCACCCCCAGCACCCCCGCTTCTCAGGTCCCTGGCAGTTAGTCATGAAGACGTTATATATTTTAACAAATCAAATAATGCGAGCGCGATGCGCGAGCTGAATTTTTTTGACATTTTTACTTAAAAATTGAAATTCTAAGGACTTTTTGTAACTTAAACAGAATAGGTATATTATAAACAATTGATGCGAGCGCGAAGCGCGAGCTGAAAATTTTTGACATTTCTACATAAAGAATGGAAAATTTTAATCAATTTTTGTAATCGTGAACAGGATAGCTATATAACTAAACAATTGATGCGAGTGCGAAGCGCGAGCGGAAAAAATCGAGATTTAGACCTAAATACGGGACACTCTATTCATGTTTTGTAAATTTGGAAAAGAATGAGTAATTCCTACATTAATGATGCAAGCACAAAGTGCGAGCAGAAAATTGTTTATATTGTGATCTGAAACTGGATAATGATTTAAATAGAGAACAAGTTTAATATCTGAATAAACATGCGCGCGCGTGTTTCATATTTAGACCTAGAATATAGGCATTCTAAATACATCTTTTATCATGAAAATCAAAGCGAGCGCGAAGCGCGAGCTTAAACTATTTGATATTCCGATCTGAAAAAAAGAGTCAATTTCAGCTCTATATTTCAAGCACTTTGTAAGAAAATTGTTAAGTGGATATGGATCGCACAGAGCTGATTTTTTTCATAATAATTACTTTGAGTTTTGACATAGGACCGGTACATCCTTAAGACATGTAGGACATGTCATCATATCAGCGCGAGATGAAACAAAAGGGACAATTCAATTATTAAATTAATATTTTATTCATTAATGCCTAATGAGGGCGTGAAGTCTGATGATTTTATGGCCTGAAAACTGGACATTTCAAGCACTTTTGTAATTATAAATAGGATGCATCAGTTAATATATTTTAACAATTAATGCGAGCTCAAATTGCGAGCCTAAATCTTTTCATTGTCATGAAAAGGGGATTGTATAATCAATATTGAGACATACGATCAAAATGCGAGCGTGTAGCGCTAGCTGATACGTTTTGACAATCAGACCTGAAAAGGGATATTTTGAAAACTTTATGGAATACACGAAAATAATAGGTACCTGATAAATCGAAATTTGCGGGCGCGCAGCGCGAGCGGAAAATGTTAATATTCAGACCATAAAACTGTCATATTTACAGAGCACTTTTTAAAAATCAATTTGTAAATCACGCAAAATAATGAAAGTTTGATTTTCGAGATGAAATATGTTTTTTATATTGACTTCCAAACTTGATAGTTAAAGTGATCATTTCACTTTGTTCTGATTTAAAAAATTCTCCTTTTGGTTCCTGAAAATGGGCTAAACATTAGGCTTATAGTGTAAAAATACCATCCCAAAAGTTTCAAAGTATTATATTTACAGGATCAATTTTAAAACCTTGGAGATGTAAACCAAAGTTTGAAATAATTGGGAGTTGGTTTCAATGACTATGTGTATACAGGGAATCTGTGCACCACAACACATTAATTCTAGATGAACACAGCATGACCTACATACAGTGTGTACAAGGTATACACTGAATGTACAGTGCAGCTAATAGTGTGTGTATAGGAGATACACACAACAGAAGGCAGTCAAAATAGCCAACGGACTTTTTGAATTGGAGAAAACTGGTCATAAGCTGAACCCGTCTACTAGACGGTTCTCAAAATCAGGCTAATAAATTGCTACTTGTATCTAAATTAGAGTTTTTCATCCTATATTGTGGTCCGTTTCAGGGTTTTTGACGACAAAGACAGGCACTCATACGCACGTTTCAACTCAGTTTGAGAATTTTTTTAAATCAGCTGCTCACAAAGTTAAACGATCCCTTTAAACTCCATATTGAACAAGATATGAAAATCACAGGTAATGTGAGCGCGATTAAGCGCGAGCGAAAATTGTATATAGTGACATGAAATATTCTTTTTATTTCCATGTCTTCCCCTCATCTTACTTTATTCACTCGTCTCCTCCTCTTCTTTTTTTTCTATTCTCTTTTCCCTCCTTTTTTTATCTTTCTTTCTTTTTTTCCAATTTTGCTCCGCCAATGGGGGGGGGGGGGTGGGCCCCTCGGCCCCCTCCCCCCTGGATCCACCTATGCATATGGATAGCAGTGGACATCGTTCTGTCGTTTCAATGTTTTTTTCTTCAATTGGTCTAATGCCAACTCGTCGGCTTTCATTTGGTCTACCATCAGTTCGTCCACTATCCACATGGTCTAACTGCCATTTTGTCTACTAATCAAGTTGGTCCAATTGCCATTTATTCCATATGCCATTTGGTCTAATTGAACTAAGTGTTAATTGGGCGAAATTAAGGAAAATAAAATTGATATTAGACCAACTAGTTGTGAGACGAAATGGTCATAGACGAACTGGTGATTATAGACGAAGTGATGACTGGACTAAATGGTTATTGGACCATATGGTTGTTAGGCGAAAAGTTCATGGACAGAATTGCATTAGACTAAATGAATGTAGATCGACCCTGCAGTGGAGGAATTAGCAGCAGGCGAATTGGTTTCAACCCGCATACCGCCCAGGCAAGCAAAACAAATTGGCGACGAAATTCACGACGTCGTGAATTTCGTCGTGAATAATTCGTGACGAGATTGGCGACGAAATTCACGATGTCGTGAATTTCGTCGCCAATTTCGTCGTGAATATTCAAATTGACGACGAAATTGGCGACGTCGTGAATTTCGTCGCCAATTTCGTCGTGAATATTTGCGATTTGGTCTATTTGCGATGTCCCTTCAGGGCCACCATAAAAATACCCATCCTTTTTCATGATTGACAAACATGAATCGAATGTCCCATTGGGGGATTTGAAATCTCATCTTTTTAGGTTGGAATATCAAAAATGTTCAGCTTGCGCTTCGCGCTCGCATTATTTAATGGTGAAATATGTATCGTCTTAATGGCTAACTGCAAAACATCCTTAACAGGTCCCTTTTCGACCAGGCCAGAAAGAATATTTAACATTTCTGCTCGCGCTTCGCGCTCGTGGTAATTATCTAGTTACATACGCGTCCTGTTCAGATTCACAAACATTGCCCAAAATGTTCAATTTTCAGGACAAAGTACATGAAATTTCATTTTTTAGATTACATAGGGCTTAAGATATTATGACACATTTATGTTGCTTATAAAGTAAAGCTAGGAAATGACTGTTAGGACATGGGCGTTTTGCCCCCCCCCCCCCAAAAAAAAAAGGAAAAAAAAAGAAGAGAGAATCAAGACTAAGAAAAAATAGAGAGAAAAGAAAAGGGATTAGGATGAAATATAATATTATTTTCCAAATATTATGTCAAAATATATCACAACCTTGTATTTTTGTAATAAAAATGTCAGCATATTTGCTTGCTCGCTTCGCTCACAGGCAACTTCTTATTAATTTTATGCGATACACCATATCGAGCCCCCTCGAAATTGTTGGCTCATTACGGCACTGGGACAACCCCTTCAAAGAAACAAAAACAAAAAATCAATTTTGAGCGGCCGATCAGGGAAAATATGGGTGGAAAAATGGCCCCTCACCCTGTTGGCGGAAGCTGGGTCCGCCCCTGACTTAGGCTTTCAGGATATAATACATGAAAAATCTATTAAAAAAAAACATATCGCGCTTTGCGTTCTCATTATTTATTTAGGCCTTGTGAGATACCTCAATTTGTTTTTAAGAATGAAATCTCAGATTTTCTTTGACGTCTACCCCCCCCCAATTTCATTTATTTTTTTTTAACTTGGTGCCCTCGCCAACCCCCCCCCCCCCCCCGTGCACCCATGCTGAATAAATACGCCACTGATGAGGAGAATTAGTCGATTGCTTCGAGATTGCATTATTCCCAAGAGGTTATCATTAATATTATTGAAGGGTATTCTAACACAACAGTACAGAAACTACAGCTCCCGTTCACACAATATTCTAGTAGGGCCTACTCTGAAGTTCAACCAAATTGAACCCCCCTCCCCCCCCCCCCAAAAAAAAAAAAAAAAAAAAAAACGCTCGTTTTTTTCAATGTGATTATAAGATAATTCAAAATCCATTTAAGGCACTTAAGTTAGCCTGGCCGAGAGGGATTGGGCGCCATTTTTCGAAAAGTACACATATGGGCGCCAAGAATCAGGTCAAATTTCCACCCCCCCCCCCCCTCCCTCCCCACGAAATCCTGGACCCGCGCCTGGGTTCTATAACAATCAATTTAGGGGGGACGTCGTAGAAAACAAACTGACAAGCAAAAAAAAGGTTCTCAACTAAAAATCTAGGGGAGACCGTCCCCCACCTCAAATTTAGGGGGAACCCCCCCCCCCCCGCTTATTATTTCGACATAGCGATATATTCTATCTTGTCAAGTCGATATGTCCACATGGCGAGATATGAAGTGTACAAGTCCCGGCGAGAATCCCGATATATCGCTATGTTGACATGTAACTTATTTAAGTCGACTTGGCAAGATAAAATATCTCGCCATGTTGACATATAACTTTTTATAAGTGTACTGACTTGGCAGGATAACGTATCGCGCCATGCGGACATAATAAGCTTATTTAGTCGACATGGCAAGATAAAGTATCTCGCCATGTCGTCAAGTCGATGGCATTTTAGAGGCTCCGTATGGCGTCTAGATGGTAAATTTCCGGGGGGGGGGGGTAACAGTCCCTGACGAAAAAAATGTGGGGATAATATTTTCCTTGAAGTAGATGTCAGGTGACGATTGTCCTTTGGGTCACCGTTATTTGTTATCAGATTTTCGTAAAATTTATTTATTCTTATAAAATGTATTTGATATAAATATTTTCAGCCCGAAGTACCCCCCAAAACAAACTGCGTATCTGAATACTCGTGCGCGTGTTTAGAGTTAGACCTAGTATCTGGGCATTCTGAGTACATTTTATTATTATCGAAATCAATAAGGCGAGCGCGAGCAGAAAATATTTGATATTCCGATCTGAGAAAGGGTGAATTTAAACACTATTTTAAGTACTTTGTCGGAAAATTCTGAAGGAGGGGGGATTCTACAAAACGTCGTGGCATTTCTGTCATTCATCATACCTACCACTAGATTTCCAAGAGGTGCTGCCTATGGAAAATAACACACGCAGCACCTCAAAATGTTTGGGGTGGTTCAGCACCCTCAGCACCCCCGCTTCCCTTACAAAAAATTCCTGCAGTACTTTAGTGGTACTCTGTTGTACCTGTGTGATACTTCTGTCATACACGACGGTACCGCAGAATTACCACAGGACTTCTGTGGTATCACTCTGTGATAGTTCTGTCATACTTCTGTGGTACATGAAAATATGAAAAGTTCATGCAATACCTTAATGGTACTCTGTCGTACCTGTGTGATACTTCTGTTGTACATAACTGTATACAATATCACTCTGTGATAGTTATGTCGTACTTCTGTTGTACATGAAAATTCTAAAATATCCTGCAGTACTTCTATGACAACCCTGCGATACTTCTGTTGTATATGAACATTTTTTAAATGTCCTGCAGTACTCCTATTACTACGCACTTCTATGGAAACCCTGTGATACTTCTGTGGTACATGAACATTTTGAAATTTCCTGCAGTACTCGATCCTATTAAAGGCACTTTTATGGAAACCCTGTGATACTTCTGTGGTAAATGAAAATTTTGAAATTTCCTGCAGGACTCAATATAGGCACTTCTAAAATTCTATGGCAACCCCAGTGCTATACTTTCAAAATTTCCTGCGGTACTTCTCATGCAGCCACCCCAGAAATATGACTGAAACTGTATCACAGACGTTATGGTGTATTTTCTGCGGTACATGAAAAATTTAGTTTCCTTCAGTAACTTGCATGGAAGCCCTGTTTGTACCACAGACTAATTTTTTTTTTATTTCCAGTGAGGGATTTATCTTTTTTCTTCAGTTTCGGGAGAGGTCAGTAGCGTATTGAGTCTTATATTTTTAGAAGGCCATATGGCTTAAAAGGGCACCATTCATTTTAAAAAGTACAATTTTTTATATGAAAATTTAATTTTGTGATAGCTAGATTGTGACATATAGGCCCTATTTGAAAATTATATTTCACCCTGTCCCATTGTGTAGGTCTATATCAGCGAGGGGGGGGGGTATGCCTACTGAGACTCAGAGGTTTTAAGTTTGATAGCTTCTATTTCTACGAGAAAGGGTACTATACGTACTAGATCAAAACTAGGAGCAAAGCGCGAACTGAAAAATGCGAAAAATTATTGACCCCAAAATGGGCAACTTATATTTTGAGGACTCTTGTTCGTTTTCAGGGTTATTTCTTTTTCATGCACTCTTTTAAATTTCAATTATCATTTGTTTTGTTTGTTCACCACTTATTTTTCATAAAAAAACAGGATGAATAATAAAAAAATTTACTACATTTAAAAGGGTACGTGTTGAAATATACAGGACACACCTAACACCCTTAGAGCTTAATGGTTGTGAGGAAGCCGGGTTGAATTTCCCAGAGATATTGTAATGAATAAAAACATAAGCATGAACGTATTATTCTACTTCATCCATCTCTTTCTAACAATACAAGAAAATAATTGAAGGGGAGGTCAAGGCTAGAGATAATCAATAAATAGAGTAAAATTCACAGAGCAAAATGCTTAAAATTTATTCAAAATCGGATGACAAATAACGAAGTTAAGTTGAATTTTAAGGATTTGCAATATTCCCATGAAACAGTTTTATTTAGGCATGTCTCATGAATATTCATTAGGTGGGCTGATGATGTCATATCCCATGTTCTTTTGTACATTATATGAAATTAGGTTTATTCAACATATTTCTACCAAGAACTTAAACAATTGGAATGACAACTGATTAACCGCATTAGTTATTTAATGCAGCAACTTCATTACAATGGAGACACATTATTTACACATGTATTGAAAAAATTAGATAATCATAATTTCATATCTAACATTAAAAAAAAGGAAAATGGGAATGTCACATCATCAGCCCACCAAATGAATATTCATGACGATGTGCACACTATCTGTTTCCACAAAATATTGATAAACAATTAACATAAGAAAGTTCAGCGTTGAATGTTGATTAAAAAATAAATCTCAGTTAAAATGCTATCTAAGATTTTGTTTTACATGTTTGATAACCAAGTTTTAATGCGATACTGGCCCCTTGAAGTTTTTATTGCGAGAAAATACATTTTTCCAAGTTTCCCATCTATTTTTTTTATTTATTTTTTTTTGTAAAAAGGACCTATTTTCTTACAAATATATTTTTACAAATAAAATTACTTCAATATTTGTTTTCCTATTCACAATATTTTTTTCTATTTTACAGGTGGAATAGGATAAACTAAAAATAGGATATTTAATTTCCATTTTAAGGCCTATTTTTTTTTTTTTTGCTTTATATCCCCGGTTTATATCTTTGCAACCTTGCAATATGTTAGCCAGGCTGGTTTATATCTATTTCTTTTTAAATCAAATAAATTTGTATATTTTCAATCTATTTTTATGATGCGAGGCTATATATAGTTTGTAAATATGTTTTTAATTGCAAGAACAATCTTGTATCTCTGTTCACATATGATGGCAGTTTATTTTGCTTCTTTTTTCTAATTTGTATGAAGTTTGTATCTATATATTTTCAAACTATTTTCCATCCTTAAAGTGTCACGACCGATGTCATATTATTTTTTTACCTCGTTGGCAAAGTTATTATCTTTTCTTATGTTTCGCTTCAAAATGGTATCTTTATATTTGCTTGTCTTGCTCCTCCACCCCTTATCAAAATATCCTGCCGGCACTTGATCTAAGATTATTTTCTTTTACTACTTGAACCTTATAAAGGGATCTTTCCTTCGATCGCAAGAAAGGATAAAATGTGTGTTTTTGAAAATAAATAAAATGAAAAATACATTGGATTGGAGCTGTGATTTTCCTCATTGCTTTCTTTGTCATCCTACTTGCATACTAGTAGGCCTATATAACATATTTTCAGTAAAAGCCCTGGTTTTAAATTGTGAGACATGTTTTTAAATCCTATCCTTATATTAAAAAAAAGAATAAAGAGAAAGAAAAAATTAAGAGACATAGAAAAGAAAAAGAAAGGAAGAAGAAATAAATATTTGAATTTTACTTTATTCAATTACTTTACGTTAATAATATGATATATATGATGGCGAAAATAGTCAAATTGTCTGGTTGCCAAGTAAAAAGTAAGACCCCTCCCCCAGTGGCGTACCTAGGATTTTTCACAGGGGGGGCAAAATCGGCCGCCAAAAAATTTGACAAGCAAAAAAAAAAAAAAAAAAAAAAAGTCTTCAATAAAAAAA
Source organism: Lytechinus pictus (assembly GCF_037042905.1). Taxonomy (NCBI): domain Eukaryota; kingdom Metazoa; phylum Echinodermata; class Echinoidea; order Temnopleuroida; family Toxopneustidae; genus Lytechinus; species Lytechinus pictus. The sequence goes on along the minus strand of NC_087255.1, from coordinate 608,390 downwards.
TATAGGTTTTCGTTCCAAAAAAAAATTTGACAAGCAAAAAAAAAAAAAAAAAAAAAAAAAAAAAAAAAAAAAAAAGGAGCGTCAGGGGGGGGCAGGTATATGTCTTTTGTATGGGTTGTGGCTCGTCAGGGGGGGGGCAGAGTGCCCCCCCTGCCCCCCCCCCCCCCCGTAGGTACGCTAGTGCCCTCCCCGTACAAACGCACGGACTGCGGCTATATAGCTATAGTAATTTGCACGCGTATACGTGTTTCCGGTTCCGCCATTTGAAAAAAAACGTTCGTAACTGCTCAGCTGAACCTGAAGCTTGATGAAGAAGGCCGTCAATATTTCAACAAAAACTAACAGAATATGGATCAGATTCGGACAACGACTTCTTAAGACATTCACACAACAGGCTAAACAGTAAGTTAGATCCATTTTTCGTAGTTTGGCGCGGCATGCACTTAAATTTCTTCGACTTTTTAATCATTACAGTACGGCCACTGCACTGCCGTTGTTCCCGATCGCTTAACGGGTGGGGGCTGATCTGCGGTGTGCGCGGCCAGGGAAGGCCAACGGCTGGCTAGTATTGATGGCGGCGGTGAGGATGTTTGTATTGTCATGATTGTAGCCAGGTCAGGGGTGGCCTGGAGGCGTTTGGGGGAGTGAAAGTAATATACTGTACGTATGGTCACTCCCCTAACGCCTGGCGTATATAGGCTCCCACACACCAAAGGAAAATGCAACTAGGGCCTATAATATAAAAATTCGCCAAACTGCTAGTTAAAAACTTTATTTTTTAGATTCCAGTTTTAACACTTCTGTACATGGGTAAAAATATTGGTTGGCAACGTTTGGCAAAAAAAAGGATAGTTATGGTTACAAAATGATGCCAGAATTATGTGAATTAATTAAAGTAGAAGAGAGTTTAGTTTACTTCCACTTGTTGACATCGCCATCTTTGATCCTTTGTAAATGCAACCTAGTTACGTAACGCGTATAGAGGGCGGCAAAATCATGAGCGGTGCTAGATTAAAAAGTGCTAAAATGTCCAACCACTGAACTAGAAATACAGAGAAAACATATTGCATCTTGCCTTCTACGGCGCATTCTCGAACAATTGACCTAGCAAAATGGCGGCGGTCACTTATCGAGTTCGCTGGCGATGTTTTGCTTGGGTGTACACGACTTCCACGTATTTCTAGTTCAGTGATTGAAGCGGGTAGTGCTGTGTCGATAGGCCTCATATCGACATTGATGTCGACATACGAAGGATTTTCAAAATTACGACATGTCGACATGCACGCACCCACATCGACATGTAAATATAAAATAAAAAGAGGTCTAGCCTAAAGTCACAAGTGTAAAGCTTAGCTGAGAAGTTAGAAGCATTTATCCACAGTAATTGGCGCGATTAAAAGGTTTATTCAGCTTAGCAGCGCATTAAACGAAAAAATAATACCTGCGAGCTGTGCAGCAGCAGAAATACGTCAGTGTGGGGCCGGCCTGCCCGATCGAGCCGGCCGGCCTCGATCCCGACTCGCTCTAGATCTATATCTAGCGCTATAGCGAGCTGAGCGTAGCATAGTAGCATTCACCGTACCCATCCATCGCGCGCTATTCACCGTGCTTGATAATACGTTGCTCCTAAATGCATTACTTTTCACATAAACGTGAGCAGCAGCGAACACGTGTTTTTGTCAAAGTTGTGACCGCCGCAATTCAGCGCTTACTTCATATCACGAAGTCACAGAAAACTTCCCTTCATTTGTTTGGAGATTGTTGCACGGATCGCCGCGGAAGTGATACTGAAATTATCGGTCGATTTTCATTATTTTTTATAGTCAATTTGAGGAGCTTGCGTTTGCAGCACATGTGTACCAGCGTATAATACGCAATGATCACTGTTGTAATTGGTGATTCTCAAATTGACTCCGAGTGTTATTGCGCAATGTTTTCGAGACCGGATCGTGGTACAAAAAATGTGGATTAAATCGGTTATTTTGGAAGTGAATTCACTCCAGCTTGGTAAAAAATATGTTTTCCCGAACTGAGCCTGTATTATATAGATCTAGTGTGGGGATATCACTCGTGTCAAGGTGAATACATTTGATTGAGAGTGTTGTTCCACGATCGAATGCTTTTTTTATGTTAGGGAGCCTAGGCTAAATTACGGTCCCCTTTTCATGTCGACATTGTCGATGTCGGGATTAATTTTTAAGCGACATGTCGACATTGATTATTGTTTCCGACAACAGCACTAGAAGCGGGACATTTTAGCACTTTTTAATCTAGCACCGCTCATGATTTTGCCGCCCTCTATACGCATCACGTAACTAGGTTGCATTTAACAAAGATGGCGATGTCAACAAGTGTAAGTAAACTCTCTTCTACTTTTATTAATTCATATAATTCTGGCATCATTTTGTAACCATAACTATCCATTTTTTGCTAAACGTTGCCAACCAATATTTTTACCCATGTACAGAAGTGTTAAAACTAGAATCTAAACATAACTAACAGTTTGGCGCATTTTTATAGTTGCATTTTTCTTTGGTGTGTGGGAGCCTATAAGTATAAATGCCAGGCGTTAGGGGAGTGACCATACGTACAGTATATTACTTTCACTCCCCAAACGCCTCCAGGCTAGTCAGGGGCCCGTTTTTCAACACCGTCGTAAGTCTAACTTCTTGACTAAATCAAAGATAGTAAGCTACTTGTCCGCTAACCATTTCAAGAAAGGCAAGATCGGGGGCGCTAATGCAGTTTCGCACCCGTCGATTACAGTGCTAGCATACCTCATCACCAATAGGCTAGCAATACTTGGTCCCAAATCATGTCTTGTCATGACTAGCCTGGAGGTGTCTGGGAGTAAAATTATTTCTACTACATGTATATGTAGGCTTACTCCCCATGATGCCTGGCAAGGCATTGGGCCACACGAAGGAGAGTTTTTTTAGAATCAAGTCCGGCCTTCTATGAACATGACAAACTTACGAAAAGATGTGAAGTCAATTCACCCTAAATATCATCAATATCCCTCAAATAGCTTCATTTAAGCACTAATTTCTCTTCCGGTTGATAAAATATGGATCCGTCTTTAATTTCCAAAATTGTTCGTCTAATTAGCTAAAGGACGCATGTTTTATCTGCATATTAAAGACACTACATAGAAAAGACTAGGCACAAAGACTATTATACATGTAAATCGATGCAAAGCATTACGCGATGTCGGCAAAGTGTCCAATCTTCTTATTGTAAAGACTTTAGCGACAATAACAGACTGTGAGTAAGGTTAAAATGCTGCTCTACTTTTAATGTTTTCATTGATTTTATGTTGAATATTATTAAAGAATATGACTCTTTGCACCTGAATTGTAACACTGAAATATGGAAATGAAGAAGTTTTATCATCATGTATTTTTATTAATCTCCAAATAAAATTTTACTATGTCACTCAAATTAATTTCATTTCATTAAAGATTCAAAGAGGGATCTCTGGATGATCGAGCAGCAAGTCCAGCATTATGTGGGAAAGATACTACAGGTGTACACTGAAAAGGCCATGTTCATGTACAAGACACGGTTGGAGTTCATAAAAGGTGATTATGTAGGCATTCACTTCAGTAGATATTATAATTGCAAAATTAAGCAGATTGTATTCATGCAGTGGCATACAGTGTAATCCTTGTTAGAAGATGTAGATTTATTCTTCATTTTTTTATTAAAGAGTTTCAATATGTGCTTATGACAATTTGTTTGCATTATAAATTGTTTTTCACTCTTCGGCTTAGTTTGCTTTATAAGCAAGAATATGCTAAGAGAGATAGCCGCAAGGACCTCATGATCCGATAGGTATGTACTTGTGAAAAAAGATCTAGATGGTGGCAAAACACCTTATTTCTTGTATTTTTATGTTGTTCATGTTATCGTAATGGTACGTGTGTTTTTTTCTACAGATTAAGCTGCCTCGTGCTATACAGACGTGGATAAAAACAAGCTGTCTAATGAATGGTGACTACTCAAGAGGAGCCAGAAAGTCAACTAAGGCCAGGGTATTTTGGGAGTTGATATGGCCGGGGAAGGGGGGGGTGGGGTTTCCAGGGCCCCCCCCCCCCCCCCCTCCCTTGAGATCTCGACCGCACAATCGCGTCTAACATTGGCACATGGGTTGTCTAGGGCATAATTTACAAAATTAAATTGTAAATTATTTCACGCAAATTGTTATTAAGTGATAATACTAATTTATGCGTAATTAGAATACAAAATCATACTTTTTCCTCTATTGCATTGACTTTGTACACAAAACCACGTTTTTGAGCAATTTTTGGATGACATGTACTTACATTATGTCACGTTATTACAGAACCATGTACCGGGTGACACAAGATTGGTCTCAATAGATGCACAAGACTAGAAAGAGGCATGTTTAAAAAAAATTGTGCGACAGCATGGTCGCAAATTTTTTGGAAGGGGGGGGGGGGTCAAATTGGTCCAATTTAACTAAGGGTTAATAACTGGGAGGCTGCCTTTTTACTTTCAAGTCTTGCACATCTTTTGAGACCAAATTTGTGATGCCTGGGTACGCTGTTCCGAAATTTCGCAACATTTTTATGTACTAATCCAACACAAATACTGTTTCTTGCTAAAAATTCACAATTAGTATACCAGTACTATACATTTATCAAGATTAAAGTCAAATTATTTAATTACATTTATAATCATAAAAGCTTTGATAAAGTATAAAAAAAACCAAAGAGTTGTATACTTGTATGAAAATTTTCAAAAATAATGAAAGGTAAAAGAAAACAAGATTACAATGTCCATTGCAAGGGGGCTAGTCTATTCAGGATAATTGGGATTTTATTCAGTTTTTAATTGACATAACATTATGACAAGATCCCTCCATTTAGTGTATAAACAGCACATGGCCATGATTGAAATTCATATAACATTAAAGTATGCAGACCAGGCAGCTACATGTACATGTAGGACTCACTGCTTGTCAATTCTATTGTCTGCCAGGGTCAAGTGACATACAGTGCACATGTATAACGTGTGTGAAAGTACATAAGAAAATCAGCTTTTTATTTTTGTACTGTAACATTGGGTGAACTGGTGATCACTTTGGATATGATGCTCTTCATATTGGTTTATTTTATGTATATGAATTTTTGGATAATCATTAAGAATTAAAGCTACTTACTTAATATATGGAAGCATAAGCCCATCAAAAAACAGAATTATGTCATGTACAGCTAATTCATTTTGCGTGATATTACAATTGTAATTGTTTACTTGAGCAAGTAATTTGAATTGCTGCATGACCTAAACAATGACATGTTCCAATTTGAATAGTAACATGACCTAAAGAAGAGTTACTCCACGTCGATTGAGAGTGCTTATGTTAAATAATTGATGTTGCTACTTCAAATAATTGAGGTCAATCAAATTGGTCATAATTATTCAAGTCAATTTTGAGCTATATGTCATAATTAATTAGGTCATATACTAATTGAAATTACTAAATGACTCGAGTAGGTATGAATTCACGTTGCCACATGACCTTAATTATTTTATGTAGCAACATCAAGTATTGAACGTCATTTAGTTATCAATTATGACATGTAGCAAATCAAATTACATGCCGCAATTTCGTGTTTATGATGGGCTCATGCTTACATTCATATATAACCCTTCAATACGTAGTTGGAGCAATTCTTAGACAAGAAGACTGTGTAAAACAATGATATGCCTATTCAATGTCAAAAAGGTTAATGTCTCAATAGATTTGATCTACGTTTTGGCAAAGTAATCTTATGTTCATATTTTTTCTAACCTATGGTGAACATTCTAAATCATGTGAAATTCATTCAAAAATATCTTTCAGTATTTATGGACTTCAGTGAATTCTGAGCAAAATGAAGTGATTATGATTACGTTCATGTACTTAAAGTTTATACTGGTGATCAACACATCATAATTTCATCCCTTACTGTATGTGCACCATGCATTATCTGTACATGCAGAAGTGGTTATCCATTGTTTCATAACATGGTTGAGTAAAGGATGTTCTGCTTTTAGTATTAAGCCAATCGGGTGTTGACAAGAAGGGGGAAATGCAATTGCTCAGCTATTACAGGTTTTTTTGCAACCATAATACTGGTTAAGCCTTGGTTACATTCGCCGGCTCGTGGCCTTACGTCGAGTCAAAATTAGCAGTTTTAATCATCCTTGTACCAGCTACTACCAGCTACACGTGGGTGGTTTGTACAGGAATACCTAAAACTGCTGATTTTGTCTCGCCGTAAGGCAACCGGTCAAGGAATGTGACCAAGGTATTAATAATAATCGCTTATTGTTGTGTTAGAGGGAAGGATTCTGGGTCGAATCTAGCTTTCTTTATGTGATCTCAAAATGGCAGCAATGTATGAATAGTGAAAGTAGTTCATGTGGCATCTCAATGTTGGTGGATATAAATCTTTGTACATGTATTATCCTAAAGATGAAATGTTACTGCATTATTCTACCAGTCATTTATGATATCAAAGATGTTCTATACTGTGCATAGTACAACTCATACATAATAAAGGTATGTGAATATGCTTTTAACGTCTTTGCAAATTTGTGGGTTTTTTCACCCCTCTTTTCATTAGTCAAGATGTCAAAATTGTTGTGCTGGATCACAGGAAATTCTTACAAACTACTACGCCTAACAAACCCGTGCAGGACGGTGTCGTGAGAAAATCGCACAGACTACTACAGGACAATACCATAGGATTGTCACAGGAAATCAACAAGAATACCCCTGCAGGATTACCACAGTAAAGTATCACAAGAAGGCTGCAGGATGAGACCAATAATGCCACAGAAGATATCAAAAAACAGTATCACAGGAATACCACAGGACAGTACTGCAGGAATTGTCCTGCGGTAAGGTCTCTTGGTATTCCTGCAGTACTGTCCTGTAGTACTGTTCTGTAGTACATTCCTGTGATACTGGTCTGCGGAATTCCTAAAGTACTGTCCTGTCATACTGTCCTGTGATACTATTTATCACCACAGGATAGTATCACAGGACAGTACTACAGGAATACCAGACCAGTATCACAGGACAGTACTACAGGAATACCAGACCAGTATCACAGGACAGTACTACAGGAATACCAGACCAGTATCACAGGACAGTACTACAGGACACAGTACCAGAAGCCTGCGGTACTCCTGTAGTACTGTCCTGCGATACTGTCCTGTAGTACTTCCCTGTGATACTGGTCTGCGGAATTCCTGTAGTACTGTCCTGTCATACTGTCCTGTCATACTATCATGTGATACTATCCTGTGATATTCCTGTGATACTGTCCTGTAGTACTAGTAGTAGTGTGGTAGTGGTTGTAGCGGTTGTAGCGGTTGTGGTGATCGTGTCCTGTCATACTTCCTGCCATACTTATGCGGTTATTACCACAGGAAGTATCACAGGACACGGACCTGTTGTACTCCTGTTGTACATTTCTGTAGTACCGTCCCAAATTACGTGCACGTAATTCCTGCAGTACTTTCCTGCGATACTTCCTGCAGTACATATCACAGAGTACTACAGGAATTTTTTGTAAGGGTTCCCATGGCCATGTAGCAGGGCGAAAAAGACTGTGAAATTTGGTTTATATTGTCTGACTTGTAGTTGTCTATACAAAACACGGGCGGTCGGGCGTGCGCACACTTGATTCGACATAAAACCTGGAAGTTTCAAGTCCAATCACGCCCATATCCCATATGTCCCTTCCTGCTATCGAGTAATATGTAAACCATGTAAACCTATCTCATCAATCATTCATCGGCGCAACGAGAGCTCGGAAACTCGAAAGAAGGTTGATGACGTCAACGAGTCGCTGAAACTATTGGCCAATCAGAACAATTGGTCATACATCGACAATGGGAACATCGACTCGACACTCCTGACGAGAGATGGCGTACATCTGAATAAAAGCGGTGCGCGGTTATTAGCCGTGAACATCATCCGACATATGCGAGGCGTCATGCCTGGCGAGACATACACCGGGACGCACCCCGCTTCTCTGAATCTGCCACGCCTAACGCGGGAATCAGTTCAATACTACCCTGGCTCCGAGAGATTGAGTGACAATGATTTTCCTTTTCCCCCGAACCACAAAATGAACCGCAGGAAAAAGATGTATCGAGAGCGACTGTTTCCTCGGGATTGGATAGATTCTCTGGATACGGCGAGGAGACTCCTGAACAGACGACCAAGTCAATGAAATTTATGCCACCCCAACACCAATGTGAATATCATGATCTTATTGATGGAAGCATACCTCCCATCTCAATATCAGGATTGAAATTATGTCATATCAATATAAATTCATTACCAGATAAATAGATGAATTTAGCCTTCTGTTGAAAAACTTCCCGTTTGATATTATAGCGGTAACCGAAACACACTGTGATGAGACAATAACCGATTCAGAGTTAGCTATGGAAGGATTTACAATATTGAGAAAAGATAGGTCTCGACATGGTGGAGGTGTTGCGTTTTACGTCAGAGAAACCCTTCACTTTAAACATCTTTCACAATTTGATAGTAGTCTGGAAGCACTTTGGATTAATTTACAGGTTAACAATAAAAAGAATATATACGTATGTGTAATGTACAGGCCACCCAACTCACCTGTATCTTTCTTTGATGAACTTAATCGCCTAATGCAGAAAGTCATTGATGTGGCTGATGAGATTATTATATTAGGCGATTTGAACTGTGATGTTAGCACTTCGAAAGTGGATCATCTTGCTAACAGCTTGCAAACATTGATGTCCGGCTACTTATTTGACCAACTTATTGACATTCCTACCAGAATTACTACTTTCACGTAGAATTGTACTTCTAGACACCGTACTAATGAGGAACTCTAGACGATCAAACAAACTGATTTTGAGACTCCCAAAATGTTCCACCTCTTTCTATCAAAATTCTTTCCTTTATTCAGGTGCCACAAAGTGGAACAACCTTCCGGACGCTACGCGACTAGAAAAGCGGCCAGCTTCCTTTAAATTACTCCTAAAATGATATCATGCAATCACAGATAAGAATATGACATCACTTCTCATACTTACAGCCCATGCTACATGTATTATGTTTTATTAGAAATGCATGATCACTTCCTCAATTTGGACTCCCTTTCGCTCTCCCCCTCTCTCACATTTTTCTTCCCTCTCTCTCCACTTCTTTGCCTCTCTCTCTGTTTGCCTCTGCAACCTTTCTCTCTCTCTCTCTCTCTCTCTCTATCTCTTTCTCCCTGTCTTACCATGTCCTTTTACTTTCTCATTCTGAATCTTATTTTGATGTGTATATATGTCTTCTTTACTTATGTTTTCTTTATGTTATGAATTATATGTTTTGGTATTAATGCAGAGCCCTGTGGAAGACCAGCGATTTTTAATGAACGTTTTAATTGTATATATTGTGTAATTTTACATATTTGTTTGTATAAAGCTGAACAGGCTACTCTGGATATAGATTTGAAATAAATAAAATAAAAAATAAATATCACGTATCGCGCGCGACCACGTCTGTATCGGAGTGCCGGAGCTTGATTGAGTCGCGTTATAGAAGGGATGTTATTGGAATATGTGAAAGACTATGTAAATGATTTACGATTGTCGGATGTGATAATTATGTACATTATAACATATTTTAAAAAAATACAGGGGGAACCTGATTTCGTGGGGGTGCTACCTATGGAAAATAATACACGCAGCACCCCCAGGAAAATTTCTGGGGGGTTTTCAGCACCCCCAGCACCCCCGCTTCCCAGGTCCATGAAGACCACCATCGTGAGCAGTTAGGCTTGATGATAATGATGACAGCCTCATTATATTTTCACTAATCTGAGACTGAAGATCTTATTGAAATAAATATTTTTTTCACCAGGGTGGGTGTCAGACGAAGAGCTCAGTCATAACGATGGATCTAAGAACTGTTTATCAATGATGCTTCGGGGTGGAGGTCTGGTATGGAGAACCCACACTTGTAAAATGGGCAAATCCACAATGTGTCAGATCATACTGGGTTAACAAGGACAGTAAGGACAACCCGGGCCCGGTAACATGAAGCTAGCCAGAAATTGATAGCGGGGCTGATTTCTACAATTGATTGCACTGGTCATCGTACGATCAAAGGTTTTAACTTAGTACCTGCTTGAAAGTTATTCCTAGTGTGGATGACCCGTGCTTATCAGCCAACCAAAATCATGGATTTTATGGGTATTGTCAAAGATGACAATGATGGATTGAAGTTTCACAAGTTCATTGCATGTCAATCGTTCTCAAATAATTTTGTTTCTGTAAATATGTTATTAGTATGTCCGATTTGCCTACATTCGCCTGATCAGAATGCACACTGGAAGTAGGAAATATGTATATTGTAAAAAACTTTAACATTATAAATGGTAATAACTATCGATGAAAACTTACACGCACGGAGGAGATAATGCCATCGTACATGCCAAAACTGCTTCAATTTCTGTCATTTATCTCATAAAATGTTGGCAAACCTAAATTTTGTGTCATAGTTCTCTGCTAATGTTTTAGCCTATGTGTTTATACCCTAAGATATTTCAAAGACCGCAATAGTTTTGGCATAGATGTAGGCTTAATGGGCATAATTCATGCAAAGAATTATGGGTTATATTTTACACTACAAAGAGAGGTTACAAGGGAGAATGTGTGATTGTGGCTGAAATTACGCTTAATTTCGCGCAATTTTTTTATTTGAAAATGAGACGTATTTTGTGTTACCAAACAAACATGTTCCCTGAAAATATTGGGTAAATTTTACTTATATCTTTTTTTAGAGAAGTTCTTTTACAGGGGAAGTATTTGAAATCATTCTGCTCATCTAACATGTCCTATATAGGCCTACCCCCCCCCCCTCCCCATATCGATCTTTCACATTTAAATACTGAGATCATATCCAAAAGTTCCTAATATTCTGTAAATATCACAATTTCATAAATTTATGATTCTTAGAATGCCAATGGCTTGTTATGAGTGGATGAATATTTTATAAAGTGCTTATAGAAGAATGTGTGCAATAGTTTGTCAGATATTTTAGGCCTACATTTACCTGTAACGAGCAGAGAAGTCTGCACAAATTATATCGTCGTTGAATTTACCAATTGGCTCAAACCTCGGCTGGTCTCCAAAACAGGATTTCGGGATAATCGCCTTCAAAGTTTTTATGGTTTTCAGACGCTCATAACTTCGCGCTTTGAAAAAAATAACTCAATTATTTATACCAATTTAAAGCATATATTCTATTCTTTTGTAAATATTGCGCACAGATAAATTTACTCTCCTGTGTCCTATAGTATATACACAAAGAATGGTTTGAGTCAGTTCGTAAAATCAAATTAGTAGGGGGTTGCGACCGTTCGTAAAAAATATTGAATATTCCCTCATTTTTTTTTTTATAATACGAATTTTGATCTGAAATTTGACAAATCAATAAAGTAAATTACGGGCTTTCAGAATATGCTAAAAAAAAGAAAATTTTACCAAAAATTTGATTAGAGCCAGTTCGTAAAATGACTGACGATATCTGATCAAATTTAAGTGAATCATAACACACAAAGTGAGAAAAAAGTCTGCATGAAAGTGTGGTCTCTGTGGATGCATTTTGTCACACTCTTTTTTTCTTTTTACATCTTTCTCTAATTGCTGATATTTTATTCAAACCATCTGACAACCTCTCAACTCTCAGTAAGACCGGACTTTCATGGCTTTGAGCTATACTAAGCTGCGGACAGACCCCCCCCCCCTCTCTCTCTCTCTCTTCAGATCTCGGTCATTGATCGAACCCTTTTATGAAAATCCATTAAAAAATTAAAAGTTTAAGTTATAGAATTGTTTGTGCCTACAGCTCGCAGTATATCATTTGATTTCATGAATTCTACTTTCAAATGGATTGATGAATAATATATATGTATTGTATTATAGGAGATATGAAATGATGTTTCTGGTGATCCATCGGGTGATATATCCAAATAGAGCAGCTGCTCGTATGTGAATTCAATCACTACATAAACATTTTAGAATGTCACAACTACGTTATTTTTTACGGATTTCCATAAAATCTTCACCGATATATTTCCCTAATTATCTGTTTTTATACGACCCAGGATATGATCAGGTCAACTTCCTCTTAAGGACGTTCCGCAGTTAAAATGAAGTCCATGTCATTTTCACCAAATTTCGCAAAGAGTTACTTTGGTATCTATGCATTATGAAAATGCAAAAAAATGATATAGGTTCATGTGCTTATTTTTTTTCTACGGGACTCAAAGTCGCCGTATTTTAATGATATGAAATGTTGCGCAATCAAGAGAATTATGCCTCTCTTAGACCTCACGAATCTACCAAATGAGTTTGAATCATCTTTACTCTGTCGATATCGCATCAAACTTCATTAAACTTTCAGGATATGTAACTAAGTAAATACTATTTTAAAGTAGGAGAATATCTTTTAATTGGCAAAAACTATTTGGAATCAGCAGCGCCCTCATTTGACAAGAATTGTGCGTAAACTTAAAAAAAAAATCAAAAGACGAGAATCTACCCCATAATTAGAAAGGTATAGTTTAAGCTGCACTTCATTCAAAATCCATGTCATTTTCATCAAATTCGGCAAAATTGTAGAGAAAAGAGAAGTAAACAATATGGGGTCCATGTGCTCGTTTTTAAACTATCAGTGTCTTAAGTGTTGCGAGTTGGTTTGAAAATCGCCTAAAATGTGCCTAAAAAGTGCAAAAGTCTAATACCGTCTAAAATGCGAATGGTTCCGTAGTTCTGCTCCCAAACACTCAAAATCCATGTCATTTTCCTCATACTCTCCAGATTTGTAGAGGAATATATTCTGAAGACGGTCAAAATTTTAAATTATGTGGTCCGTGTGCTCGTTTTCAAATTATCAGTGTCCAAAGTATTGCGAGTTGGCTTGAAATAACCCCAAATCCGCCGAAAACGTGTGAAAGTCTAATACCGTCTAAAATACGAATGGTTCCGGAATTCTGCTCCTAAATATTCAAAATCCATGTCATTTTCATTAACTCTCTAGATTTGTAGAGGAATATATTCTAAGGACGTTAAAATATTAAATATATGTGGTCCATGTGCTTGTTTTCAAATTATCAGTGTCCAAAGTATTACGAGTTGGCTTGAAACAGCCCAAAATGCGCCAAAAACAAGCAACACGCATGAGAATTTGTTAAAAACTGAGGAAGTAGTTGGAACTGCAAGATTTATACATAATTTTTGCCCTAATATACTGTTACCATGGCAAAACAAATTCCGACACATGCAAAAATGTGTCTTGCACATCTTTACCTCAAGACTTATGTCTGTGGCAAACATGAGAAATGGTTGAAAAATTATAAACTTGTTAAAACCACAAATTTTTCACCTAATTTTCGTTATGTAATATGTTGTTACCATGGCAACGCAATTTTTTATATAGGCATAAAATATGTTTTTCACATCAAGACTAATGTTTGTGCCACATTTCATGAGAATTGGTTAAACACTGAGGAAGTAGTTGGAATAGCAAGATTTATACATAATTTTTGGCATAATATACTGTTACCATGGCAACACAATTTCCGACACATGCAAAAATGTGTCTTGCACATCTTTTCCTCAAATGTAATGTGTGAGCCAACTTTCATGAGAATTGGTAGAAAACTGATGAAGTATTTTAAACGGCAAAATTTTGGCAATAATATACTGTTACCATGGCAACACAATTTCTGAAAAAACAAAAGAAAAAAATTCTCACACCTCCTTACCTTAAGACCTATGTGTGTTCAAAATTTCATGAAAATCGGTTAAAAACTGAGGAAGAAGCTCGAAATGCAATATAGGTATAAATTCTAAAAATTTGTTGGCCATGATTTGTTGGATTTAAACCATGCTTAAACTACCCCCTGCGCGAGTTTAACTTTTTGAGGATTTATTACCACACTTAGACCAGGGTTAACTTAAACCTTGCTATCGGAATACGAAACTTAAACCTAGGTTTAAATATGGCAGCTTATTACCACACTTAGACTAGGGTTAAGTTAAACCACGCTATCAGAATACGGACCAATGAGTTTAAAGCTCTATTACTCAGTCGAAATCCATGAAAAATTTCATCAAATTTTGCAGAATAATTAATAATTGCATAATTTATTTATATTGATATTAATTGATTGCTCTTTGAAGTCCAACAGCACTATCAGTTTTTAGAAATTGCGCGAAAGATTGCAAAAACTCAACCTCAAAAATTTGAAATGTCAATAACAAACCTGAGAAGTACAAGAAATGCTGCACTTTATTAAAAAACCGATGTCATTTTCATCAAACTTTGCAAAGTTGTAGAGGAAGGTATACCTAAGAGGTGCAAACATTACAAAATATAGGTTCATGTGCTTGTTTTCAAACTATCAGCACTTTTATTAGAGCAAATGTGCTTTTTAGTACACCCCAAAACGCACCAAAACCTTTGTATCTACGTGAGGAAAACTTCCAAACCACTCTACCATTTATTCAAACTCGGGGTCATATTCGTCATACTTTGCAGCACTACAGAGCAAAGTATTTTGAAATTGTAGAGGAATTTGAAAAAAATGGTCCATGAAATAATTCCAGTTTATTAGCTTCATAAAATAACACATCTGGGGCCCGTAACACAAAACTTAGCAATGATCGTAGAACATTTTTCTACGATTGATACCATAGACTACAATGTACAATCAATCGTAGAAATCAAGCGTACGATCAATCGCTAACCTTTGTGTTACGGGACCCAGATCAGTTCATACCAACGAACGTAGAGGGCAGCAACACACAAGCGTGTTGCTCTAAGGAAGGTCAACTCAATACACGCATGCAGCTGAGCTGCGCGCACATTTTATTATTTATGCCAACGAAATCAAACGCCGATCTAATACAACAACAAATTAGTAGCGATCACGAAAACAATGAAAGAATATGACTACAACGATATGAAAGAAAACATTAGAAAAATTATATTTTTGATTATACATACTTTTAAAAACATACGTTGATATTTTTAAGCCATACAAATAAAGGTTTTAGAAACTAAAATCATTACCAAATCGGTGATTGTGGATGTATTAGGTGATTTGCGCCGAGACGATTTTGTGACCAATCGCAAAGCATTTCTGGATTGAATATGACCACCTTATTTTCTATGAGCTCTTCGCTAAACCCATCATCATTCTATGCTTAAGCTACGTATGTTCCGTCGTCTGCTTAGATCTTAACGTCTACTAGCACTGGTACTTGTTCTGCTAAGCGGAACACGACGTGGCGATCAACAACCTGTCGATCAGCATTTATCCGCAACCCATATAGGCTGCGCTGTGACTCATTTATTTATTTACAGTATTTAATTGTAGGGTCTATATAAATAAAGAACCGGCAGCAATGCCAATGGGTTAAAAAAAAATGATTAACGTATAACGTATCATTCATATTCAGCATTTTCCCCAAACTTCTAAATTTAGATCTACATTCCAATCATTAATAAGTGAAGTCTAGACTTCTACATCTAACTTAGATCTTGATCATGTTGATCGATAGACCCAGGTCTAAGATCTAAGTTAACTAGACAAAAGCTCTGAACATGCAGTCTCGATCTGTTTGTCGAAGATATTGTTATTATTATTATTATATCTAAGGAGATCTAGATCTAGCACTAGTACAAAAGTATAAAGTCAAAGAGGGGCCTAAGCTTTCGATCCTAGCAGAATCTTCGTCGGAGGCAAAATGACAAACATATAAAGTGGAACAACCATAATATAGACCACAAACAAGCTACAGCAACACTAGAAACAAGGAGACAAAAGGGGCATTAGTGAGTAGAGAAGACCAATCAGGTTAGTGAAGGGGATGAAAGAAAAGGAGTAGGCAGACACAAAGGGAAGTTAGTGTAAGTAAGGCCAAGAGGGATTAAGATAATGAGGCAGGCAACATCAAACAGGATCTGGAACAAAACAGTGATAGAGGGATGAATAACTAGAGAATTAGTGAGAGGTGGGTCAAACAGGTTACAAAGAAAGGCTTAATAAACTGGTGCATAAGAGTGGGGGGAAAAAAGAAGAAAAAGAATGGGGAACAACTGATAATGTGCAAAAGACATATAAGTATATATGATAAAGCATTAAACAAACTAAGAGA
This sequence comes from Lytechinus pictus, assembly GCF_037042905.1. NCBI lineage: Eukaryota > Metazoa > Echinodermata > Echinoidea > Temnopleuroida > Toxopneustidae > Lytechinus > Lytechinus pictus. The sequence goes on along the minus strand of NC_087255.1, from coordinate 592,157 downwards.
AGAAGGTAAGTGTAAATATGTATCTATAAGTGATATGTATATAAATATATCCAAAAAAGAAATGTAAATGAAAAAATATATAAATATATACACATATGGTGTAACTGATATGGTAATCCGCTAGGTGTGACGGGAAAAAACATAAGACTATATAGTAGGAAAGAAAAAAAATCTGTATATGTGAAAAAGAGGAAGCAAATTGCCTAAAAAGGTAAAAGCAAATATAGAAGAGAGGGGGTGTATTATGAAGAAACCATAGTATACATGTAAATAAGCAAATGTGGTAAATCTAAAAGAGGTGAGTGGAGAAAAAACAAATATATATATATATATATATAATAATTATTATATCGCCTGAATAAGGAAGGAAAAATTGGAGCTGAGCTTGTATGAGATATGGGAGGAAAGTAGAGTAAGAAACTATAATGTAACTATTCAAAAGAGCTGAGGGGAAAAATTATATGTATATATAAATTGAAAGTGGATAGGAAAGAAAAATCAGTCGTTCCCCTCTTGGATGTTCAGGCCATGAGGTTGGGTGGTGCGAAGTCGTCTCATCCAGAGCTTCTCCCTGCTAGTACGGACTGAGTCAGGACGGGTACCTAAAGATTCGATGCCCTGTAGCATCATGTCAGTGATGGAGTGGTTGGGGAGGTTGAAATGGCGGCCAACTGGAGTGTCCAGCTTTGCTGTGTTGACGGTGGATCTGTGCCCGTAGAATCGTTTCTTGAGTGTGGTCTTGGTTTCCCCTATGTATTGTACCCTACAAACTCTGCAAGTGATGAGATATACAACATTAGTGGTAGTGCATGTGATGTTGCCCTTGATTTGGTGAGACAGGCTGGTAGAGTTGCTGGTGAAAGTATCGCCCTCGTGAAGGTGTATTTCACATATGATGCACCAGCAACAGGTGCATCATATGTGAAATACACCTTCACGAGGGCGATACTTTCACCAGCAACTCTACCAGCCTGTCTCACCAAATCAAGGGCAACATCACATGCACTACCACTAATGTTGTATATCTCATCACTTGCAGAGTTTGTAGGGTACAATACATAGGGGAAACCAAGACCACACTCAAGAAACGATTCTACGGGCACAGATCCACCGTCAACACAGCAAAGCTGGACACTCCAGTTGGCCGCCATTTCAACCTCCCCAACCACTCCATCACTGACATGATGCTACAGGGCATCGAATCTTTAGGTACCCGTCCTGACTCAGTCCGTACTAGCAGGGAGAAGCTCTGGATGAGACGACTTCGCACCACCCAACCTCATGGCCTGAACATCCAAGAGGGGAACGACTGATTTTTCTTTCCTATCCACTTTCAATTTATATATACATATAATTTTTCCCCTCAGCTCTTTTGAATAGTTACATTATAGTTTCTTACTCTACTTTCCTCCCATATCTCATACAAGCTCAGCTCCAATTTTTCCTTCCTTATTCAGGCGATATAATAATTATTATATATATATATATATATATTTGTTTTTTCTCCACTCACCTCTTTTAGATTTACCACATTTGCTTATTTACATGTATACTATGGTTTCTTCATAATACACTCCCTCTCTTCTATATTTGCTTTTACCTTTTTAGGCAATTTGCTTCCTCTTTTTCACATATACAGATTTTTTTTCTTTCCTACTATATAGTCTTATGTTTTTTCCCGTCACACCTAGCGGATTACCATATCAGTTACACCATATGTGTATATATTTATATATTTTTTCATTTACATTTCTTTTTTGGATATATTTATATACATATCACTTATAGATACATATTTACACTTACCTTCTTCTCTTAGTTTGTTTAATGCTTTATCATATATACTTATATGTCTTTTGCACATTATCAGTTGTTCCCCATTCTTTTTCTTCTTTTTTCCCCCCACTCTTATGCACCAGTTTATTAAGCCTTTCTTTGTAACCTGTTTGACCCACCTCTCACTAATTCTCTAGTTATTCATCCCTCTATCACTGTTTTGTTCCAGATCCTGTTTGATGTTGCCTGCCTCATTATCTTAATCCCTCTTGGCCTTACTTACACTAACTTCCCTTTGTGTCTGCCTACTCCTTTTCTTTCATCCCCTTCACTAACCTGATTGGTCTTCTCTACTCACTAATGCCCCTTTTGTCTCCTTGTTTCTAGTGTTGCTGTAGCTTGTTTGTGGTCTATATTATGGTTGTTCCACTTTATATGTTTGTCATTTTGCCTCCGACGAAGATTCTGCTAGGATCGAAAGCTTAGGCCCCTCTTTGACTTTATAATTTACTCCATTGGCTCTCTTTTAGATAAGCAGTTTTCAGCAGCTTCTTTTTGCCACTAGTACAAAAGTAGTAGAATCTACTACTACGACTTGTTGGTAGGAGATATGCAAAAAGAAAAATAAACTAAAAACAGACGGATTTCACCTGTCCTAGGACGCCTAGACTAGACCATTTGAGGGTTGGTCCATGCAAGCCCCGATGCTCGGTTTGGTTCAATCAAGGCCAGCCTACATGGGCTAGGTGGTTAGGATTGTTGTTACTCCGTATGCTCACACTCAGGGTAAATTCCTTGAGTCTAGGTCTAGAAGATTATATGGTTGACAAGTTACCGTTAGGCCTAACGTTAGACATGAAAATAATCCTTAAAATTCACTTTAAAAAATGCATAAAATCACGACAAGCTCAGTCACTGCTTTTTCGCTTTCGAAATTCTCAAAAAAAATGTTAAGTTTATACGCGTTCTGCCGGCCAATTAAACCCAAGCCAGGCCCAGGAATTTTTTTTTGCAATATGGTAAACAAATCATGTAAAAGTCTTTAAAACATTGATTGCAGGGAATCAATGGTCAAATTAAGATATGGATGCTGCCTATCAAATCAACATCTGCCCCAATTAAGTAACTAAAGTCTAATCTAGCCCCCAGCCCTAGTCTAGATCTATTCTATGCCTATCCTTTTCTTTACTGATACTGGGTTAGGTCTACGCAAAACGATCATGGCACTCTCTGCCAAACGATGTAACATTGCAATCAGTTTGCCTCAATTGGCTGATTTTTCTTAGAAATAATTGAAGAAAACCAGGGAAAATGTGGATAGGTGGGCGTTTATTCAAGCTTTAATTTGGCTTTGGAAGTTTGGTTGCTCGATATACCTTCGACGCAGCCTGGTAGTGCAGCGCAGCGCGCAGCCAATTATGCAATGCATCCGAATCGATGCATGGGTGTTTTTTTCGCCGTCCATGCCATGGTCTCGGACCCGGAGTTGAAATTTAGACCCGGATTTCGGGGATACAGCGCCTTTATTTCAGATTTATAGACTTAAAAGTCAAGTGACATTTAAAATTTGAAATCTAACTTTGAACAGTCATCGTTGATAAACATCAGCCCTGAAGCCATTGCACTTCAAATCAGGCCAGGCAAATTAGACGTCATTGTCTATGTTGCTAGAAGATCTATGACGAGTCGCCTGAAGCCCCAGCGCATCATCAACGTCTCTAGCTAGCTACGCGACCGGCCCAGACTCGGCGCACCCAGGCCAGAAAAATGACCTCGATTATTACGGTGGTTGTCTATGCATTTATTAGTGGTGCAGCGAAATTTAGCAGAAAAAAATAACAGACCAGAGGTATCCTTGTCATAGATTTAATACTCCAAAATAAAATGTCAAAATCGTGATTATTTAAGCTAGAATATTTCTTCAAAAATAATAGTCGTATTTTTAATATTATTACCTAGAATAACCGATCTAAAAGTTTTTCATTAAAAAATATTTAAAATTAACAAATGAAAAAAAAAATCAACTCTACAAAGTTCCCCAAAAACCCACCTTATTTTTTAGAGTGGTCACAAAATTCGAGCGGAGTTGACCTTCCTTAGAGCAACACGCTTGTGTGTTGCTGCCCTCTACGTTCGTTGGTTCATACCTACAACTGATTTTCAAACACAAGATTTTCAAACACAAGACATAAAAGAAGGATTTAAAAATTTTATTAATAAGAAACTAAGAAAAGACAAGACAAAAGAATAAGAAGGACGTGTAATTGTATGTGATATCACATTTGAATTGTTATTTGACGAATATTTTAAGAAACTCTATAAATATATAACTAGTAGCCGATTGGTTAGCTGGTGTGCCCTTTTTCACGAACAATTATTTAGCACGCGCGATATTTAATTTCTCTATTTGTATTGAAGTGTTATTCCTCGAAGATGTTTAATCTTGTAGGACCTACTAATATAATAGGTGGATGGGTGACTAATCTATATTAATATGTCATATAATCGTCACCAATGGTTTAACGTCGTATGGACCGCCTTTGCCGAACACGTCCTACTTACGAAAGTGACTGGCGCGTATAATCTGGAGAGATTGAAGAGCGCTATCATATTCAACAACAACAACAACAACTGATTAATCACCTGTTCATCCATTGTGACGTCAGCGCGCAGAGTGTAAAATATGCGCAGATCATGATGCGCACAAACATAACTGTGGAACGTCCTTAAGCTATAATTTTCAGAGCCATAGCTCTGATGATGTCTTGATGTATGTATTTAAGAGGCAACTTGTGTCGCATATTGACTAATAGGAATTTCATAGTATTACATGTATATTTTTGCTGCTTTGTTCATGCACAGGTATTGTTTTTTTCATTTGTGAATAATTGTATTCAATAAATATCTAAAAGTATGATATGACTGACGTCTTGTCGTTTCGTGGTAGCACTGTGATAGATACATATATATGCATTATATTCAATTCAATCAATTCAATCATTTTATTTTCCACTTTCAATTTCATATTTACAATTTTTGATACAATTGACATAGTAACATATAATCACATTTGAAGTACATACAAAAATTGATAACATTATAAAATTACAATAGACAATTATCAAATCGAAATATAAATAATTGAAAGGGAGGGAGGGCCAACTGATAAGCAGAGCTTGTATAATGTAGGCCCCCCTAATGTTGTAATTACGTGTTGATATTGATATGGACCTCCCATATCAAAGGCGTGAAAACTGTGACGGGCTCAAAAATGAAGTACATGTATTGGGCAAAAATTCTGAAAAGCTGCGAGCGAGCAACATTTCAAATCTTTGTACATTTTAAAGAACATTGGGTAAAAATGCACAAAAGAAATGTCCAACCATCATTGGGCATTTCTTTTGGGCATTTTTATTTATCCAGTGTGATGAAAACTTTGCCCATTATAAAGTAATTGCTGCTTATTGTTTAACCTTACTTGACAATATGCTTCCCGCATTGGGTAAAATACTGCCCCAAATTGGTTGGACATACAATTACCCTCGCGCTGGTTAAAATTCTACCCAATAAGTTTTTTTACAGTGTAATAATAAAAGAAAATCCAATTCTGTAAAATGTTTTTAAATAATATTAGTACACTGCAAAAACTCCGGTGTTGATTTAACACCAGCCCGGAATCTATATATCTCCACACCAGAGAAGCATTGAAACAACACCAGTTTGGAAACAAACCGATGCTGTTTTAATACTAGATGGTGTTGTACAGGGCGTCCCACAAAAAAAAGAAACCGAGATTTATCGATGATTTATCATAACTTCATCACAAATACAATAGACAAATGACCTACCATTGTAAAGCTTAGAATCTCCTCTTTCATGAAAGCCACATTTTAAAAAAGTTCAATATCTGCTCTTTAATTTGATACCTAAATTACAGAAAATGGTCAAGAAATAACAACGTTCTGGTTTTTTAAATAAGGCTTGAATTTCAACAATTTCATTATGATTACGATTAACACTTTGTTGAATAATTTTTTTTGAGATAAATTAAAATGACGTGTAGAACTAAAAGATCAAGCAGCTAGCTGACACCACGGAAATAAAATGAAGGGGAAAGCTGATCCGTGGCTGACACGTGCAGCTCTTGTTTACAAGCTAGCTAGCTGATTGATCTCTTAGTTTTACATCTCATTTTAATTTATCTCAAATATTTGATTTAACAAATTGTTGATCGTAATGAAAAAAATAATTCTAATCGTGCAATTATTTTTATATGAAAAAAAATCAATGAATTCAGTTAGTCAGGATAATGATGTCGAAATTCAAACAGAACGAGCGATCGAGTATCCATCCTACGCATGAAGTTCACTTTCTCGTCGGTGCATATCGTCTGCTGCTACTCGTGAATTGATTTGGATACATACATTATTTGGTTCGGATCCCTTTCGGACATATTATCTTACTCGTTTGTTCCACTTTATATGTTTGTCATTTTGCCTCCGACGAAGATTCTGCTAGGATCGAAAGCTTAGGCCCCTTTTGACTCTCTCGTTTGTAAGTACGTGCAATCACTACTTTTAATTATTTTTTTAATTATTATATTTCGAAGTTGTTAAGTGAGTGAAGAGACTCTGTCGTGGAATTTTGTCCATTGTTTGGCCTTTGAGTGGTGCATGCACCGTACAGGTGCAAATGAATGTGAGTTGACTAGATGCGACAGTTCGTTCCACTCTCCATCACCAGCGCAATTCCCCTAATTTTCCTTCTTCCATGTCGCTTTGTTTTCCACAAGAGCTAGAATCTTCATCATCAATATTTTCTTCTTTAACAACATTTGTTTCGAAATCCAAATCTATATATAAATTCTGGGTTTTCTTCCATTACATGATAGAACTACTCGATGACAGTTTGGAGAAACTGCTCGTTCACTAGCATTCGCAAAAGGTTTTGCACGCAAATGGAGCTTGATGTAGGAGAGCCAATCACGTCTCTGGGACTCTACACGTCATCAAATTCGAGTAAATTCAGAGACCGATGCGAGGCATAATTCGGAGAGGCATTTTAGCGCTTTTTAATTGGCGATTTCCATCTTGTGTATTATTTTCGTTATTTTCAAATGGCCTAATGATAATCCCCAAATCATTACCTTTCCATTGATATATAAAAATGCATATGTTCATAATCGATATAATTCTCATTTAAACTCTTATCATCTTCATCATGTGATAAGCGCAACCAGCTCTTTCTGAGGTTTTTTTTTTTATTTATTTAGGAATTAAATTCTAGTTCAATTTATTTTCAATTACTTTGATATGTAAAGAAGTATTTCCTTCATTTGCTATGGACAGAATTTTTTCATTAACAGAAATTATTGTAATGTATTGGGGTATAAGTGTTATACTATGTTAACAGAATAAACACATCGATTGATCAGTGCTCCCAGCTCCTAATAAAGATGCCTAACATTTCATTTGGATTAATTTACGAATAAGATGGTGAGGTTAGGACTGAGGATGATATGATATGTTGGGCTCTAATTGCTCCTTAATTACTGTGTGACGGTTATAATATTTCTGACAAAGAGGCAACATCTTGCATGTATGCTCATTGTAGTCATGAGTGTCCATTATGCTGGTGTGATATATTCGGACCATTACTCGATTTCTGGAGCCAAGAGGGACTTCACATTTCCGGTGCTCTGCTGTTCTGAGCAGTATTATTGGGGCCCTTTGCATTTTGTAAAGTGGAATTTAAGGATTTCGTGCATACTTTTGGTCAATTATATTTATTTTGGGGGGCAGCTTCACCCCCCCCCCCCCCGGTGAACCAGGAACGACAAAAGAACAAAAAAAAAATCAGCATCTATGCACATCACTAACGTGAAAACTTGTATTACATTTAGTTTTACGTTGTATGCCCTGGAAAAAACACTTGATAAAATAGTACAAGCCGTGTTAATGACAGCACATAATCAGAAATGTGTAGTCCTTCTTGGATTCAGAGATCGAGTAATGGTCAGAATATATCGCGTCAGCATAATGGACACCCATGACTACAATGAGCATGCCTGCACAATGTTGCCACTTTGTCAGAAATAATATAACCGTCACACATTATAATTAATTAAGGAGCAATCGGAGCCCAATGTATCATACCATCCTCAATCCTAACCTCCTTATCTAATTCGTAAGTAAATCCAAATAAGTTAGGCATCTTTCTTGGGAGCTGGGAGCACTGATCAATCGATGTTTACTTTGTTAACATAGTATTACACATATACCCAAATACATTACAATAATTTATGTTGATTAAAATATTCTGTACAAAGCAAATAGATTGAATTGAATTCCTAAATCAAGAAACTCGAAAATTAAGAGCTGGTTACACTTATAACATCATAAAGAGGATACGGTTTAAGGGCATTAGGGTTTGTCAAGTCGTTTCAAAGTACTCCTGCAATAACATGATACCACACTGAATGTATTTGACGTCTATCTCTGTTTATCTATTTTGTTCCTAAGTGAGCACATTTGACCCCTTTTTATCTAATGGATAATGTCTTCTTAGATAGAGACTTTTCAAAATGAAGAACCAACTTCTACGATTTTAACCACTTTTAATGTATTTTGGCTACCAATGAAAGTTTGTTGACCTTTTGACCTTTCCCTGACCTTGTCTTGACCTTTATATCTTCTGGATAAGGACTTCTGAAGATGCAAAAAAAGAAGAAAAAAAAACACGGAAAATTAGCTTTCTTAACACCTTCAGTGTAATTTCCCATTTAATGAAAGTTCGTTGACCGTTTGATATTTCCGGTCATAACTTCTTAACGAGAGGTCACGAGTATATAATTGTGTACACTTTTTTGTTCAGTATAAAAAAAATTGATGTATGACTCGATAAAATCGGGGCAATTTCAAAAATTGACCCCTATTGACCCGATTTTGACCCGTCACATGGTCAAGACGACCATTAGAAATTTGTCACCAAGTTGAAAGTTGTTTCTTGTGATGTCACCAATCACATAAAAGTGAAAAATCAGACTTAGCTAATTTGTTGAAGTAGATGATATATGCTGCCTGGCTAATAAGACCTATTGCATAACTTTTGGAAATTACATTGGAGGCTTATATTGCACGGAACTTTTTGTTCACACAACATTGTCCACAAGTACAGTATTACATAAATTGGTTATTTCCTCACGCATGAAGCCAATGCAGGCTTAATCATTCGAGCCTTACGATATTGCGTAGCTTTGAATATTACATGGTAGGGGAAAGTGACAAGAGATTTTACGTCCAGATATAACATAATCTACCAATTTTGATTTCAGCGTTACATTTTTATTTTTACTCTCAAATTAATAAAGAAGGGGAAGTTGGTATTTTCCCCGCTCGTGAAGCCAATCAGTGCTTGACCATTCGAGCATAACACGGTATTGCACCACCTTTGGTCAATGGAATGGTACGTAGGCTATAGTATTGAATGGAATATTATATTTAGACAGCAATATCATTGGTAGCTTGAATAAGAATATATCAAAGTACTTTAAGATGGTACGAGGGAAAGTTTCATGAAGTTACCATACCGAAGTCATTGCATAGATATTTTCCACTTAATCAGCTGGATACCTAATTATGACATCAAATAAAACAAAGCCTCATGCAACAATACCCAATCAAAACGTTGAGAATTCAGGGAATGTAACTATGCTCTGGACTTCATGCCTATATTGCTCTCTCCAATTGTCAAACTAGTGAACATTTTAACAACACACTTATCGTATTACCGATGCTATTCACGGTGCATTGTACCGTACCACCAAAGTTACGGACATCTTATTATTCCCAATGATACTCTTTCTACGATTCATCCCATTGAACAAAAAAATGAAGGCATACGGTCCGATTCAACTACACCCTCTATATGCAACTTTCTTCTTTTAGATGAGACAATTAAAACTGTTAATACGGACAACCAAACAATCACTCTAACCCCTTTGTCAAATATGCCGTCATTTTGTACAAAATCAATCTTAGACAAGACCAATATGGGGAGAACTTGAGTTCAAGGAGCATTTTGGGGTAAAAGTTGGGAACCGGTCTATTTCACCTAATTTGAATGTGCTGAATCTGATAAGACCGGTTCCCAAGCCAATTTTTCATGTTTTGACCACCTAATTTGCATTAAAAAAATGGCTGCCAAATTGATAATTTATCATCTTATTTCTACACTATTCTTTTATAAGAATCGCTTTCACCGATATGGATACTGCAAAATCCTGCATACTGAACATGTACCATTCGGGAAAATTTGTTATTTCTGTTTCCAGCTAATTATTTATGCAAATTTATGCATATTTTGCAATATTATGCTATAATTTGATAATTACACTTAAAATGTTTATTATTTTGGGTACAAATAGCATTTGTATCATTGTGATAGTTGTTTGGCCCTTAAATATATAATACTCGGTCAATTTTATATGTATTTTATTGTTCTTTGATATTTCTTTTGTGTTCTTGTATTTTCTGCCATTTGCTTTGTATATGTTTGATATGAGATCTTTAAAAAATAATATCAATGGCAGACAAATTTTAAGCTTCAATGATAGAATCATTTGATAAACTTCTTTGCCACAAATATTAATTGTACTCAGGAACAAATACACACACATGCTCACACACCCACACCTGTATATAGAAAGTAATATACTTGCAAGGTATATTAGACATGCCCAATATGAAAACATTGATGCTGATCCTATAATCAATTACCAAATTCAATGAACCCGTAAGAAAAGAAGGGTTAGAAGTTGGAAAACCTGTAATCATGCTGAACGTAAATTTCTTGAAATTTAAGTTATTTAGTTTTTTATAACAGATCTAATAATCAATTTAACGTATGATTTACGCAGTGCAAGTTATCAATCGGATATAAGTAGCAGTACATCCTTGTAGCAAAATTATATCTTTGATTCAGCTCCATCAGAACTGCAACCATGGCAGTTAACCAAAGAACAATTTGTAATAAATGCAAAGGGTCTGTATTACTGGATCGCTTACTAATTTTTTTGGTCATTACTGATTTATTTATTTATTTGTTTGGCAACGATACATTTTCCCCAAGTCAACCATCAAAGTGATAACTGAAAACCACAGCTTCTATCCAGTCCTTGCCTAGGAAGATTCTTTGACGAACGATACTGAATACAGAAGAGGAAATGATAAAAAAACATGCGGCTAAACATAGATTAACTCCATGGTAAAAACATGGGGAAAACAAGGTTTCATCAATCATCAATTCCAAAACAGACTGTCAGTCTCCCAAGAAGAATGACATGTTCAGGTATCAAAACCGGTTAACAAGTCAAACATAACTTAGGCAACTGCTTTCCTCATAGAAAGAGAAATCCTGGCTCTACAATCGAAGAAATTCTCGACCTAGACTTTGATGGTGATATCTCAGACTCGCATGCAGCCTATCAGAGCTGGGTAAGCTATTGGATGCTGTTGGGTTTAATACCGATCAAAAGAAGTGGATTAATAATCACCTGCAGGAACGCCAAACATGCCAGGAACCCACCATCCTCTGAAATATATCTTCGTTATAAATTTGAAATAGTCTATCTTATGAAGATATGAAGATGTGTGAATATTAGAAGTTCGATAAACGGCATAGAAGACATTAGGCAATTCACTGTGGTATTGAAAAGGTGCACTTCGAGCATTTTAACACCTGGAACAACAACTGGTTAGACAGCAGATTCTCTCTCAAGACAAAAATTTAGGTTTTGTTTATGGATTTGTGACATGAGAATCGGACATATCTCATGAACACAGACACGATGACTTCGATACGAACTGCCTCCGCAGAATACTTGTACTAAATTTGTTTGATTTCAACAATTAGAGATGACTTTTATAATATGATGCTGCCCTATCAATCAAGCCATCCAATGGAACACCAAATCGATGATAACTGACATTGATCATTCAACACCCGCCGCCGAAGGTAAAGGTGTATATCAAGCTGGGGGAAGCTGGATGCCTCTAAGTTAGAAGAAGCGGCAATCCTAGATAGGTTAGGTGCAGTACTGCATTGGAAAAAATATATTATGGAGATACACATGTAATCCGTTAATGAAGTCCAATGATAAAAAAAATTGTTATTAAAATGATATCCAGTGACTTATTCGTTGTGGAACTTTAGAACATCACAGTCTGGCTTTTAAAACACGGAAAACGGTCTAATTGGTAGGCAAAATAAAAAAATTAGATGAATTATATGTGGGTTCAGTTCTGATTTTTTTTTTCAAAATTGGGACAATTTGACAAGCGTAATGGAGAGAAACACAGGACATCTCATTTTCAGCAGACTGTTTTCACTTCATTTTGCTGAAGAAAAACACTAAATATATATACATGTATGAGTGATCAGATTCTGTTGGTCAGGAACATAACTACTCCAAAGGATATTAAATGCAACTGATTGACTATTAGGAGTTGAGAATTACAGTACTATTATGATTCAAATTTAATAATTCATCATCTAAAATTGTGAATATGAATAAATTGATTGATATCATAATTCAAGATACCATTTTATAATAAAAATTTTAGCAATTAATAGTGACATTCGCTTGAATACAGATAGGTTCATGAAATTCGTTGGATCTCCACCAGTGTGCTTTTAAATGGGAAAGCCCTCCGTGCAGGAGTTTACCTTTGTATGCAGATGTGGGTGTGGGAGTGGGTGCATCTGTTTATGCCCATGGATATATGCGAAAAAAAAAATTAAAAAAGTGATTACATAATTAAATCATTGAAGATTATTATTTTCTGCCATTGATAATCAATAATTTGACAGATCCCATAACAAAACATGTACAAAACAAAAGGTACAAAATACAAAGAAATACATAAGAAATTCAAAAACAATAAAATACATTATTATTCACTGTGATGTCATATTCTAAGGGCCGTACAATTATTTATAATGATTTAAATGCTATTTGTACCAAAAATATAAACATTTGAGCTGAAATTATCAAATTATAGCATAATAATCCAAAATATGCATAAATTTGCATAATTAATTAGCCGCAAACAAAAATAACAAGTTTTCCCGAAAGGTACACGTGCGTATGCAGGATTTTGCAGTATTCATGTCTGTGAAAGCGAATATGATTAAAGAACATTGTCGAAATAATATTCTGAATTGTCAATTTGGCAGCCATTTTGTTCATGCAAATTAGGTGGTCAAAACATGAGAAATTAGCTTGGGAACCGATCTTATCAGATTCAGCATATATGAATTGTGTGAAATAGTCCAGTTCCCAACTTTTACCCCAAAATGCTTCTTAAAATTTATATAGGCCTCTTTTTCCAGAATGTGTCTAGTCTATCTGTCTTCGACATTGCACCATCCAAGAGTGCATTGCGTAATCTTAGAAGTAATGACGTCATGAATCCTCCGAATCCTAGGTTATGTTCCCATATGATGCGAAACGTAATCATTTTCATAAATTCCTATATCAGAGGTCTATATATCCCTACCAGTAGGTTTTATCGTAAAGTTGGCTGTATACAGTGTTAAGTGAGCAGTGATGTCAGTGGTGGAAATGTACATATTATTTCCTGTCAAAACAAGCTAATAAAAATAATACAAGCACAATCATCTTTGCTCTCAATATGGTGGCTATGCACAACATCATGTGCTTGTTATAACGTCAAAAGCAGATGTCTTCTGTTTCATGAATATGTCAAAATCCAACTCCATTGATTGTCATGTCATGCTGTATTTTGGAAATTGCAAAGTTTTGATGAAACCTAAACTAAGAGCGGTTGAACTAGTCTATCATATTTTTATCGTTATCTTTTTATCGTTTCATCATTATAATAATCTTCAAAAAGAAAAAAATATCAGTAGTACCTTTTTACAGTGTGTTTCGTTTTAATTATGGCAAGGTAACATCGCGACTGCTTGAATATTGGTCGTGTTATTTGTATCGAGTAATATTGAAGTATCCGCAACAGGCGTAAAAACAAAATACAACATTAATTTGAGGTTATGGTCATAACATGGATATTAACAGTTCAAGTCAAGTTCAAGTTTATTTAAACCAATCAAAACAAGAGACATATCACACAGTTTAATAAAAAATGAGAATACATGATAGGTTTGGGACCCCATAGAAGCAGAGCTTGTGAGAGGGGCCCCTTATATAGAACATTACAACAAGAATGATATGAAAAATATATACAATGATAATCTAGAGAGTAAATAAGAAAAATACATACAAAAAAACACACACACACTCACCCTCATATGGTTTATCAAGATTCAATTTAAGATAGTTTGTAATCTTTGAAATAAATATTATGGACATGAATTTTTAAACATGGGCAGTGTTGGACTGGATCTTAAGCTTTGTGGTAACTTTTTCCATTCTTTGATACAAACTATCACAAAATAATTCAAAGCAGTATTTGTTCTTGCAAGTGGTTGGTGGATAAGATTTTTCTGCCGTGTATTGTACAAGTGAACATTTGAGTTAACAACAAATGCATCGTTTAAAAATGAACAGTTTTGAGAGGATTGTGATTTGTACATAAATATCAAACACTTGAAGGAGACTAAATCATCAAGAGGCAAAATATTCAATTGCAGAAATAAAGGAACACTTGGACATCTGTAATTCGAATATGTTATGAGCCTCATAACTTTCTTCTGAAGAATTAGCAGTTTGTTTAAATGATTCATATATGTATTTCCCCATGCAACATTACAATAATTTAAGTGTGGCATAATAATAGCATTGTAAAGAGTTACTAAGGTCTGCTGAGGTAGAGAGAAACGTAACTTATAAATGACAGCAACACTCCTTGATACCTTAGCACAAACATAACTGAGGTGATTGTTCCATGATAAGTGATCATCAACTACAACTCCCAGAAACCTTACATCTTGACTTCGATTGATCTGATGGCCACCTATTGATAATGGATTATTATCTTCAGGGACTCTTTTACCCATTGTTCTAAAGACAACATATTGGGTTTTACTTGCATTTAATAAAAGCTTGTTACAACACAACCATTTAAATATATTTCTAATTTCATTGTTAGTTGAGAATAAAAGAGTATGCATATCTTTGTGATGGGAAAGATAATGAATAATTAAACAATTTGATGAATTAATAATGTCATTAACATAAATCAAGAACAATAAGGGATCCAGAACCGAGCCTTTGGGTGCTATACATTTAGCCTCCTTAGATTGTGATTTAACTCCATTAATCATTACATACTGACATATATTCATTAAGTAATTTTTAAACAAACTTAAGGCTACCCCACGAACACCATAATGCTCAAGCTTGTACAATAATATATCATGATCGATAGTATCAAATGCCTTCGATAAATCTAGAAACACACCAATACAAAATTTTCCACTATCAATTGCATTTATAATGGTATTTACTAAATTCTAAACGCCCATACCTGTGGAGTAATTCTTTCGAAAGCCAAATTGTTGTGGTATCGCGATATTATGAAGTTGAATGTAATCATCAAATCTTTTGTACGCTATTTACTGGGACTACTTTAGCTATTTTCAGTTTGTCAGGGACAATACCCTGAAACAAGGACTTATAAAAAATATCGCATAAGGGATCAACAATGCATTGAATACAATTTTTATGACCTTGGGAGAAATATCATCTGACCCGCATGCCTTCGATGGTTTTAAAGTCGAAACCAAATTAGAAATTTCACGAACAGATGTTGGTCGAAAATACAAGGATGGGGAATGATTTTGAACGGACATAAAATCTTTGTATAATGTTTGGACAAGAGGAATTTCCTTGCTTATTTTAGAAGGTAGATCAATAAAATATTTATTGTAATACTCTGCTTTATGTAAATCCGAATTTAACAGTAATTCGTTATGATACATGTCATTTGGGAGTGGCACTTTCTTCCCCCTCCCCAGCAATTCATTAATATGTCTTTCTCATATCATTTTGATTTCTTCGAAAAACATTATCATAATAATTCTTCTTACTTTGACGAACAGAATTTGTCAATATATTTTTGTAATCAATATACTATTTACGATTAATCTCATTTTTATTTTTTGTATATGCATAATAAATCTTATGCTTTTCATGAATGGATTTTAGAGGAACTGGAGTGATCCGGTTACACTTCGTAATTCCGAAGCTTCGTAGTTCCGAAGGTTCTTCATTCCGAAGGTTCGTAATTCCGAAACACGTAAATTGCCTATACCTCGATGTTCGTTAATCCGAAAACGAAAAAGGGTTCGTTTATCCGAACATTTGTGGCGTTATTCCGACGGTTCGTTATTCCGAAGGTTCGATAATTCGAAAATGAAATAAGGTTCGTTGTTCCGAAGGTTCGATAATCCGAAAACGAAATAAGGTTCGTTGTTCCGAAGGTTCGTTAATCCGAAAACGAAATAAGGTTCGTTGTTCCGAAGGTTCGATAATCCGAAAACGAAATAAGGTTCGTTGTTCCGAAGGTTCGTTAATCCGAAAACGAAATAAGGTTCGTTGTTCCGAAGGTTCGTTAATCCGAAAACGAAATAAGGTTCGTTGTTCCGAAGGTTCGATAATCCGAAAACGAAATAAGGTTCGTTGTTCCGAAGGTTCGTTAATCCGAAAACGAAATAAGGTTCGTTGTTCCGAAAGTTCGTTAATCCGAAAACGAAATAAGGTTCGTTTTTCCGAAGGTTCGTTAATCCGAAAACGAAATAAAGTTCGTTAATCCAAAAAACAAAACATGGTTCGTTTTTCCGAAGGTTCGTTAATCCGAAAACGAAATAAGGTTCGTTAAGCCGAAAACAAAATAAGGTTCGTTTTTCCGAAGGTTCGTTAATCCGAAAACGAAATAAGGTTCGTTAATCCAAAAACAAAATAAGGTTCGTTTTTCCGAAGGTTCGTTAATCCGAAAACGAAATAAGGTTCGTTAATCCGAAAACGAAATAAGGTTCGTTAATCCGAAAACAAAATAAGGTTCGTTAATCCGAAAAATGAAAACCGGGAAAGCAGAGGCAGAGGCAAGGGGGGGGGGGAGCGGGGGACACTGTTGCCGTTCAATTGTTATGAGGATGTGAAGGCAAGGGCGGCCGAACGAATTTTCGTTCGGGGGGTAAAGCCAAAAAATGAAACTCATACTGTAGGTCAGTGGGCACTTTGGTGATATAATCACCTTAAGATTATCATCTGCTTGAAGTCATTGTGTGTTTGATAGTGATTAAGTAGAGAAAAACTTTTTTGAAGTGACTTCTTATTATGGCAAAATGTATATTTAGGCTTTATTTTTCGGGAGAGAGTATAATGAGCGAGCGGCTTGGTAAAAAAGAATTTAAAGGTGAAGTTGTAAAACTCGTTTAGGGGTCAATTATTCTTAAAATGCCATTATTACGAGGTGTTGCGAGCGTAAATCACAAGCTAAAACTTAAGGGTATTTCAATAAAAAATAAAAATATGTTTTTAAAAATCCGAGCAGATTTCTGCTGTCATAAAAAAGATGTGCATCTAACTAAAGAATTAACACGAGCGCAAAACGCGAGCTTAAACATACTGACCAGAAAAGGAACCTGTTAAAGAAAGCATTTAGTGACCTCTTTAGGATACATATTTCTCCAATCGAATAATTGAGAGTGCGAAGCGCAAGCTGAAAATTTGCAATATTCCAGCCTGAAAATTTAACTTGTATACTTTAAAAAGAGTATTTTATTTCGAAAAACAGCATATTTATTTTTGAAAAAGGAACTTTCCCATTTTGGAAAAATATGCATTTCCCTGTTTTTTATTTCATTTTTGGGGTGCAAGTGCCCCCTGCCTCCCTCCCAGCGGATCCAACTTTTGTCAAATAGGGGGGGGGCAAATTTTTTTTTCACCCATATTTTCCTCGATCGACAGCTTAAAGTTGATTTTTGTTTGTTTCTTTGAAAGGGTAGTCCTAACAGTCAATAATTAGCTTTATACTTATAAAATAAAGTAAATATGTAATAACATGATAAACCCTTTTTAAATAATGCGAGCGCGAGCTATATTTTTTTTTAATATGATGGGCAATATGTTTGTGATCTTCAAAACGAGATGCCTATGTAACTAGATAATATCTGCTAGCAAGAAGCGCGAACAGAAATTTAAATACCTTATACCAAATAAAAAAACTGATGAGGAGCGAGCTTTTTTTTTTTTTTTTTTTCATGATGGCCAATTTCTAGTCAATTTAAACAGATTATTGTGCTCACGATTCGATTTTTGTAGCTTTCAGCGAGATACGCGATTACGCATTCTTTTCATGATTACAAAAGTACTGAATATGGAAAAAATGTTTAGCTTGCGCTACGAGCTCCCATTATTTGATTAGAGAGATTTATATCCCATTCCTGAACTCCAAGTAATAATCTTTGAAATATCCACTTTTCTTGTCAGTCGGCCACTCTGCCTATATATATATATATATATATATATATATATATATATATTGTAACGAAATGAAAGGTTTATTTAATTATCAGTATTGTTTTGGAACGGCAAAGACTGTAGAATAATTTTTAATCCATATGTATAGTTGTATAGCGAAATTCAGTAATCGCTTGTAATCGATTATAGAGTGATTTCCTGTAAAAATGTAATTACGCCTTTTTGCTGAGAAATATCGAAGTTTACAACTGCGTTATTGTTTTAGCTCTTTATGTTTAATAATTTTACACTGTTTGGATATACAAAAGAAGTGACAATCACCATTGTCTTAGCTGAAAAGATTTATTCTATAACTTTAACTATTTTTAAATAGTAATAAAATTTTATGGCCTGACAAGCTCCCTCTTCAATCGATGAGCTAAATCGATACAAATCTACTTTGTGCTCGATTTCAAACCAGGCTGCTAATCCTACAAGTAGTTATTTCTGCCCGAAACTCTGCTCAAGTTCTGTTTGATCCTGCTGCGCCAGGGTGAGCATGTATTCTAGTAAAGTTTGAAGAAAGAAATACTTCGTTATATGCCTGTTGTTATGTTGAGTACGGAGCTACAGAATGCATGGTCTGAAAAGCAGAAGCTCGAAAGTGTTGGAAGTACTGACTGGAAAAAGTGAGAAGTACGGAAAATACTGACTTTACCGGAGTACGGAAAATACTGACTTTACTGAAGTACGGAAAATACCAACTTTCCTGAGATACTGAAAATACTGACTCGAGAGAAGATACGGAAAGTACTGAGTCGAGAGAATAGACGGGAATTACTGATCTTACCGAGATTCCGAGATGAGTGAGGATGCTTGAAAGTTCTTACCAAGATACTGAAATTACGGAAATACTGAATGCTGGGTATTCGGTCTTCAACATGGTTGTGCGGTTCCACGAGATATGATATAAGATATTGTGAAGGAGTAAAGAGTCAGAAGTGAAGAAAGACGGACTTTACATCAACTGGTTGTATATTGCAGCCGAAACGAACCAGCTCGTCAGGAAAGAAAGTCGGTTCGGCTACACGTGGTGTCAGAAGTGGGATAGTTGGTGTAGAAGTTCAGAAATGGATGTCAGAGGACAAAGAGGGCGTGCGGTATCGCCAGCTGAAGTGATGGAGAGGTTGGAAAGCAGTATGGCGGAGATTGACCAGATGATGGCGGAGTTGCGAACCAGTGTGGGGTTCACGCCATCATGGGGGACTGATGAGGCAAGCAGTAGGCAAGGGCCAAGAGTTCAGTTCCAGTCTTCACCAATTGAAAACTTCGGAGCAACAGCACAAGTACCGCAACCCACTAGTCTTGAACAAGAATTTCACGGAACCAGGCTATCAAATACACAACACAGACCAACAGCACAGTTGAGAACCGAATCAGAAAATCCTTTGTCAAGTCAACCGAATTATCCTGATGTAAGATCAAAGAAACCAAATGTGATACCAGATCGGTTCGATGGTCGCTCGCCAGTTGAAGACTATATAAACCATTTTGAGGCATGCATTGTAGTGAATGAATGGGGAGAATCCGAAGCGATGAAATATCTGGCAGCCAGCTTAAGAGGTTCTGCTGTTAAATTGCTAACCCAGAAAACGGGAAGAAGACTGAGTTACTGTGAACTGGTTGACAGAATGAGAAAAAGATATGGTCCAGGTGGAAAAGCGGAAGTCTATCTCGCCGAGTTGCGACAGAGACGGAGAAAGCCTAAAGAGACCCTCCAGGAATTAGGACAGAGTGTTAGAGATATGACGGCTCTCGCCTATCCCGATTTCGATGAAGACGGACAAGACCGGTTGGCGAGGGGGCATTTCCTAGATGCAATTATGGATAGTAAGATTCGGGAAGGACTGTTTCGCTCGCAACCAAGATCATTGGACGAGGCAATAGAAGCTGCCCTGAATACGGAGGCGTTCCTAAGGATGGAAGGAGACAGGAGGGACTACCGACAAACCAGGTACAGCCGAGCTGTTTCAGGGGATAATGCCGGAAACCCTTCCCCTACTGAAGAAGCCTCATGGGAAGTGAGAATGAAAAAGTTCCTTAAAGATCTCATTCTGGAAATGGAATCCAAAACTACTGAAAGGCCAAGACAGAATACAGCATCTCATGGAGCTGGACAGCAGACCAACCGGGAAAACAACAATTGCTACAATTGTGGAGAATCTGGCCATTTTGCTAACAAGTGCCCACATCCTAGGAAGGAGAAAACAAGTGATCAGACTACTGAGAGACGATGTCACAACTGTAACCAAACGGGACATCTCATCAAGAATTGTCTAAAGTCAAATGCTCATGTCTCCATGATCACATCTGAATCCAACACGGATGATATCCATGAAGAAGTCAGTAATAAAGAGCAAGAGCCGGATGACGGAAATTTAGGAGAGAACAATCCTGAACCCGGCCAGGCTAGAGTTGGAACATCAGAGGATGCCAAGAGACAGGGTTTGTTCGTAAATGCGAAGCTTAACGGGCAGTCAGTAAAATTTCTGATAGATACTGGTTCTTCACATACTCTAGTATCAAACGAGTTATACGGCAACATCATTGAGTCAAGGAGACCTCCTCTTCGTAGAATTACAGACATGGTTTACCAGGCAGACGGTTCACCGCTAGAAACAATGGGGAGAGCATCGATCGTCTTAGAAATTGGAGGTATGGCGGCGGCCTCCGAAGTCATAGTAGCTGCGCTGAAGAATCAAGGAATCATTGGACTGGACTTACTCATCCAGATGAATGTGGTACTAGATCTCAGAATGTTGGAGTTGAGAACTCCGAAGGGAACCATAGCATGCCAAGATCACGAAGGGAATTCATTTTGCTGTAGAATTGTTGCACAGCAAACAAGTACTATTCCGGCCGGCTGTGAAGTCATTCTACCAGGCGAAGCTAGGAACACTCAGTTCCTTAGTGGTTCGGCTTTACTGGAAGGACCGCGAGATGGTACGGAATTACTCGGTAAAGGTTTGATGGTTGCACGAGCTGTTGTAAGCGCCGAGGAAAAGATCCTCCCTGTACGGATTCTCAACACAACCCAACAACATAGAGTCATCAAGAAAGGAACTTGTGTAGCTAGTATGACATCTCTGAAGAAAGAGGAAACCACGGGCCTGGACTCATGTGGTAAACAACATACGACTGGCATACCAGAACACCTGACTGATCTATTCGCTAGAACCATGCAGAATGTCCCAGTAGAATATCAGGAATCCATATCACAGTTACTAGGGGACTTCAGTGATATCTTTTCGAAGGGTTCGTTTGATATTGGGAGAACTGACTATGTGCAGCATAGCATCAACACCGGAGATACACCACCGTTTCGACAAGCACATAGAAGATATCCAGCCCAACAGAGGGGAGAGATTGAACGGCAAGTTCAGGATTTGCTGCAACATGGTTTGATAGAACCTACTTCTAGCCCATGGGCATCAAATATAGTGTTGGTATCCAAGAAGGATGGAAGCAAGCGGTTTTGTGTTGACTACCGCCAACTAAATGCTAGCACCATTAAAGACGCTTACCCGCTACCAAGAATAAGTGACACCTTAGATGCGTTAGGCGGGGCGAAGTGGTTCTCCACATTAGACTTAGCCAGTGGATATTGGCAAGTGGAATTGGACGAACAGGCAAGACAGAAATCTGCATTCTTCGCGAATGGAGGGTTATATACCTGGCGCGCTATGCCTTTCGGGCTATGTAATGCGCCGGCCACGTTTGAAAGGCTGATGGACCGAGTGGTAGCCGGTTTAAAGTGGGAGATCTTGCTTGTGTATCTGGACGATGTCATCGTGTATGGCAGAACAATAGAAGAAGAACTGACAAGGCTGAGAATGGTATTCCAACGGCTGAAAGAAGCAGGCCTTAAACTGAAACCATCAAAGTGTCATCTGTTCTGTAGAAGTGTATGATATCTCGGACACGTCGTCTCGGCTGAAGGTGTGAGCACATATCCAGAGAAGATAAGCTCTGTACGTGACTGGGATTACCCAACTTCTGTATCAGAGCTCAGGAGCTTCATGGGTTTAGCATCCTATTACCGACGTTATGTCAAGGGATTTGCAGAGATCGCCAGACCTTTGCATCAGCTTATGGAAAAGAACAGACACTTTGATTGGACAGAAGAATGCCAGTCAGCTTTCGATCAGCTTAAGGAGAGACTCACCACCTCGCCCATATTAGCATACCCTGAGCCCGGTGGACAGATGATTCTGGACACTGATGCTAGTGATTTTGCAGTAGGTGCAGTCTTGTCTCAGATCCAGGATGGGCAAGAGAAAGTAATTGCGTACGCAAGCAAGACACTCAAGAAAACTGAAAGAAACTATTGTGTCACTAGGAAGGAATTACTTGCCATCGTCATCTTCTTGAAACATTTTCGCCAGTACTTATATGGACGTCATATCACTGTGAGAACCGATCACGGATCTCTCAGGTGGTTGACAAGTTTCAAAGAACCCGCCGGACAACTTGCCCGCTTGCTTGAGGTTATTTCAGAGTACGACATGGACATCATTCACCGACCTGGAAGGAACCATAGTAATGCAGACAGTTTGTCCCGACGACCATGTAAGCAGTGCGGGCGTGAAGATAGCAAAGCAGACTCAGATCCAGAACAAGTACGGATATTATCAGTTGATACTGAGGAAGAACAAAAAGAACTCAAAGACCAACAGAGAAGTGATGTCGGGATCAAGCCGGTAGTACAGGCCAAACTGGATGGGCAGAAACCAAGCGATGCCCAAACATCTGCCTGGCCAAGAGAAGCTTTAAAGCGTCTCTTAGAATACTGGGATTCACTATACATCAATAATGAAGTGCTCTACCGCAGGTGGGAGTCAAGTGATGGGGAAATAATCAGGTGGCAACTTGTGGTGCCCCGAGCCATGGTACAAGAGATGGTGAAACAAATGCATTCTGCTACTACCGCAGGCCATTTCGGCATCAAGAAGTGCCTCGAGAGAGCACGATTGAAGTATTTCTGGGTCGGGATGACAGAAGATTTCCGATCTGGAATACGCCAGTGCGACATCTGTGCAAAAAGAAAAGCTAGCGGAGTACATACCAGAGCACCCTTGCAACAACAAATAAGTGGATCTCCAATGGACCGTATAGCCCTAGACATCCTTGGTTCGTTACCCGAATCTACGAATGGCAATAAATATGTCTTGATTGTTGGAGACTATTTCACTAAATGGATGGAAGCATTTGCTATACCTGATGAACGAGCCAACACCGTGGCAGAAAAGCTAGTGAATGAAGTCCTCTGTAGATTCGGAGTCCCCTCAGTCATCCATTCTGACCAGGGCCGAAACTTTGAGTCGGATGTTTTCAAAGAGGTATGCCGCCTGATGGGTGTAAAGAAGACTCGGACAACGCCCTATAACCCGAAGTCCGATGGCCTAATTGAAAGATTTAATCGGACCCTTCTCAACACGGCTGCCTCTATGATGGATTCAGAGTCACATCAACGTGACTGGGATAAATATATCCCCTTTGCCACAGCAGCATACCGGAGCAGTCCTCAAGAGTCCACCGGAGAAACTCCGAACATGCTTATGCTAGGAAGAGAAGTCACCTTACCAATAGATCTGGTAATGCCACCCACCCCACTAGATGAAGACGTAAATACTGACTACGCCTTCAAACTCAGAGATACACTACGGGCAGTACATGAAAGAGCAAGAAGAAACCTAAAGGATGCTGGAAGCCGACAACGCACTCTATACAACAGGAGGGCATCCGAGGCTGACTTCGACGTGGGCAATATGTGTGGCTCAGAAAGAAAACTAGGAAAGAAGGAGTATCTCCAAAATTGGAACCCCGATGGCTCGGACCGTTTCTTATCGTTTCGAAGCTCTCTGCTGTCACATTCCGTCTTCAACAATCTCCTAGATCTCTACCACTCGTGGTCCATGCAGATCGCATGAAGAAATACCAAGGTGTTGAGCTTCCAGTATGGCAATTCAGAACAGCCAATAACAACTAAACTCACAACGACCACAGTCGAATGATTATTCACCAAACAAGGAGAACTCGTTGAAATGTTCACCGAAGAAATCAAAAGAATACCGGATGAGCCATAATTCTCTATAAACTGATAATGACTCTCAAAAGACTCTTGCATAAAATGCAGAATTAAACAAAACGGAAAAGGACTCTTGAGAATAAAATTCTGCATCGTTTGTTTAAGCCTTTTAATGTATGATGATGTTAACGTTTGTGTACATAAAAGTTGTATGTAGTTTAGTTCACTTTCAGAAATATTGTTTACAAACTCAGATGGAAGGAAAAAAAAATCATTTCAAATGTTATGTCCATAGGAAGTTCGAAATTAGAATATGCAAAGTGGTTATCTTGCTCATATTAAACATTATAATTTATTTTGGAATTGTTACAAAATGTAAAGAAATTGAATTTGCAAGTGTTTCTTTGCTAGGAAATTGGACAGCTCGGGGACCGAGCTTTTCGAAGGAGGGAGTTGTGTAACGAAATGAAAGGTTTATTTAATTATCAGTATTGTTTTGGAACGGCAAAGACTGTAGAATAATTTTTAATCCATATGTATAGTTGTATAGCGAAATTCAATAATCGCTTGTAATCGATTATAGAATGATTTCCTGTAAAAATGTAATTATGCCTTTTTGCTGAGAAATATCGAAGTTTACAACTGTGTTATTGTTTTAGCTCTTTATGTTTAATAATTTTACACTGTTTGGATATACAAAAAAAGTGACAATCACCATTGTCTTAGCTGAAAAGATTTATTCTATAACTTTAACTATTTTTAAATAGTAATAAAATTTTATGGACTGACAAGCTCCCGCTTGAATCGATGATCCAGATCGATACAGGTCTACTTTATGCTCGATCTCAAACCAGGCTACTAGGCCTACAAGTAGTTATTTTTGCCCGAAACTCTACTTAAGTTCCGTTTGATCCTGCTGCGCCAGGGTGAGCATGTATTCTTGTAAAGTTTGAAGAAAGAAATACTTCGTTTATATGCCTGTTGTTATGTTGAGTACGGAGCTACAGAATGCATGGTCTGAAAAGCAAAAGCTCGAAAGTGTTGGAAGTACTGACTGGAAAAAGTGAGAAGTACGGAAAATACTGACTTTACCGAAGTACGGAAAATACTGACTTTACCGAAGTACGGAAAATACTGACTTTACTGAAGTACGGAAAATACCGACTTTCCTGAGATACTGAAAATACTGACTCGAGAGAAGATACGGAAAGTACTGAGTCGAGAGAATAGACGGGAATTACTGATCTTACCGAGATTCCGAGATGAGTGAGGATGCTTGAAAGTTCTTACCAAGATACTGAAATTACGGAAATACTGAATGCTGGGTATTCGGTCTTCAACATGGTTGTGCGGTTCCACGAGATATGATATAAGATATTGTGAAGGAGTAAAGAGTCAGAAGTGAAGAAAGACGGACTTTACATCAACTGGTTGTATATTGCAGCCGAAACGAACCAGCTCGTCAGGAAAGAAAGTCGGTTCGGCTACAATATATTCAAATATTTAGAACGCCTTGCATTCGCATTAATTGTTTTGTTGAGATGCTCACCCTATTCATGATTACAAAAGGAGTTTAAGTTGCTAGAGCTAAATCGCCCATGCTCCAAAATCTTGCTCGCTTCACTCAGGGATGGCGGAACCGGGGACAGGGTGGATACTTTCCCTCCAAAAATCCCGTCGGAAAAAAAGTGACATTTTTAAAAATAGAATACCCTTTTGGGCTCGCGCTTATTAGCACTTGCATCAATTTTTTTTTTTTACAAGAATGATTAGAATGTCCAGTTTTCAGGTTGGAAAATCGGAAAAATTTGGCTCACGTTTCTCGCTCGCATCAAGTATTGTTTATTGAGGAACTCATTCTATTCCTGGTTACAAAAAAAATGTATAAAATGTCCAGTTTTCAGGTTGGAATATCACATTAAATATCACATATCATTATTAAAAATGACATCCCCTCCAATACAAATACTATTATCTGGAGGTTACTCGCACGCGACCAACAAACTTAATCCCCTGCATGGCTGCATCCTTAAACCATTTGCTAAAGGCAGCAATTGCTCAGATAAAATCGAAATTAGCCTATGCTTGATCCGGGCGCCTATTCTTAATGAAATACATGCTTTTGGCCACAACACACGCATGTATCATCGATCGTAATTACTATCATTGCATAATATCGTGTTATCTTGTAATGACAACACCGTGTTTGTTACCAAAATGAATAATTTTCATTTTCGGAAATACGAACCTTATTTAATTTTCGGATTAACGAACCTTATTTCGTTTTCGGATTAACGAACCTTCGGAATTACGAACCTTATTTCGTTTTCGGATTAACGAACCTTCGGAATTACGAACCTTATTTCGTTTTCGGATTGACGAACCTTCGGAATTACGAACCTTATTTCGTTTTCGGATTGACGAACCTTCGGAATTACGAACCTTATTTCGTTTTCGGATTGACGAACCTTCGGAATTACGAACCTTCGGAATTACGAACCTTCGGAATTACGAACCTTCAGAAATACGAACCTTCGGAATAACCGAACCTTCGGAATTACGAACCTTATTTCGTTTTCGGATTGACGAACCTTCGGAATTACGAACCTTATTTCGTTTTCGGATTGACGAACCTTCGGAATTACGAACCTTATTTCGTTTTCGGATTAACGAACCTTGGGAATTACGAACCTTATTTCGTTTTCGGATTGACGAACCTTCGGAATTACGAACCTTATTTCGTTTTCGGATTGACGAACCTTCGGAATTACGAACCTTCGGAATTACGAACCTTCGGAAATACGAACCTTCGGAATAACCGAACCTTCGGAATTACGAATGTATGCGGAGTGATCCATGGTTTCCTGCATTTATTTTTACCACTAAATTTAATTAAAGGGAAATGTTCATTATATAACCTAGAAAAAAGGTCACTAAAATTGTTAAACGACACATTAGCGTCACACAAATCATACAAAATAGACCAATCTGTACTATTAAAATATACGGTCTAAAGTTATTCATTCTTACTTCAGTAATTACACGTCTAAACACCTTTCTATTTGCTTTACTCGAAGTAATGGCATTGCCTTTGTTAATGCTACAAATCGGCATATAATCAGAAAAATCAGAACCAAATATTCCAGAAAAGAATTGATATTAAACACAATTAGTAAATATGTTATTAATTAAGGTTGCTGAAGATGATGTTATGCGTGTAGGTTTAGTGATTAGGGAAAACAAGCCAAATGAACACATGAAATTATTAAAATCTCTAACCTTTTCATTTGTATCAACATTTAACAAGTTAATGTTAAAATCACCCATAATATAAATGTCTTTATTTTCTTTAATCAATATTTGAATTTCTTGGTCAAAGTCATCAGTAAATGATCGAATATCATTACCAGGGGCTCTATACACACAACCAACAATAGACTTTTTGTTTGCATTATTCAATTCAATAAATACAGACTCATAATAAGCATAATGGTTAGTTTCGGTCATGTTTGCTCATTTGGGCTACGTAGCAGACGATGCTAGCCTGCTAGTATATAGTATACTTACGCAGACCCTATTGCAAATCAAAACCAATTCCGGACTCGATATTTGCTTCCTCAAACTGTAGCTATATTATAAATATATGTTAGCAAAGCTTCGTATTACAAGAACATTGTTACTTTCAACATTAAATTTGTTAATTAAGTTTGTTTGGACTGTATTAATTGTTTCAAATAAAAAGGGTCTAGAAACGGAAACTATCATACGTTAGTCACGTGACGTTGAACAAAGAAATATGCCATGTTCTGCCTGCTCGATCTCAAAGTTTGGGGGGAAAATAAGATGTAACCATTATACCAGTCATAAATATTATACATCAAACTGTAGGTAATCTATTTAGCATTGAGATGACAATCAATCTCGACCTTTTTAACCCTTAGGGATATTCCAATGGGAAAAAAAAGGTGCCAGTGTCTCGAAAATATGGGTGATTTCAGACCGTTTGCCATAGCAAGAGTTGTGAACATGGACACTTTCAAATGAACAGCGAGACGTAAATAGTGAATTAATTGTAATAATATTTACATCAAATTAATGGAATTGAATACAATTTTCACACTATTATCAATCTGGTGTGAGATTATTAATAGTTATAAAGATATACCCGAATTTCTGCAATATTACGTTCATGAAAACCACTGTTCCCTGTGTTGAAGCTAATTGTGTTGACTTTCGGACACTCAAATGCACGCCACTAACCATTATGATTTGCCGTTGATAAATCATTACTTAATTTGTAATCAAGCCCCTCTCTGACATAACATGCTACAATTAACACCACCTTTTTTATTTGATCGACATACTTGAACAAGTAAATATCCAGGAATATCAAACAAAGCTACTTTTGTGGATGGAGTAAACCAGGTTTCTGAAACACCGATCACAGAAAAATTATGATTTATACAGGATAACAGGACTGCTAAATCTTCACAAATTTTAAAGAGACTTCTCGAATTAATATGCATAACAGAAAGGTTTTCGCCATTACATTGGAAATCTTCACAGTTCTTTACATTCATTCATAACTGGTTCTGAAATATTAAATCCGTCATCCATGATGAGAGATTTCAACAAGTAAACAATATAGCAAAACAACCGTTTTTAAACCAAATCCGTCACAGACCATACAAAATTTACAAATATAAAATATCAACAAGGATAGATGAAACAAGAAAATCTGAGGACAACCATTACACAAATTCACATGCACCCTCACACACACAGACACATTAAACACCAAGTGATGAATATATAAAGTTATGTACATAGTATATAGAAGGAAAACAAGTGCAAGGGCACATGATGACATTATAAATATACATTGAAAAAAAAAACAGGGAAAGAAAAGCATGATAAAAAAAACTAAGAAATTAAGTGGAAATCAGAAAAAGGGTGAAGTAATTTTCAAGTGACAGTTAAAAGGTAAACCCCCGAGAGAGGTAACAGTGGAAATAAAGTTAAACACAAAAGCTGGAAATTATAAAGAAGAAACTTGTTGCAGTGATGAAAAGGACCTCTTAATTTGGATTCCCTCTTGGTTGGTCTTGAGGGCAGCCATGATCCTCCCTTCAGTTGACCATGCCGCTTCAACTTTTAGATGGGAGGCCAAGTTCATGAGCATTTGGTGATTGAATTTTTTTAGGTCCTCCTGGATGGAGGTACCTGATCCTTTAAATTTACGACTATCCTTCATCAATGCAGTCAACCATCAACCTTCACTCGAAAGGAGCTGAGCCTTAACTAGGATTGGTCGAGGCTCTCTGTCGGATCGGGGCTTTCCCGATCGATGCGATCTGTCGATGTCAGCCTTGCTTATTGGGCAGCCAAGGCAATCTGTCGCCACCTTCATCACCAGGTTGTCCGTAGACTCTGTTGATGACTCTGGCACACCAAATACCCGAACTCATACTATACTGCTCTAACTCGTTGCTCTTACCCTCGTAAGCCTCTACTCTGCTTTCCAGTTTCTTCATGGAAGTGGTGATTGAGTGGATTTCAGCTTCCTTTTTATTTAATGCTACTTGTAGATCATGGATTTCACCTTCCTGCCTCTCTATCCCCTCCTCAAACTCTGGCTGGCGCTTAGAGAGAACTTTCTCAATGCTCCTCTCCAACGTGGACACAAAATCATCTTCACAAAATATTTTTTTATGATATCATGGACATCAGAAAAGTTTGAAGCAAGACTACTCTCAGCAGAAGAACCTTGACGTGTTGACGGCATGATGTCAGTGAAGCCCGCGGTGAAGGAGAGAGAAGGGAAGAATGCAAGCTCCGTGGATAAAGACAAAGAGGTGGAATACATGAAAGTACACTTTGTCACATGTTAGTCACAGATATTATTATATGTGGGACCACAATGTCCACACAGGCAGGCCAAAGACAATTATGCTAATTCAAAAAAAGGTGAAAAATTCCATGACTTGGTCAGATCTTTCATATAAAATTAAATCCACATGTCTCCGAGAGGCTTATATGTAAGGTTCAACTCAACTACATGGCATTCAGAGTATCAGATCAAGTCAACTTAAGACAAAATTAACACACTCGCAGGTACACCAAATATGTTTTCACAAACATAACCACTCAAGTATATGATCCCCATAAATGCGAATGTCCGTATAGGAGAAGAGTATTCCAGCCCTTGGGCCGAAAATGTAATTGAATATCGAAGGATACGCAACGAGATAAAGTTCCGATAAGTTCGTAAAAAGAAAAAACGACGATGCGCAACAGTGAGGTACCCTCAGTTACCATTTACTTATGGTATATGTATTTGGTGAAAAAAAAAATGTAACGTGGCTTATTTACACATTTACCGCCAAAGTAGAAAAACGATCGACGGAGCTCTCGAACATTATATCGATATCGGACTATGCTTTGATCAGAACTTCAGTGGTTTCTTTTTTCACTCCTCTGCTATATATATCAAAAGGTCGATGTGACAATCTTCTTTTTGTAAAATATGGAATAGTAGAAACATTCAGTACCATCAGGGACCCGTACAAGTTTAAAAAGAGTGGTAGGTCTACCCAAACCCCAAGTCTTCAACTTTCCAGCATTTTCTTTTTTGCAATATTATTATTATTATTATTACTTATTATTTGTACTGCGCTTTTCCCATTAGGCCCAAAGCGCTTAAAATGAATTAATTAAATGTAATATTTTAAAAACTACAAAGTACGAAAGAGATGAGTTTTTAATGACTTTTTGAAAATTGCTAATGTTGGAGACTGTCTAATTATTAGTGGCAGGTCGTTCCAGGATTTTGAAGCCGACACTGTAAAAGTTCTGTCACCAGCTAATGTACGAGTTAATGAATATGTGAGGCGAAGGTGATCACTGGCCGACCTAAGTGCTCTAGTTGATGTATACAGATTCAAGCAGTTACTTAAACACTGTGGAGCCTGTTTATTCAGTGTTTTGTAGACAATCAAGAGTAATTTGAACGTAATTCTCTGTTTAAAAGGAAGCCAGTGAAGAGAATTAAAGAGTGGTTGGGAAGGATGATCTCGGGAAACCTGTAAAATTAATCGTGCTGCCCAATTTTGTAGTCGTTGAATACGAATTAATTGATTAGAGGGAATTGTAGAAAGGAGCCCATTGCAATAATCGATACCAGACAGAACCAATGAACGAACAGCATTGTGACAGGCAGACTGGTCAATGAACCTTCTGATTCTAGAAATGTTCCTTAAATAAAAAGTGACTTTGCTACAGATATGAGAGATATGGTACGACATTGACATGCGGGAATCAAATATGACACCAAGGTTTCTTATTTTTTCTGATGGTCTAAAGAGTGTACCATCAACATCAAGTTGAACATTTGGAAGATTGCGCAAGTTATAAGTAGAGGCCGCAACAACAAATTCAGTTTTTTTGTCATTTAATTTTAGCTTATTCACTATCATCCACTGTCTTATATCTGATATACAATTCTGGAGTTTAACCAGTGCATTATTGAGAGCTCCAGGGGTCTTCGGATCAAAAGAAACGTATAATTGTATGTCGTCAGCATAAAAATGATAATTGATACAGTGATTTCGGATGATATCACCAACTGGAAGAGTATATATTGAGTAGCCTATGGGTCCGACTATTGACCCCTGAGGGAGTCCAAATTCTAGAGTTATGGGATTTGACAATGTGCCATCAATATCAACTTGCGAAGTCCATCCAGACAGGTATGATTGGAACCAGGATAAGACTTTGGACCTAACGCCTATTCTATTGAATAACCGAGATATGAAAATGTTATGATCTATTGTATCAAACGCGGCATATAAATCTAACAGCACCATAAAAACTACATTATTTGAGTCGAGAGAAAACATGATATCATTTTTTACTTTGATCAGAGCTGACTCGGTGCTGTGACCTGGCCTATAGGTAGATTGGAGAGGATCAAAAATATTATTAGATTCAATATGATCAGCTAGTTGAGTACATGCCGCCTTCTCGATGAGTTAACCTAGAAATGTTAAGTTTGAGACCGGTCTATAATTACTGATGTCATTTACGTCCAACCCTGATTTCTTCAAAAAAGGTTTGATGATTGCTGAATGTGCTTGATCAGGGAAAATACCTGTAGAAAGAGATTGATTGATTACATTTGTAGCAATGGTAATAAATGAACAATGTTTTCTTTCAAAAACCATGTAGGAATGGGGTCAAGTCGGGAGGATTTAGTAGCCGAAGACATAATGATTCTGGATACATTTGACTGAGAAAGCACCTGAAATTCTGCGAAAAGTGGAATATTTTGATTTTCAGTATCACTAAACTGAATGTTAACAGGTAAAGTACATGCATCAAGTTCAGCTCTTATTCTCCTTATCTTGTTGACAAAAAACAAAGAGAATTGATGAGCTAATCTGGTTGCAGATTCGTATAAGGGAAGTTGATTCGACTTCTTGTTCAAAAGTGAATGAATGATCTGATATACCTCCTTGACAGAACACGAACCTAACTTTTCTTTCAAGAAATCTTCTTTAGCGGTATCAATGATTTGGCATACATTCCTATTAGCTTCTATGAACAATGTGCGATCTGAATCTAGTCGTGTTTTACGCCATTTACGTTCTGCTTTACGTCGGTGCTGGCGAGCAACAAGTACAGACTGATTAAACCAGGGTCTACGTCGCTTCAGAGGGCGGGACTTGGTTGAAGATGGTGCACAGGTATCTTACAAGATAATTTCATTCCAAACCTGTCGTTAGTAAAAGTTATTCGATGACGTCACACATTTTCGGCTTCATAAGAAGACGATGTATATTGCATAATCGGCTGGAGGCATTATAGTCGCGTGCGGGGATCAATCGAAAAGAAGTTGGGAGCATTATGTCAATCGTCGTGTTCACAGAATGTCCAATATGCCATTCTCTGAAAAAAAAGTTCCCCCAACCTTGTCTTAATCACAAAATAACATCAAAATTTAAACTTTAAAGACGAACATCATGAACAAGTGGTCATGGCGATAAAAAAAAACACCTTCCTAAACCTTGGTTAATGCATTAAAACTTTTCAAAAGTCACAAGCCAAATATCATGATTTTGATTCCACTTTATTGGAACGAATTCCGCATTCTCATCATGAAAAATAGTCAGAAGGCTTGTAAAAGTTACTTTCTAAAAGACGATACTAGTTTTTTGGGCTAAATTTCACGGTTGAATAAACACAAGTTAAAATTTGCTATAATTTGTGTAGGTAATTTTATAGGCTACCCTCTGAGTAAATGTTATGGACGTGTTTTACGTCATGCTCCAGTGAGCACCGTCAGAAGGCAAAAATGTCACTTTTCAACGGTCACAAGCAAAATATAATGACTTTGATTCCATTTTGTGATCTTGGGGTAATGCTTGATAAGAATCTCACCATGGCTGACCACATCCGATCTAAGTCTCGAGCAGCAGCTTTTGGAATTTCCAGGATAGGGAAAATAAGTATCTGACCCCAAGTGCAACTGAACGATTAGTTCATGCATTCGTGTCATCAAATTTGGACTACTGCAATAGCTTATTTTGCGGCTTACCAGACTCTCTTATCCAACCTCTCCAACGTATCCACAACACGGCTGCTCGGCTTGTAACTCGTTCCAGAAAGCACGACAACATCACCCCTATCCTTCTTCTTCAGGTTAAATCTGCCTCCTTCAGGATTGAAGATTCTTGCAGATGGTTTATTTGGCATGTGTGTATGGCCAGGTTTAGGTGTGCAGTGCAAAATATATACAGGTGCAAGTAAAAAGTCCCATCTGATTTAGCTCTGGCCTTCCGCCAGTCTCAGGCGGAAGGCTTTTGGAGAAGAGGCATTGATTTTGTTGGGAGGGAGAGTATTCCATGCCTTGATCGTCCTTGGAAAGAAGGATTGACGATGGTGCTCTGTCCTGCAGTGTGGTAGCTGGTAGCCGTTCCCTTGTTGCTGTGATCGAGTTCTTGTTGATCCAGTGAGTGGTGTGATGTATTCTTCCACTGGGAAGCTGACAAGATTGTGATGCAGCTTGTACATAAGGACCAGTCTAGAATCCTCCCTACGTTTCTGCAGTGTGGGCCATTCCAGTTCTTCTAGCATAGATGTAACGCTAGAGGTGTTGTGGTATCTGTTAAGCACGAATCTAGCTGCCCGCCTTTGGATCATCTCAATCTGGTGGATAAGACGATTGGTTGATGGATCCCATATCGAAGAACAGTATTCAACGAGGGGCCGTACTAGTACTTTGTAGGCAGTGGCTTTAAGTTCAGGCAGGTTGATGCGGAGGTTTCTGCGTAGGAAGGCAAGGGTGGAATTTGCTTTGCGGCAGATATTATTAACATGCTGGTTCCATTTCAGATCCGATGTTATTGTGACACCTAGATACTTGGAGGCAGCAGTTACTCTCAGTACCGAGTTGTTCAAGGTGTAGATTTGATTGGCCGCATTCCTCTTCCTCGTGACTCTGATGACCTCACATTTCTGGGTGTTTAGTTCCATCATCCAATTTGATGCCCATTCACTGATTTTGTCAAGGTCATCTTGGAGCTGTTGTGTATCTTGCTGGTTCTTGATAGCAAGATAATTGATTGCGTCATCAGCGAAGAGTCTTACGGGGGATGAGAGTCTATCAGGCAGATCATTGATATAGTGGATGAACAGGCAGGGTCCGAGGACTGAGCCCTGGGGGACGCCTGATATCACATCAATGGTTGATGAATGGTACCCGTCAAGGACTACTTGTTGTTTCCTATGATGTAGGAAGCTTGAAATCCATCCATTGTTCTTATCTCGGATGCCATAGTATTCCAGCTTATGGAGCAGTCTTTGATGCCCGACCTTGTCGAATGCCTTGCTAAAATCCATGACAAGGACATCAGTCTGGAGGCTTTGATCAAGGTTCTTGTGAAGGTCAGAGATAAATCCCAGCAGTTGTAGCTCGCAGGACTTGTTTTGTTGGAAGCCGTGTTGCAGAGGATGAAGGATGTCATTTGCACTGCTATGTTTCATT
Organism: Lytechinus pictus; assembly: GCF_037042905.1. Classification (NCBI taxonomy): domain Eukaryota; kingdom Metazoa; phylum Echinodermata; class Echinoidea; order Temnopleuroida; family Toxopneustidae; genus Lytechinus; species Lytechinus pictus. Next base: position 556,805 of record NC_087255.1, on the reverse strand, counting down.
ATGTTGCTGGCTATAATATGTTCAATAAGCTTACAACAGATACATGTGAGTGAGATGGGTCTGTAGTTTGATGGGTCTGTTCTGTCGCCTTTCTTGAAGATAGGCTCTACATTGGCCTCTCGCCAATCGTGTGGTATCTGACCAGTGTTGTAAGAGATCCTGAAGATAGTGGTCAGAATTGGGGCGATGACATTGGAAAGCTTCTTTAGAACTTGAGGTGATATGCCATCAGGTCCTGGTGCCTTGTGAATCTTGAGGCTCTTCAGAAGTTTCTCCACACCATTGGTTGTTATGATGATCTCTGGCATGTCTGGGTATGGCGATGCATCAGGCAAGAGATGTGGCGGGACTGGCATTTCATTGGTGAAAACCTTCTGGAATTGCTGATTGATAATATCAGCTTTGGCAGTGGAGTCCGTCACTCTCCGTCCCTCAGATTTCAGCTCAGCTATCCCAGTGTTGTCCGTCTGGTTGTGCTTGATAAAACGCCAGAAGCGTTTCATAGAATTAAACTCGGCTGATTCCTCATCCTCTTCATCCACAGTGAAGATTGACTCAAGGTAATTCCAGTATGCTTTCCTGAGTTCAGCTTGGAGTGTACGCTTGGTGTTCTGCAGCTCTACCTCCATGTTGTGTGGGATGGGACCCTGGTTGTTATTTCTGTGGTGCCTGAATTTCTTCCATACTCTGTCTTTCTTTTTGATGAGTCGTCTGACATGGTTGGTGACCCAGGGTAGGCTGCCTTTAGGGTGTGTCATTTTGTGGGGAATGAAGTTTTCTACTCCCTCCTTGATTGCGTTCTTGAAGGTCATCCACAAATCATTCAGTGTTGAAGTGTTGATTTTGCTATCAATCTCCTCCCATGCAGATATCATGACTTTTTCGAACTCCTTCCAGTCTGCCTTTCCGTAGAGCAGGACTTTTCTCTGCTTCGAATTGCGTCTTGTTGCTTTCAAGTCGACGATGATGAGAGGACAGTCATGATCAGACACTCCAGGCACCACTTCGCTATCAAGGACTAACGTAGGGTTGTTCGTGAGAATGAGGTCCAGCACATTTCGTCCTCTGGTTGGCTCTCTGACGATTTGCGTGAGGCCGCGATCCTCGATGATTGTGCCGAACTTCTGATGTAGGGCTGGATTCCTACAGTTGCAAATCACATGATCCTCCCAGTTCCAACCAGGCAGATTGAAGTCTCCAGCAACAATCACCGAGTGAGTCGGAGGAAGTCTGTTTAGTGACCTCTCAAGTTCAGTAAGGCTGTCTGCATCTCTTTCATGTGGTCTGTAAAACGCTCCGTTCTCTTCACTGGCTTCCTGTCTCTGCTGCACGTATCATCTTCAAAATCTTGATTCTAACTTACAAAACCCAACATGGTCAAGCCCCTTCTTATATTACCGACCTTCTCTCACCCAGGATCCCGACAACCTCCATTCGACTCCGATCTTCCACACATCTTCATCTGCAACTGGCCCAAGGACCCAGAGCTCGGACAAGGTATGGGAACCGAGCATTTAGTGTTGTTGCTCCAAAGCTTTGGAATGACCTTACCATAGAATTGAGGGATGCCCCGTCATTCGAATCATTCAAAGCTTCTCTCAAAACTTACCTTTACAATTCTTCCTTTAAGTTTTAAGTTAATTTTGTCAATATCAAACGATTATTCCTAATTTATTTCTTGTTTGTTTATGTGTGTTATACTGTTCAATGTTATTGATGTATGCTACTTAATCGTTTTGTAAAGCGCTTAGAAACACCATGTATTAAGCGCTATATAAATACAATGTATTATTATTATTATCTTTATTGGAACTAATTCCACATTCTCATCATGAAAAATAGTCAGAAGGCTTGTAAAAGGTACTTTCTAAAAGACGATACAACTTCTCTGGCTAAATTTCACGGTTGAGTGAACACAAGTCCAAATTTGCTATAATTTGATTTTTTACACATTTCTATCGATAAAAATGATCGAATATGATGACAATTATTTTTTGGGAAAAGTATCTTCAACAATATTCATCATTTCACGGATCAATGAACATTAAATGAAAGCAAAAAATACGAATATAAAATATCATAGGCAAGTATTGTTTCATTTTGGTAACTGAAATGATCTTTTCTCAACTTTTTTCGTTATGTTTATGACCAAATCACATGCTTCAATGATTGAAATGCGTTTAATTAAACATTCACGCTTGAATGAAAATGTGGAATGTGATTAGCTCTTTTTTACGTTATTGGACAAAATGCAATAGCTAACTATGGATATCTGTCACACACCTCTTTGCATAGTTCATTCTATTTGATTTTTGTAAAAAAAATCCCGATATCTAATGCTTCAGTGAGCACACAATATTCGAAAATTACGCAAATGAGAAGAAATTTTAAGGCCTCGGTCCCACTTTGTGCCGTATCGAATGATTATTTTGGTGTGCGCGCCTTTCGGATAGTATTAATCTGAAGCCATGTGCAAAGTTTCATGAAAGAATTGTTGGCAGAAGTAACAAAAACCGTCCATGAAACAAACCCCCATTTCATTTTTGTTAAAATGTTGACTTCCTCTCTCATAAACATTGTGTACACTATAGGTGCATAATAATGTTTAAGAATATGTGACCCCTTATTCATTATGGTGGAACTTTTTTTCCAGGCTGTCTTTAGCAATGCCATTTGGCAGTTATGTTTATCAACCTACGGGTAGAATTCTGTGCTAAAATGAAATCGATGTGTTTATTTATGAATGAATGAGCATGCATCAAAGTGGCATCAAAAGGGGCATTCTCAATGTCACAGATTCCTTTTGCGGGGTAATAAAGAGAATAATGGGGGCAAATTCGGTTTCAAATGTGACTTAATTGCTGTTGTTTTTATCATCCATCAGTTTTATCACCACACACTTTCCAAACTTTTTACATTTTCATGTTTGCGCGAGCACATTAAAACACTTTATACTGCATAAATGTATTTTTTCCTAAAATTTATCTGGATCAGTTGAGTTTATGGACAAATCAGTGTTGGATCCAGAATTTTATAATGGGGAGGGGCCGAGTAATTGGGGGAGCCACCAATATTTACCAATTTCAACATGTTTTAACAAGTTGTAGGGGATATTGCCATAAACCCCTATGATGATACGTCACAAAACATTGTGCTCACTCAACCATAAACATACGATATCAAAATTGTGTGGGAGGTGGCTAAATGATGGATAGTAAAACAGCATTACCACCATAAAATTTACCTAAAACAACCTTTGCCCAACTTCGTATTTACACAATCTGAAAAACGACTCCTGTGACTTTAAAAAGTTGTCATTTTTAATTCAATCTTTAATTAATCATGCATGACTCAAGTGATCTCATTTCATCTCATCTCATTTTTCTCCAGGAGTTGTTTAATAAGTGTAGAAAACCACTTACGAAATATCATATTTCAAAATTATTCTGTTCAAAAGTTACAGCAATTTGATTTAGGGGGGACTTACTTTTTTTGTTGTGTATATTTCGGAAACGCTGGTCACGGGAAAGGATTTGATTACCAAACGATATCAGATTTGTTAATTTAGATGAAATCAAATATAGATTTGTGAAAGAGTAATCATTCTGATCAAATAAGTGGGAATTTTTTTCTTGGAGTATTGAATCTTTTCAATTTTTACTTCATTTCTTTTTTTAATTAAAGGTCGGGTCAGTCCCGTATGTATGTAACAGATTATAAGAAAAGCAGATAATCAAGATTCATACCCAAAAGTATATTCAATGAAAAGACTTAGATATTAGATATTGATAAAATTTTAAGCTTCCGCAAGAAACTGGGGACGGTAATTAAATTTGTGTGTAGGTTTAACAGAAATTTTAGTAAATTGTAAAGAATGGGAACGGGTAGCAAAGCACTAGAAATAGTCAGGGGCCTCAGCAAACTTTTGGGGATAGAATTTACAAAAGCGCCATTTTTGCATGTTGGTCCCTGGTATCAAAAGCATTAATTCTAGATAGAGGAAAAAGAGAAGCCAATTCAAAGAGGAAATTTATCGAGAGGTGCTCCCAAAGCACTACAAATAGTCAGAGGCCTCAGCAAACTTTTGGGGATAGAATTTACAAAAGCGCCATTTTTGCATGTTGGTCCCTGGTATCAAAAGCATTAATTCTAGATAGAGGAAAAGGGGAAGCTAATTCAAAGAGGAAATTTATTTAACGAAAGGTGCTCCAAAAATATGGGAAATCCATGGAAACAGGGACCCTCTCACGTTCCTGATGGAAATGGGCAAATCTTAGACGATATGATCTTGCAAGTTGATGATTGAAGAAGAGTGTATATGGGTTCTTCTGTACCTTAAGAATTAGGGTAAAGGGTCATTTAAATCCCACAATAAACCTGGTGAGGGAAAATGCTAGCAAGGACGAGGATGCTAACAAGAATCAGGATAGAGGGGGCACCGAATCAACCAATAGGTCAGAGGGTCGTAGTTCCACAATTTGTACTGATTGTCATAAATCGGGACAATTGAATCATGTTGGAAATTGGTTGAAATGCCAACCAAAGTTAAGGAAGACATGGGTTTTGTCAAGCAAACAAGTGTTCCCCCAATGGAGTTTGTCCCATCAGAGCACACTCAAGATGTTGCGAGTGTTTCTCGTGTATTTGCTGATAAGGTCAATCAGCTTGATGAAAGCTTTAGAAGTTTTTTTGTATGACGGTGAAGTATTCCCTTGTTCGGCCGGTGCTGCTGGTATGTCGGTGGTGATCCTTCGGGATACAGGGGCTGCACAATCCCTGATGGTGCCAGGGGATTTGGCTTTTCCTCCGGAAAGTACAGAAAATGCAAAGGTCTTAATTCAAGGTATCGGCCCAAATTTCTTGTTGGTTCCTTTGCATAAGGTCGACTTAAGGTGTGACCTAGTTAGTGGCCCTGTGAATGTTGGTGCCGTTCCGAAAATACCCATAGAAGATGTTGATTTCTTGTAAGGTAACGACTTGGCTGGAGATAGAGTTGTTGCATCTCGAGTGGTTTCGGAAAAGCCGCACGGTTGAAGCAGCTGAAACTGAATTGTTGCAGGGAGATTTTCCAGGGATTTTCCCGGATTGTGCTGCCACTTGGTCTCAGACTCGTAGAGCTGAAAAGGATGATGCGGAGAAAATTGATTTCTGTTTATAGCTGAAACTTTTTTCAAGGATTTGAATGGGGATGGTGTTGAAGGATCTGTTGCTAACAATGACAGTTTGATTAGTAAATCCTCCCTTGTACATGCACAACAGGCAGACCCAGAATTGAAAAAGCTTGTCACAGAAAGCATGTTCTGAGGCTGAGGCTGATAAGGTTCCTGAGTGCTTTTATGTCAATAACATTTTGATGATGAAGTGGGGACCTCCTCGGTGACCAGCTGATAAAGAGTGGTTGTATAATTCACCAGATAGTAGTTCCTCCCTGTTACCGCACATAGATTCTGAAAATGGACCATGAGCTACCTATGGTAGTAAGAGACAGAATACAGAATTATGACGCATTTCTATTGGCTTAAGATGCACAAGGATGTGGTGCACTTCTGTAAGACATGGCACACATATCAGATTATTGGTTAGGCACAGCCTTCTATCGAGCTCAAGCCTGCTCGCTTGATACCCATTCCTGCATATTTTACTCGGGTTCTTGTTTATTTTGTTGGACCCTTACCCAGAACAGGTCGGGTCATACAATTTCTCCTGACAATTATGGACTTGTCTACACGTTTTCAAGAGGCGATACCCTTGAGGAGTAACACTGCAAAAACAGTGGTACAAGCGTTACTGCAGGTTTCCACTCGGTATGGTCTGCCTAAGGAAATTCAGTCTGACCAATGGACAAATTTCATGTCAGGAATATTTCATCGAGTGATAAGGGAGTTGGAAATAAAGCAGATCAAGTCCTCTGCTTATCAGCCACAGTTCCAAATGAGCGTTAGAACGCTATCATCAGACCGTGAAGACCATGATTAGGGCTTATTGTGAAGACTATCTCGATGATTGGGATAAAGGGATCTCATTCCTGCTGTTTGCAACTAGGGATTCCCCAAATAGGTCCACAGGTTTCAGTCCATGTGATTTGGTCAATGGTCATGAGGTTAGGGGCCCCCGAAAGCTAATCAAGGAGAGGTGTATGGTTCAGGATGATGATGTAAACAATCTAGACTATGTGTCAAAATTTAGAGAAAGGCTCTCAATAGCTTTTGACGTGGCTAAGGAACACTTGAAAGTGTCGCAGGGAAAAATGAAAGCTCAAGCTAACAAGAATGCATAACAGCGAAGTTCCAAGCCTGGAGACAAAGTGTAAGTGTTGTTGCTTTTGCAAGGTGAGCCCTTGAAAGCTATGTTTAGTGGTCCCTCCATAGTAAAAAGAAATTGAATGATGTCAACTATGTGATCAGAACCCCTGATCGAAGAAAGTCTCAAAGAGTTTGTCATGTAAACATGTTGAAAGAACAGGGAAGAGCGGGGCCAGTCAGCCCATTTATTAATGCTCTTCTAGAATCGTAATTTCCTTAGCAGGTAGGCCGTGCTTTAGGATGTATGAAGGTATTACTAAAATATGTTTAATACCTTATTTTCGACGAGGACATGCATACGGTTTTTTGAAAAATTGGCCCTAAAGAACATTTTCGCTGCAGGGCGAACCTGCCCCACCCTGGGGCAAGTTCGCCGGTTAGGCGGGGCGAGTTCGCCGGTTATGTGGGGCGAGTTCGCCCATAGGGAAAAACAGTGATATATGAAACAAAATGATGTGTTCAAAGAAAAAAAAAAAATTTTATTGGAACAACAACGTCTAGTTCGATAATCTATAAAAAGTTATCATGATTTAGCATATATACCGACATACTTGCATGTCATGTTTATAAGGATATTTCCGTAGGCCTATGGGTCTATAATAGAAAAAACTATAAAATACAGTTTATGTTAGATAATGACAGAATCTAACCAAGTCAGAGTAGTTAATTGGAGTTCCCCTTTTGTAATGGTTACAAAGCCAGACGGTTCTCAGAGATTTTGCATTGATTACTGATTACTGCAAGTGCCACTGACTGACCGAGCCAACGAGATATCAGTCTTTGTCACACTTATTTTGTCACGCTTATTTCAATGCAAAGCCATGCCTTTGGAATGAAAAATGCACCAGCAACCTTCCAAAGATTGACAAATCAAGTGATTGCTGTTTTTGACAATTGTGTCGTATACATAGACGACATCCTAGTGTACAGTGATACTTGGAATGATCATTTGAGAGCACTGTTTGACAGGCTGGATAAAGCCAACCTAGAAGTGAATCTGATGAAGAGTGAATATGCCATGGCAAAGGTCACATATTTGGTAATGTGGTTGGTCAGGGGCAAATGCTACAAAGAGAAGCCCCCCCCCCCCCCGGGTGGTGGGGGCTGCTAGTCAAATATATTGCTGTACACACGCGTGACCAAAAAACGCGTTTAAATGGGGGCTTTCAGTTTTGGCTACGCGTGCACTCGTTAAGGGTATATCAAAAACATCGATTTTCAAAAAAGGGGTAGTTTTGAAAGACTGGTCAATGGTCAATCGCAGGGTCAAACGTATTAAGGGTATGTATTTTGCAAAGCTTTTTTTAAGACTAGCCAAGCGTGTTTAGGGTATGTTTTTCCCCAAGCTTTTTCCCCGGGGTCATATTCAGGCGACAACTTGTTTAGGGGCCAAAATGTGTAAATAAAGCCCGCTAAAAAACTAGTTTAGGGAGTTATTTTGCACACAGAAAAAAACTTGTTTAGGGGGTGTTTGGAAATAATTTGGTCACGCGTGTGTACAAAAATACATTTGACTGCCCCCCCCCCCCTGGGGGAGAACCAAGATACAAGCTATCTTAGACTCCCCAATTCCCACAACTAAATAAGAATTGCTCAGATTCTAAGGTATGAGTTGCTTCTACAGGAAATTTGTTCCAAATTACAGTACAGTGGTTAGTCCTCTGACAAACCTGCTGAAGGCATAAGTGAAGTACGTTTGGTCTGACGAATGTCAAAGATCATTTAAAAAATCAAAGGCCATTTTGGGAAATGAACCCGTTTTGGCAGTTCCAAACGTCACAAAGTCATTCAAAGTATCTATTGATGCATGTGATGTTGGAGTAGGAGCAGTATTGCTCCAAAAAGATGAAGAAGGTATCGAAAAAAAGTGTGCTCCTTCTTTAAGAAACTCAATCGGTTTCAGAAGAAGTACTCAACTATTGAAAAAGAGGCCCTGAGTCTCGTACTTGCCCTTTAGCAATTTGAGGTGTATCTCAATGGAGGGATTACAGTCTTTCCAGACCATAATCATCTGTGTTTTTGGAGAAATTAAAAACAAAGAATCGACGACTGTACATATGGAGCCTAATGCTCACACCATCCCCACTGAAAATTGTACACATAAAACGAAAGAATTATGTAATTTCTGATGCTCTTTCGTGAGTTTAAAGAGGTGAAATTATTCATGCTTTGACTAAGTGTGTCATTTGAAGAAAATGTCTTTGATGTTTATTCACATTATATCTTTGTACGTGGTACCTGTAAATGATTTAGCAAAATGACTTTGAAAAGTAAAAACAAAAAATTAAGAAACCTTCATGCATATTCAATCATTTAGTTTTTTTTTCTTTAAGGAAGGCCATTGCATTATATGAATATTTCAGAATCTCTTATTTTCTTGTGAAATTCTATTCAGACCTGTCTTCATCAAATCTTACTTCTTAATTGCTGCTTTTGATTTTCAAGTTCTTGATTAGATTCTACACTTATTTGGGATGGGAATTTTTTTGGGAGGGGTAGAGGATGAGTTTAAAGTCAAGTCCACATCAACTAAAAATTATTTGAATAGAGTAATTTCCCTTGTTGTTTTTACTCAAAACAGTCATATACACAAAACAATGATATGCAAGTTATAGTTGATTGTGTCACTCACATCACATTTGTTTCTAATTTTTTTTGTGGCATTTTATTTTTTATTCTTTGCAGATTTTTTTATATGAAACTCTTCATCTGATCACAATAGGTTACATTTACGGAACTGTAAATCTTAATGTTATTTGGAGGAATTAAAATTCCTCCGAAAATTTGTTAAAGAAAATAATTAGACAATTTAATATTTAATCTACATGTCATGTACATATATCAAATAACAAAATACAAAAAAACTTAGTGCGTGTGACATTATCGGTTAGTGTAATTTAAATTTGCACATCGACACAGATGAGCATATCATTGTTTTATAAATTAGGCAAAATTTCTCAATGTTAAAATACTAATTATTTAATTTTGAATAAAAGTTTTTATGAAATTTCCTGCAATATCTTATTATTTTTCTTTAAATTCAAATGAATTTTTGGTTGCGTGAACTTCTCCTTTACTCTTCACATGGAATGTAAGGAATGCATAGCAATATTTATCCAAAAACAAAATTGTCTTGAAATATGCAAATCAGTAATTAGACACATGTTCACTTTTCTTTCATCCAGGCCACTTCCTCACATCCACCAGGCTTAGTCTTATAACAAAAATGATGAACCATCACACAACAGCACACAACATTCACAGTGCTTCACAATAAATATTTCACTTCTGTTCATACATGATGCAATAAATATTGTGGAAAACAAATAAAAGGCGTACCCATATTCAAATACCGTTTAAAATGACAAATATATTATATATTTCGAGAAAAATCAGCATGTTAGATAACTGATAACAGAGTTGCTAACAAAACATAATTATGGGGCAGTGCAAGAAACTTATGTTCAATTGCAAATCAAGCGTAAGTCTTAAATTCAAATTCAAACGTAATAAGGTCGAGTTGCAATCGCAATTCAACTACATGTTTGTGTTTAATCAAAGGACTTACCCTTGATTTGGGACGTGTGATTGAGTAGAAAATTTCTCGCAAAATGCCCTAGTAACATTAAAATTGTTCTTTTGTTTTAAATTGTGTGTTGTTATTGACTTATTTTTGACAAGCTGTATTCCTGTCCAAGTCAATTTTTTTAGTTCTCTCCAAAACTGTGCTCAAATTGTTTCCAAGATCGATAAAGATCAATTTTCTGTTGTATCATTATCAGTCCAAAACTTGCAAACCGTAGCTCCTGGAAAGCAGAGTGAAGAAAAGAAAAGGCTACATGAATATCCAAATCACAGTAAAAGGACATGATGGAATCTCCCAGATTGAAGTAGCGAGCAGAGACCAGAGTCAGCAAGTGTGCAGATCTGTGTGTAGAAGAATGAGAGAAAAAAGAGAAATAGTCTAAATAATCAAATCAAAGTATGAATTTTATTATCTTGATGATTGATGACGTGCGGTGGCATGTAATTCACGGTCAACGGTAAATAATAGTAGGTTTAGACTGTGAAAAGTGCTCTACCTCAAGTGATGCTTATGTAGGCCCCACTCCACTTCACTATATACCGCTACACTACCGTACACGTACACTACACCTACCCGGGTAGGTGTGTAGCATGGTGTAGGCTGTAGTGGTAGTGAAGTGGAGTGGAGACTACACGAACATCATTTGAGGTACGGTGCTCTCTGTGTCATTACAAAGAGTGCATTTATCTTCATTGTTGAAGGCATTATGCATACATGTTTTTGCAGCAGCACTCTACTAGGAAAGAAACACCAGACTCTAATTTCGGCCAGGAATCGGGGTAACCACTGCTGAAATTTTGTTTGGCTATGACATTGTGTTATCGTGATATAATTCCGAGTATAATAAAAACTTAATTAAACATTCCTCTGAAACAGCAGATTTTTCAGTCTAACCAAGCAAAGCCATGGTCCATGCCAGCGCTCCTTGAAATAATTTGATTGCCTGAGTCCTGACCAGTTTATTTAGAAATCTGAAGAAAAAATCTCCTGCAAAAACATTATTTCTAAAATAAAGACTTTTTAATTTTAAAAGTAGCGTAGTCATGCCAAAAATGCATGATTCTAAAATTATATCTGATCTGTATCTGTCATCTGACCTGAATGCATCGTCAGAACAAGTGCAATTTCCAAACATGCTTACCTTGACTTTTGTGGATGGATCAAACAGCGTAACCTGCATCGGGTCCCATGCAGTGCCCCGGCCAGCAGCAAGTAGAGCAGCTAGTGAATGGGCCCCTACACTCTAGTACAGGTAGTACAGCTTGGAGTTTTTCAATAAAAACAGTGACTGGTCAGTGGAGTGGAGTAACACAACGAAGACTATCGAGTGGACAAAATCGGTCTTTACAGTTCACAATTCAATAAAAACGGGCAAAGTAACACAGTTCTCGTTCACTTATAGTCTCAAGTTGTCGAAAACAGAAATCGGATATCACAATACATGAAGAAAACGGTAAATTCGAAGAAAAATAGAGAAGGTGAATCAGCTATCTATCAGTGTACGGCTTGCACAGAGAGCTGAGCGAGTCGATCATGTGACGTCATTATTCTCGACTGTTTTCGATCGCGCGATTGTCTGTCTGGGGGCGGCTGGGGGCTGAGAAGGGTCTCTAATAATTTCATTTCTTGCATTTCCACGACATCAATAAGACTTTTAGTGACATATTTGTGTATAAAAAGACAAGACCTTTCCATCCATATATAATTTGTCTATAATCATCACTTTCGTGAATTTTCTTTGTGTGTGTACTTTAAGCTTCGGTATGTAGGCATTAGGCAGAGTAATGATTGGTATTTGTATAATTTACAATGATTATTGGTATACAATAGGGCCTGCTAGCGGCAGTGGAAAAGGACAATAGGATTAGCTATGTTGTTTACATTGTTAATTTCACTGAGGTCATTCAAAAGTCTTCTAAAATTAGACTGCTCTAGAAATTGGCACAATGTTGTGTGTAAGTACAATACTAGAAGGTTCCAGAATAGTGGAAATTTAGATGTATTATAAACATGTATTATAAGCTGGCAGATTCTTCAAGGACATGATCTTATCAGATCAGAACTCAAAGTTTCGCACCAGACTTTATGTCAGAGCATAGTTTAGTTCCATCTGGAATACAACATCTTCGGTGGAATTTTTTGCACATCGTCAATGAACTGTTTGCAGTTATTTTGAGAGAGGAATTCTTAGTTCTCATCGAGATCCTCAACCTGATCTACAGAACATTTGTCGACTCATGGCTTGCTGAAACTGACTGTTAAAGGACAAGTCCACCCCAACAAAAAGATCATTTAAATAAAAAGAGAAAACTCCAACAAGAATAACACTGAAAATTACATCAAAATCGGATGTAAAATAAGAAAGTTATGACATTTTAAAGTTTCGCTTAATTTCACAAAACAGTTATATGCACATCTTGGTCTGTATGCAAATGAGGAGACTGATGACATCATCCACTCACTATTTCTTTTGTATTTTGTTATATGAAATATGAAATATTCTAATTTTCTCCTATTTGTCAAGTGAAACACCAATCAATTCCTCCATGAACATGTGAAATTAACATTGTTTAATACTATATGGTTCAGTCAAGTTGGTCCTTATTGTCAAATCGGAAAAAAATTAAATATTATATATTTCGAACAATAAAAAACAAAAGAAACAGTGAGTGAGGAACATCATCGACCGTCTCATTTGCATGTCACTGAGATGTGCATATCACTGTTTTGTGAAAAATAAGTGAAACTTTAAAATGTCATATTTTTCTTTTTTTACATCCGATTTTGATGAAATTTTCAGCATTATGGTAGTTTGATTTTTCTCTTTTTATTCAAATCAACATTTATCTGGGGTGGACTTGACCTTTAATCAGGGGGAAGGAAGGGAAGGAAAAGGGGAAAAGAAAGAGAAGGACAAAGAGAGGGAAAGGAAAAGGAGAAAAAAAGAGAGAGGGGGAGGGAGAGGGGGAAGAAAAAAGAGGAAGAGGGGAAAAGAAAAGGAGAAAAGGGAGAGAGAGGAAGACGGAGGAAAGAAGAAAAGAAAAAAGAGAGGCGAAAGAAAAGAAGAAAAAGAAGAGGGGAAAGAAAAGAAAAAAAAGAGAAGAGGAGGAAAGAAAATGATGTTTGAACCAAAGGGGCGCCGAAATGATGTTCGAACTGGGGGCCGAATTGATGTTCGAACGGGGGGGGGGGGGGGCAAATTGATGTTCGACGTAGGGGCGCAAAATTGATGTTCGAACTAGGGGGTGCCAAATTGATGTTCGAACTAGGGGGGCCAAATTGATGTTGGACCTACATGTAGGGGCGCCGAATTGATATTCGAACTAAGAGGGCGCCGAAATGATGTTCGAAGGGATATTAAAATGATGTTCGAACTGCATGGGGGCGCCAGATTGATACTCGAACAAGGGGGGGGAGGGGGCCGAATCGATTTTCGAACTAGGGGGCGCCAAATTGATACTCAAACTAAGGGGCGCCGAATTGATGTTCGAACTAGGGGGGCGCCAAATGGATACTCGAGCTAGGGGGGGGGGGGCAAAATGATATTCGAACTAGGGAAGCCAAATGATGTTCGAACTGGGGGCCGAATTGATGTTCGAACAGGGGGGGGGGCGAATTGATGTTCGACGTATGGGCGCAAAATTGATGTTGGAACTAGGGGGTGCCAAATTGATGTTGGAACTAGGGGGCGCCAAATTGATACTCGAGCTAGGGGGAAGCCGAAATGATATTCGAACTAGGGGGGCCAAATTGATGTTGGAACTACATGTAGGGGCGCCGAATTGATATTCAAGCTAGGAGTGCGCCGAAATGATGTTCGAAGGGATGTTAAAATGATGTTCGAACTGGGGGCGCCAGATTGATACTCGAACAAGGGGGGGGGGGGGCGAATCGATGTTCGAACTAGGGGGGCGCCAAATTGATACTCGAACTAGGGGGGCTCAGAATTGATGTTGGAACTAGGGGGCGCCAAATTGATACTCGAAATATGGGCGCCAAATTGATGTTTGACCTACATGTAGGGGCGCCAAATTGATGTTGGAACTAGGGGGCGCCAAATTGATACTCGAGCTAGGGGGGGGGGGCGAAATGATATTCGAACTAGGGGCGCCAAATTGATGTTGGACCTACATGTAGGGGCGCCGAATTGATATTCAAACTAGGAGGGCGCCGAAATGATGTCCGAAGGGATATTAAAATAATGTTCGAACTGCATGGGGGCGCCAAATTGATACTCGAACTAGGGGGCGAATCGATGTTCGAGCTAGGGGGCGCCAAACTGATACTCCAACTAGGGGGCGCCGAATTGATGTACGAACTAGGGGGGCGCCAAATTGATACTCGAGCTAGTGGGGGGCGAAATGATATTCGAACTAGGAAAGCCAAATTGAGTTCGAAGGGATGCCAAAATGATGTTCGAACTGGGGGCCGAATTGATGTTCGAACGGGGGGGGGCATATTGATGATCGACCTACATGTAGGGGCGCCGAATTGATACTCGAACTAGGGGGGGGCGTCGAATTGATGTTCGAACTAGGGGCGCCAATTTCATGTTCCAACTGGGGGCGCCAAATTGATGTCCGACTTAGGGAGGCCAAATAGATGTTCGACGTAGGGGGGGTTGCGCCGAATTGATGTTCGACGTAGGGGCGCAAAATTTATGTTCGACATCGGGGGGCGCCAATTGAATGTTCGAACTAGGGGCGCCAAATTGATGTTCGAACTAGGGGGTGCCGAATTGCTATTTGAACTTGGGGCGCCAAATTGATGTTAGAACTAGGGGGCGCTGAAATTGTGTATGGGTATGGCTCAAAAAGAATGCAACTAGTATAAGTTATACAAGTTGCATTCTTTTTAAGCCATATACCTATAATTGCATAGGTTGCAAAGCACATGTTAACATCGTCACGTTCAACACCAATAACAAGCAAACAATGACCCGCCGTGTAGCTAGTTGTAGGTCGGGATAGCTTGCGCTCCATAGTTATTTGGAAAGTGGAAATTGATAATAACCGTATACTCAGACCGCCTCGATCACATTACAAGAACCTGTGCAGGCCTTAAGACTATTCGTGTTATAATTTCCGCATTCATACATTCCGTCCCGAAGAGACTTCCGAGAAGTTCTCGAAGTTACGAGCATGCGCATTATGGTCTGGGAAGCGGGCAAGGCGCGAATTCAAACTCGCCAGTCTGCAACTCATGGCGCCCAGGCGACCATGCCCAACTACAAAGTTCTCAAGTACCATGGCCAGCAAAAAAAGTCTTCAGGTTGCGAAAATCGAAAAAGAAAAGCGGAGAGGCTAAAGCAAGCTGGCTCCCTAGACAAGTACCTCCGCCCAAATTTGAGAGGTAGGAACACATGGTGAAACATGAACAATCATCGATTGATAATTTGATGTCTCATTGAGATGGTCATAAAACATGCATGACTGAGTTAGAAGAATGAAAATGGTGTTACCAAGTTTTCGTTTGCACGAGCATTTTTACGATTTTTCTGGCTTTTACTGCTATTTATTCGGAAATCAAAGTTCATAACTGAAACATCCATTTCTTCTTTTTTCATAATTATTAGACCCTCTTCGTAAAATATGAATGACGCACGGTCGATAAAAAGTTGCATGAAACATACTTGATTCCCTACCTATTAGATGAATCGCTGGACAAGAAACATTTCACGGCAAAAAATGTTCAGTTATGCCAAATTGAATATTTGTTTCCTTTGAATTATGGCTCAAAGCTCATGACCAGTTGACCACCATAGTCATGAATGTATTTCGACCTTAGTGATGTCAGTATGTTATACATTGAACCCTAGGCTATGAGGATAATTGACTGACGGCTATTTTGTTATTTGGGGGCTAGATCTATTTATAATAGTTCATATGGGGAGCTAAAAAAATCGGCCTTAGAGCTGAGTTCTAATGTATTTCCTACCCTTTGGGGCCTTCTCATACAATAGTTGACATAGACTCTTAGTCCAGTAGATATGTGAAAAAGATGCTCGGATCTGGCAGAAAGTGTGAAAATTGGCATACAGGGGTATTTTTGGGCGCTGATTTAAAAAATTGCCGGCCCCAAGCGATTTGTCCATCGGGTCGGCCGCCATTTTGAAATCCAAGATGGCCGCCATGAAAAATCATCAAATGTCATTTTCTTGAGTTTTACATGGCATGTGACACTGAAATTTGGCATATAGGGGTGTTTTGAGGCACTGATTTCAAATATTGCCGGCCCCCAGCAATTTGACCATTTGGTCGGCGGCAAAATGGCCGCCATCCTGAAATCCAAGATGGCCGCCATGATATATTATTGCAACCATTTTCTCGAGTTTTATATGAACTGCGGTATTGAAATTTGGCATATAGGCTTAATTTGGGGTGCTGATTTCAAATATTGCCGGCCCCAAGTGATTTGACCATCAGGTCGGCCGCCATTTTGAAATCCAAGATGGCCGCCATGAAAAATCATCAAATGTCATTTTCTTGAGTTTTACATGGCATGTGACACTGAAATTTGGCATATAGGGGTGTTTTGAGGCACTGATTTCAAATATTGCCAGCCCCCAGCAATTTGACCATTTGGTCGGCGGCAAAATGGCCGCCATCCTGAAATCCAAGATGGCCGCCATGATATATTATTGCAACCATTTTCTCGAGTTTTATATGAAGGTATTGAAATTTGGCATATAGGCTTAATTTGGGGTGCTGATTTCAAATATTGCCGGCCCCAAATGATTTGACCATCAGGTCGGCCGCCATTTTGAAATCCAAGATGGCCGCCATGAGAAATCATTAATGTCATTTTCTTGAGTTCTACATGACGTGTGACACTGAAATTTGGTATGTTGGGGTATTTTTAGGCACTGATTTCAAATATTGCCTGCCCCCAGCAATTTGACCACTTGGTCAGCGGCTAAATGGCCACCATTTTGAAATCCAAGATGGCCACCATGAAAAATCATTAAATGTCATTTTCTTGAGTTTTACATGATATGTGACACTGAAATTTGGCATATAGGCTTAATTCGGCGTGCTGATTTCAAATATTGCCGGCCCCCAGCAATTTGACCTCCAGGTCAGCTGCAAAACGGTCGCCATCTTAAAATCCAAGATGGCCGCCATGAAATATCGTTGCAATAATTTCCTCTAATTTTGTTTGAGCTATGGTATTGAAATTTAGCATATACAGTGTAGGTGTAGTTTAGGGCACTTATTTAAATAGTCTTACCACCAGGTCAGCTGCCATCTTGAAATCTAGGATGGCCGCTATGAAAATCACTAAAAATCATTTTCTTAAATTTTACATGTGCTCTGAACTTTGGCAAATAGAGTACCTATTTTTGGGTGCTTATTTCAAATATTGCCAGCCACAAGTGATCTGACCATCAGTTCAGCGGCAAAATATGGCTGCCATGAAAAACCATATCAAAATAATTTTCTTGGATTTTACATTATATGACACCAAAATTTGGCATACAGAAGTACGTGGCACTGATTTTTGCCGGCCACCAGCAATGTAACCACCGGGTTTCGGCAAAATGACCGCCATGAATTAAAAGTAATGATAATTGTCTTGAGTTTTATATGAACTGTGGCCCTGAAAGTTGTCATATAGGCATATATTTAGGCACTGATTATTGTCAGACCCCTGATTGGTTGCCATTTTGAAATACAAGATGGCCGCCATGAAAGATAATTTGCTCAAGTCTTACGTATGGCCTGTAACACTTTGAATTTGGAGAAAAACTTGATCTTTGCATCCTTGATCAATGAAAAAAAAATAATAAATAGATGCTATTTTGAATTCCAATATGGTTACCAAGTTTGAATGATGTACAACATTATAATGGTGAGTAAATCCCATTGTATTGGCACTGAAAACAAATCCAACACAACCACATCTTTGTCCGTTGCAAGGATTATAATACTTTGGCACCCTTAATTGCTGATATAGATGTTACGTAAATATGAAGCCCCATAAATACACAAACCAGCTAGCTTCTTCTGCAGTTACACATTTGAGGTGGCTTTGGTTGAACAATAACCATCCGGAACAATCATTTTCTGTTGAGAGGCTGTAAATTATTTCTTTGAGTTTCATATGATCTGCAGTATTGAACTTTGACATATCGACGGAGTGCAGGGTGCTTATTTCAAATATTGCTGGCCCTCAGCGATCTGATCCCCTGAGTCAGAAGCAAAATTTCAGCCATCTTGAAATCCAAGATGGCTGCCATGAAAAAAGATAATTGAAAATAAATCACTTTATCTAGTATCACGTAACGTATTATTTTAAAATTTGGCATCTAGGGTAAGCTTAATCTAGGGATATCGAAATTGCCCCCAGTAATCTGTCCAATAGATATGCTGCAAAATGGCCACCTTCTTGAAATCTAGAGTGGATCGACTGTCATGAAAATTCATTAAAATCATTTTCTTGGTTTTAAATAATTTTGAGGCACTGCATTTTAGATATACAGGCAGGTTTTTGGCCTGCTGGTTTCAGAATATTGCTCCAATAATTGCGATATTTTATTACAAATCGACAAGAAGAAAACTGCTCCAGACTTGAAGTACTGATGGTTATATAGTGGTAAGATGATGATGATGATGATGATGAAATTAATGTTAATGATGGATGATAATAATACATATTTTATTGTTCAAAATAGAATTCAGTAACAGATATGCTCCCAAAATGTATTTCGCCCATATCCTGTAGATCATGAGCCCGGCAGCAACTTAGCAGCGCCACATCGGACGTTGCTCTATCCATTAAAAAGGGAAGTTCACCCCGGAGAAAAGTTTGTTGTAAAAACACAAGAAAATATGCTATAAAAAGGATATTGGTAAATCCATCAAAGATATTAGAATTTTAAGTTTTTAAATTGTGACGTCATATACTGTACGAGCAGCTGCCCCATTATGTTGTGTGATTGAAAATGGCAGATAAAGTGTTTTATGTGTTATAATTATGTTCATTATCTATCCATATTTGAAATTAACATACAATACAAGTTTTTGCTACATACTACCAATTTACAGTGTCACAGGTAATGTAGAATTCAGGAAAACATTTTCGAAAGATATTTCGTAGTAGCCATCTTAGATTTCAAAGTGGCGGTCATTTTCAGCTGACCCGGTGGATCAATCACTGGGGCAGCAATATTCTAAAACCAGCAGGCCAAAACCTGCTTGTATGTCTAAAATGCAGTGCCTCAAATTATTTAAAACTCAAGAAAATGATTTTAATGAATTTTCAAGATGGTGGCCATTTTGCAGCATATGTATTGGACAGATTACTTGGGGGAAATGTCAATACCCAAAGATGCAAAATTTCAAAATAATACCTTCGTTCTAATTATGATACTTGATTTTTTTTAATGATTTTTTTATGGCAGCCATCTTGGATTTCAAGATGGCTGCCATTTTGCAGCTGAGGTATCACGGGCCTAAAACATTTCCCATAGACTCGTGTGTTTAAGAGGCGCTCTAAAAAAAATAAGGATGAAATTCGAGAATTGAATGTTTACTACCTGTCCAGTGGATAGGATACATGTCTGACATTCCATATCTGACCAGAAAAGGGTACCTCGACCAGCTCATTTTAAAAATAAATCTGCATTTATGAAGACTACACCTGACAGGGTCATATTCATCACTTGAGACAGTAAAATGGCAATACTTCTTCCGCAAGTATAAAAATAGTTCCAAAGTGGTGATATATCTTCCCAATTTGAAAAAAGGAAGTTCAGTAAAGTTACCCTTCCTAGAATCAGTGTTAGATTATCAATCATATTCATTCGTTTTTGTCAATTAGCAATATCAAAATTAAAATTGAGAATTAAATGGGTTGGCTCGAATGAATATCTTTGGCCCGTATAACCCTGACTCAGGGGATCAGATCGCTGAGGGCCAGCAATATTTAAAATAAGCTCCCCACACTACTTCTATATGTCAAAGTGCAATACCGCAGATCATATAAAACTCAACGAAATAATTGCAATATTTCTATGGCAGCCAGCTTCGAATTCAAGATGACGGCCATTTTTCCGCCGACCAATTGTCAGATTGCTTGGAGCCAGCAATTTTTTAATGAACTCACCCAGATACCGATATACAACAAATTTCAGTGGCACATATTATGTAAAATTCAAGAAAATTAGTTCAATGATTTTTCATGGCGGCCATCTTGGATTTCAAATGGCAGCTGACCCGATGGTCAAATCGCTTGAGGCCGGCAATATTTGAAATCAGCGCCCAAAATTAAGCCTTTATGCCAAATTCAATACCGCAGTTCATATAAAACTCAAGAAAATGATTGCATTATTATATCATGGCGGCCATCTTGAATTTCAAGATGGCGGCCATTTTGCCGCCAACCAAATGGTCAAATTGCTGGGGGCTGGCAATATTTGAAATCAGTGCCTAAAAATACCCCATCATACCAAATTTCAGTGTCACATGTCATGTAAAACTCAAGAAAATGACATTAATGATTTCTCATGGCGGCCATCTTGGATTTCAAAATGGCGGCCGACCCGATGGTCAAATCACTTGGGGCCGGCAATATTTGAAATCAGCACCCCAAATTAAGCCTATATGCCAAATTTCAATACCGCAGTTCATATAAAACTCGAGAAAATGATTGCAATAATATAACATGGCGGCCATCTTTGATTTCAAGATGGCGGCCATTTTGCCGCCGACCAAATGGTCAAATTGCTGGGGGCCGGCAATATTTGAAATCAGTGCCTCATAATACCCCTATATGCCAAATTTCAGTGTCACATGCCATGTAAAACTAAAAAAAATGACATTTAATGATTTTTCATGGCGGCCATCTTGGATTTCAAAATGGCGGCCGACCCGATGGTCAAATCGCTTGGGGCCGGCAATTTTTTTAATCAGCGCCCAAAAATACCCCTGTATACCAAATTTCACACTTTCTGCCAGATCCGAGCATCTTGGCCATTTTTTGTCACATAACCGCTCCACTATCTATGATATTTGACATTTACCAAAAAGAAAGACTGGCACATTTTGTGCGCACGTCATCATTTCGTGTGTCACTCTGTGGAATTTGCTTGCCAACCGAATATCAACCCCCCCCCCAAAAAAAAAAGCCGTTATTTGCCCACAAGGTCAAAACATTTCTATTGATGTATAATTACCATTACCAATCGGTAAATGATTTTGTATTTAAAAAATAATAATTTTCTTTTGCAGATAAGATCAGAGGTACTGGACGAGAAGCATCTGGACATGTACAATGCTGCTTGCCAAGTAGCAGAGCAGGTGAATGTTTCTCCATCTCGCCCAATTACCAGCAGCCAGCAGATTCTCCGAGCGAATCCTGATATTAGTGAGGGAGAAGACACCATCAGTGCATACTATCGAGTTACAATCACAGTACCAACCCTGGACCATCTCCTCGCAGAGTTTGCATCGAGGTAGGCCTATAAAAATAGTGTAAATGCGTGATTAAAAAAAATTAACACGTCTATTTCATTTGATTTAGTTTTTTTAAAAAAATTCCACCAACTATTTAAAGGGATAAGCAAAAGGTATATGGATCCCACATAGAGAAATGGAAAATTAAAATTAAAATATAATAGGATTTATTGCAAATTAAATTAAATCAAAGTACTACCAAAACAATTATGTTATGTATTGTATCATTTCTGGCTTGTGATGGTATGCATCAGCCTGTCCAATTCATCATCAATTAATTTGTTCATTTTAGATTCAGTGTACTGAAGCAGAAGGCCCTCAATGGATTTCAGATATTGCCGTCCGTAGCTGCCAAAACTCTCCCTTCTGTAGAGGTATTTGATTCTTCCACGTCCACGACGACATCCCATATCCCGCAAGTCTTCCTCAAGAGCTCGAGCATTGGCAGGTATGTATAACATGAAACATCATATAGTGGCAGAAACTGTTAGCCCAGTATCTGAACAATAGAAACGTAGTCGTGACTTGTCTCTTGGACGATCTTCTCAGTTTCACCCAGAATACCCGCGACGTGACAGATACAATAAAATATATGTAATCACTGTTCTGTTTATCAAAAATCATGTCATTGAGCAATATTAGCAACTTCCGCAAAACTCGTTTCAAACCTTGAGTTTCAAACCTTGTGTCACCGGTGAGATACCCTGAAACAGCAGCAAAATATATAATTCGTTTTCAATCAAGGAATGAATATGATATCATCAGGACTCTGGTAAATCCCATGTGATGGAAAATATTTGTTTCCGTGCAACAATTACAGAGAATGAGAGAAACAAAATTGTTATAAATAAGTATTACTGCTAAATTTTGCCCACCAAATTGCTATCTTTCTTTTTTCGTTGATGAAGTGTAATGCAAAATCATTGCATCTGAACAACTTTACTTTGTAGTTAATCAACGATATATGACTTTATATTATAAATAATTTAACTTTTCATTTTCATTTTAGATGTACTGGTCCCAAAGAAGAGAAGACGAACGACCCATGTCAGCTATTGATGCCCTGCGAGCATGCGATAAAGTGAGATTCCCTATAATACATGCACAATACTTTATATTATGACAATTTTTCGAGTGACCAGCGCTGAGGCAAAACGTTCTTTCAGCGCCATCAAGAGATTAAAAACGCGCATGAGATCGACGATGACAGAGGCGAGACTGAATGGGCTGGCAATGATGTTGCTACAAAGAGACCTTGAAGTCGACATTGACAAAGTTGTCAAGGATTTCGCCACTTCCCATCCTCGAAAGATGAGGCTTTCCTGTGCAGAGGCGTCGATCCTGGGGGGGGGGACGTTTTGCCCCTCCCCCCCCCCAATAATTCCGCATGCATGTGCAAAAATAAAATAAGATTGCAGTGTTACACAGAAAACAGCAAGCGAGATTGAGATACACAACTCGTTCTTTATTTAAAATCGTGCTCGAAATGTCCGTTTTTCGGATTGGAATATAAAATTTTCAGCTCGCGCTTCGCGCTCGCATCATTTATGTATACCAAAACCCATACTTTTCATGATTAAATCAGGTGAATAGAATGTCCTGTTTTCAGTTCTAAACCTCAAAAGAACTCCCGCTTCGATTTGCAGTAATCTTTTGTTGAATATATATCTTGTTCTTTATTTTTAAAAAGTTCATTAAAAATCTATGTAAATTTTTTCAGATCAAAATTTTCAGCTCGCGCTTCGCGCTCGCATCATTTCTGTAGCAAAAACCCATACTTTTCATGATTAATTAGATGAACAGAATGTCCCGTTCTCAGTTATAAACCTAAAAAAGAACTCCCGCTCCGATTTGCAATAATCTTTCGTTGAATATATATCTTGTTCTTTATTAAAAACGTCCATTAACCTGTCAATTTTTTCAGATCGAAATATCAAAATTTTCAGCTCGCGCTTCGCGCTCGCATCTATTGTTATTTTAGATACCCATCCTAATCATTAGTACCAAAAATGAATAGAATATCAAGCTTTCAGGTCAGAATATAAAGAAATTTCAGCTCGCTCTCGGTACTCGCATTATCTGTGTAGTGATATACTGTTTTTCCTCCACATGAGTTACTGCTACAAACAGTCCTAAACAGGTACCATTCCTGTTTTCAGGTCAGCATGCTAAAAAAATTCAGCTCGCGCTTCGCGCTCGCATTAACTTGTTGGTGAGATATGTGTCCGAGTCTCTTTCTCATATATCTCATATATATATATATGTCAAACTTTACTTATAAAAAAAACAACACTACAACATGATACAATACATTACGACCTGTGCACCTGCCATGTTCCTCTTTTCATTTGCACTTTTTATTTGCAGCTCCCTTATCTCCCTCTTTCTTTCCTTTGCCACTTTTTCCTCCCTATTATGATTTTGTAAGTACTTTTGTTGTGTGTTACCACTGTAATTATTATTATTTGAACTACTTTCTCTTATTTTTGTTGTCGCTTATTCGTTTTATTTTGATATTTGTGGATTACTTGTTTTAAGTTTGTCTACTGTGTCTGTCTCGATTTTTGTATAGAGTTGTATATATAGTTTGTTTATAATTAGTATTGAAACTAAGTTTAGGGGCTTGCCTTCTCTACAAGCTTTTGCTTTTCTTGGCAAGTCCCTCCGTTCATTTCTTGTTTCTTTTCATTGATAAAATTACTGCAACAAATGGTAGTTTTGTTTAATTTATATTCAACATTTGTTACGAAATTTCATTGATTTGTCTGTATTATCGATTATATTGAATATGTATTGTTACTTTGATTATATTTTGAAAAAATGTTGAACGGAAATAAAATCTAAATCTAAATCTATATATATATAATTAGGCCTGTGTGTGTGTGTGGGTGGGTGAGTTTGTTTGGTGTGATCGAGCGCCTTTAGAACGATCCATGATTTTGCCCCCCCCCCAATCTGAAAAATGGATCGACGCCCCTGTTCCAGTGTCATTAATGATCCTAACGATGTATAACAAGTGAAACGCGTAACGTATAACAAGTGGATATTTGATTGTTTTTATGTCTAAATTTCATGAATTACTAGTAGATCCATAAACTATTTAATTTATGTCGACATTTCAAAAAATTGATTTTGGTAAGATTTCGATGTTGATTCTCCCAAAATTTTCTAAGTTCATTGACCCAGGCGGCCAGGCCTGCATTGACCCTAAATTACCTTTGACCTTGGTCATGTTACCTTAAACAAACGTAGTCAGGATAATCCGCTATACTTTATTACTCTTGTTTCCAAGTTTCATGAACTATGACTTTTCAAAAACTTAACTTTGGTTAAGATTTCAGTGTTGACGCCGTCCCCATCGTCAAAAAGAGGCGCCAATTATTGTCTCGCTCTGCTATGTAGGCGAGACAAAAAGTATGTTCTGTCCTAGCGACTTTTGTAACATGTTTTAATAGGGGGCACGTAGGCAATTCGTCAATATTTTAATGAGTAATTCGTGAGCTTCATGAGCTGAGCGCTCCATAACTCTATTCCTAACAAAAGTCGCTCTTGTTTATAAAAGGCTAAGAAACAAAATATGAATAAGAGTTGTGAATTCTTCTTGCATGAAGGGAAGCACTCTGCACTTTGACATATGTATGATAAGCGTCTGATTTAACTATTGTCTTTATATTGCTTGCAACACTTAAGCCACTAATCCCAAACGGATTGGAAAATATAATGTTAACAAGTGGAATATACTGTAATATTATATATAGGTCCTATGTTTCAATTGGACGGGGAATGGAGTACACGGCCAACAATTATATAACTTTAGCAGTAGTGAGAGTATTATTCTTTAATCTGAGCAGATTGAATAACCGATTTTCTTTGACATTTCTGTTAATTTCTAATTACATTTTATACTGACACTGTTTACATTTTGTACTGATACTCTTGATATTTTTCAGAACAAATGAGGATTTCTATTCTTAGGTGAATGTTCTCTTGTTATTTCTCTATTGGGAAGCCGTTTGAGTAAAAATCGGTCTAGTAGTATAGTCTCACTAGTTACTAGTAAACGTTTTGCATGTTCTAGGTGGGTAGACATTCATACCACACGCATATCATATTCTGAAATAGGATGTGCAGTATACCACCATGTGAACTTAATTGTGTATGGATATATTAATATATATTATTTACCGAAATGTTGAAGTTTACTTGCAATATGTAAAGGAATAAATGAAACTTTCATTGTAATGGTGAAAGTTTCGGATGCGTTTTTTATTTTTTGACGAATCGTCAAATACTCAAATAACTTAAATGACTCTATGGTTTATATCGTTCCTATATTTTTGTTTCATGTAGTAATGCGTGAAAGACAGCTAGATAAAGTTGATGATACGACACCTTTTTGTTTCCAACCTACAGTGGGAAATCACGTTGTATTTTTTTTTTTTACGAATTCCACTGAAACTATTACGTGGATTTACTCAGGCCTAAACTGCATTGCTATCATTTACATTTATTGTTACATCTTGAAATAGTTGATGTATACAAGATACATGGGACATTGGAATTCATGTTTCACTTGTATTGTATGAAAGAGAGAGATAAGAACTTATCGTCCAAAATGATGCGAACTTAAGAGCATTGTTTTCATATTTATGTAGACATTGCCAATAAAGTATATTTTTACAGCATATTTATCTTTAGTATCTTATATTTGTTTTATTTACACCGTTTACACGCATTCTGTTTCTTTTGAAAATCTATTTGGAGTATATACAATTTGAGCAAGATTATAAGATACATAACCTTTTGATACTTGATATGATTGTTGCAAGAGCGGAAGAGCCAATGTTTGTTGAATAGGATTGACAAGACAACTCACTGTTTTGAATGGATTTCAAGCGAATAACAAAAAATTATATAATATATCCAAACACTTACAGATCTAAGTAGGCAGTGTACTCCCAATTAGTAAATGCTGAGTGCTGACTACTGAGTCTACCTCAACTCTATAATAAAAAGCATGTATATATTTTTAAGAATATATTACCCAAAATAACAAATTAATTTTCTTTCATGCAGAATATGCAATTTAGTTATTGCACAACCAGTGTTCATACGCGGCGATACAGGGGCGTCATCCCCGTAAGATTTTCAAACCCTGAAACAAAAAGTAGAAAGAAAAAAATGGGAGTACCCAGAAGAACGAAGTATGCCTACACAATGCAAGAGAGGTTTCTGTGTGAAGTAACTAGACATTACCCATTCGGCAACGGGAGTCAATATTTTGGCACGATTATTACTTGACTTGAAATTAGGCCCCCCTAAGAAGATCCGCGCCTGGCTCCCGCTCACATAATTCTAGCAGGGCCCATTCTGATGAGAAGTTAAACGAGATTGAAAGCATCAAATGGTTAAAATAGAAATCGCTCGCATTGATTCTTTTTTAAAGTGATATTACATTTATTCATGAACACATCATTATAAAACCATTATTCAATTGCCTCTTCTTCATGTGCCTATGAAATAAGATAATTTAACATGCATTTAAGGCACTTATGATTGCCTGGGGGAGGGAGGGGCCGCCATTTTTCCGAAAAGTACACAGGGGCGCCAAAATCAGGTCGAATTTGGGCCCCCTCCCTACG
Source organism: Lytechinus pictus (assembly GCF_037042905.1). Classification (NCBI taxonomy): domain Eukaryota; kingdom Metazoa; phylum Echinodermata; class Echinoidea; order Temnopleuroida; family Toxopneustidae; genus Lytechinus; species Lytechinus pictus. The sequence goes on along the minus strand of NC_087255.1, from coordinate 529,819 downwards.
AAATCCTGGATCCGCGCCTGGTGACTCTTATTATCCATCGTGTTTCAACATCATTTTCATCATCGCCAGCATTGTGGACTTTAATTTAAGGAACCTTTGCCAGCCAACACATCATTTGGAATAACCCAGAACTGACTCTTTGCAAGAAATGTAAGATATACTATTTTGTTTTGTTTATTCTGTGTAAATAATTAAAAAAAACATAAATTCTCTAATCAAAATGTTCTTTGTTATTTGTTCGGTATTCAATATCGTAACAAAGTCTTGACTTCAGTTGAATGATGAAGGATAATAAATGGAATATAAGCTGAATCATAAAGATAAGAAATGTTGATTTATGATTCAAGATGACTTATGAAGTATATGTGCATAGTGTAAGATATTAAATGCAGAACAAAATAATGGAAATATTCAAAGTCGAGTTTAAGACAAAGGGCTATGGACAAAGTAAGACGCTTATTTTCTAAGTCATTATGCTTTCTATTTCGTGAGCAGTCGATTTATATATGATCCGTTCGATTTGTTCCATTATTTTGAAGACAGTGTTTTTAATGGAGCATATGGAGCGTTTCGGGCATTCGAAAGAATCAAATGATTAAAACTTCAAAGAAACGACCAATATTATTTATTCAGAGTCAGCTGCAAAGTGCAAAATACACTGTAAAAAATATTAGGTAAAATTTAAACTAGTACAAGGGTAATATGTGTCCAACCAATTTGGGCAGTATTTTACCCAATGCAGGAAGCTATTATTGTCCAGTAAGGTTTAAAATAAGCAGCAATTACTTTATCTAGAATGGGCAAAATTTTCATCCCACTATATAAAAAAGAAATGCCCAAAAGAAAATGCCAATGTTGGTTGGACACATAATTACCCTCATGGAGCATTTTTTACCCAATATTTCTTAGAGTGTACAACAAAATTGGGTAGCGCCAAAACGGAGGTCGCCAGCATAGGGCTCACATACCTGTGCCCTTTACATGCATATGATAAAATATTCGTTGACTGAAATTCAAATATGACTTCTCTGTACAGTGCAGTAGGCACCATCTACATGATCTAGGTGCTCCTTCTTGGGAGAAAAATAAAGGTACTAAAAAAGGACTATATGTATCGTAAAATGCAATGCAGAACAAATCAAGAAGAATCAATATCAGATACGAAAATGTGCAGATTATAACAGAAGTGTTTCTTTTCAAAGGGCACTTCATAGTTTGAAACGGGACATTTTTTTCATTTTTTTTAAGGAGCAAGTGCCCTGAATACTTTTAAGTATGTATAAGTTATTATCAAAAAAACACTTAAGTGGTCATATAGAAATTGAAATAAATGCTGAACAAATTCAAAGTTAAAGCGATCACGGCTGTTTCGAGCGGGCAAAGCTTTCAAATTCAAAGAACGAAAGGCACTGTGTTTAGATTGGGGTATATAAAGTTTAGAAATCAGAGGGGGGGGGTTGGGGGTCTGTCTTGGCGAATTTGACTATATTTGCAGCTACTGTCGAATATCATGTGTTTATAGATTAAAGGCGTTGTTACTTTTTAGCTTGGAGGTGATAAAAATAATATTTCAAAAAAAAATCCTGAATAATCATGAAATCAAAGTTGCATCTGCCATTGAATTTGAAAGCCATGGTGAGAGGTTTTGCGGTTTTTACTGCTCGTACGCAGTTTACAAAAGTAAGCAGGCTTAAACACTTGTACCAACCGCTAAACATCTTATGTCAACCGGTGTATCTCCTACATCAACTTACATCTTGTCGTTTATTCCCCCTCCCTTTCTCGAACCCTTTTCTCTCTCACACTCTCCATGTTCTCCTCGAAGTCACCCCCTTCACGACACGAATAAAATATTCAGAGAAGCGAATTAATATACGCATGTATTTCAGTTATAGACGTTCAATACCTGATTTAAAATATGTTGTTTACAATTCTTTACTCTATTTAATGAGCTCTAAATAACTCCAGCCTGGACCATCCCTTTAAGACTTCTCCTGAAAGTTACTTCATCTTCGCGACTCCCATCTCAAGTAAGTCAGGTTTTGTAAAAATGTCCAGAACGTCTTTCCTTTTATTTTCGTCCATCTATGGGGTAAAAAGATACGATTGAACAAAAATGTGATGGCTTCAGTCAGCATTATTCCAACCAATATGCGCCTTTATTCTCGTCAATTTTACATGCACTTGAGTAGCCGGAAATTTTTTTATAGGAGGGGCATGTCAGCAATCGAGGATCGACTGATTATTTATTCATCTATTATTCAGAGACAGTTCCCTGATGCAAAATAATCAAATAAAAAGAAGGAAAAGGAAAATTCAGAACGAGGTTTGATGATTGATAGTGGTATCCAAGGGCGGATCCAGAATTTTTTCTTGGATGTCACATCTCCACTTTCCGTTTTCTTATATGTTATTACATAAAATCATAATTTTTTCATTATTTCATACTTGTGTGAATAATATGTCTCCCTTATAATGAAATAAGTTGCAGCAATAAATATCTAATGCACTAAATCAGTTTGTCTACTTTCCAATTTTTCTACTTCTTGGAGGAAAAAATTTGAATAATAAAATACAAAAGAACAAGTGGGGATGTGACATCATGAGCCCACCTAATGAATATTCATGACGACTGTCTTCACAAAATATTGCTAAACTTCAAACTTCACAAACTGTATTATTCGTTATCCGATTTTGATGAAATCTTCGGCATTTTGCTCAGTGAATTATACTTTCTGTATTAAGCTATCAATACTTTCAGCCCGGATCATCCCTTTAAGTATCTTTTTTTTTTATACTCACTGTGACAGTCAGTTCCTTTCCACACAATACACACTGTAATATAAATCATATTAATAATTATTAAATCTATATTGATCTACAAACCAAAGTAAATATACATGTATAAAATAATTACCCGAACGAGGCAAATTTAAAAGTGCAGTTCGTTATTCCAAAGGTTTGTTATTTCGAAAGTACTTTATTGCGAAGATTCGTAATTATGAAACACGCAAATTGCCCATACCTCGATGTTCGTTAGTTCTAAAACGAAAAGAGTTGGTTAATACGAACATTCGTGGCGTTATTCCAAAGGTTTGTTAGTCCGAAAAAAGGGTCGTTAGTCAAAAAGCGAAATGAGGTTTGTTTAGCGAAATAAGGTTTGTTATCCTGTACGTTCCTTAAGTTCGGAACAAAATAAAGTTCGTTATTCCGAAGGTTCGTTGATCCAAATGGATAAGGTACGTTAGTCCTAAACGATATTAGTCTGTAGCGAAGCCTAGAAACCGGAAGGGCAGGCTTGGTGGAGGGGTGGGGGGTGGCGCCGTTGCTATTCAATTATTAAAGATGGGTCATCTATCGTGTCAGGGGCAATTACGTATGCATTCTCAATTCTGAATTCTCAAAAGTTTTAGGCTTATGTGGGTTATATATTGCTTGGACCAGAATAGGATCGAGTAAGACCCCAAACATGTCAAACAGAGGAGTCTATCCCACTTTTTCTGGTGGGGGCTGACTGTTGTCTTTGGTATTATAAAAAGTGTTGATTTCGTAGTTATCATAGTTGTTAAATAGTTTTCTTACTGAAATAAAGTCATGGGTGATTGTTCTGCCTTTTCAGTTGGCTCTTATATAACGATTATGTCATTCAAGGCCCATTATGATGAGAAGAAGAAGAGTAGGCTAGGGGCATACATATTACTAAAGTCTTCAATTATAAACTAAAATTTCTTGAATGTATTACAAATTGTCACTGTGCTGAGAAGATGGGGTTAGTACCTACAATCCCTGAAATAGTTATAGGACACGCATCTGGTTACAGCCCGATAGACCGCGGGTCCGATAGACCGCGGGTCCGATAGTCCGCGGGTCCGATAGACCGCGGGTCCGATAGACCGCGGGTCCGATAGTCCGCGGGTCCGATAGACCGCGGGTCCGATAGTCCGCGGTGTGTGTAAAATTATGATCAGGATATAGTGATATCCAATGTCATCAAGAGGTCAAAAGGCCAATGATACGAGTCCATGGGGTTCTATAACGATGACCCAACGGACAATCGCCCCCTGACATCTACTTCAAGGAAAATATTATCCCCATATTTTTATCGTCAGGGATTGTTACCCCCCCCCCCCCGGAAATTTACCCTCTAGACGCCATACGGAGCCTCTAAAATGCCATCGACTTGACGACATGGCGAGATACTTTACCTTGCCTTGTCGACTAAATAAGCTTATTATGTCCACATGGCGCGATACGTTATCCTGCCAAGTCAGTCCGCTCATAAAAAGTTATATGGCGAGATATTTTATCTTGCCAAGTCGACTTAAATAAGTTACATGTCAACATGGCGATATATCGGGACTTGTACACTTCATATCTCGCCATGTGGACATATCGACTTGACAAGATAGAATATATAGCTATGTCGAAATAATAAGCGTATTAATTACTTAGGCGGTGGAAGCGGAGGGGGGGGACCTTTCCCCCATAAATTTGAGGTGGGGGACGGTCCCTCCTAGATTTTTAGCTGAGAACCCTTTTTTTGGTTGTCAATTTGTTTTCTACGTCCCCCCCCCCTAAATTGAGGTGGACCCCACTAAAATATTTTTGCCACCCCCCCCCCCTAATTTTGGTTGATAACCTTTTTTTTCTTGTCAAAAAATTTTGGTGGTCCCTCCTATAAATTTTGGTTGATTTGCTTGTCAAATTTTTTACCTGTGTCCATCCCAAAATTTCAGGTGGACCCCCCTATTTTTTTTTTCTTCCGCCGCCAATGATTAATTAAGACATGGCAAGATAAAGTACCACGCCATGTCGTCACGTTGATGGCATTTTCAAGGCTCCGTACTAGGGGTAATTATCCAAGGTAATTCGACCTTTTTTTGGCGCCCATGTGTACTTTTCGAAAAATGGCGCCCACTTCATCCCGGTCAGGCTAACTTAAGTGCCTTAAATGGATTTTGAATTATCTTATAATCACATTAAAAAAAAATAAAGACCACTTTTTCATCTGTTCTTGAAAAAAAAATCCATGAATATATAATGTAATATAAATGGGAGCGCGAAGCACGAGCGATTTTTTTTTTTTTTTTTTGGGGGGGGGGTTCAATTTGGTTTAACTTGTAACCAGAGTAGGCCCTACTAGAATATTGTGTGAACGGGAGCTGTAGTTTCTGTACTGTTGTTTTAGAATACCCTTCAATAACCTCTTGGGAATAATGCAATCTCGAAGCAATCGACAAATTCTCCTCATCAGCGGCGTATTTATTCAGCATAGGTGCACGGGGGGGGGGGTGGCGTCGGCACCAAGTTAACAAAAATAAATTAAGTGGGGGGTAGACGTTAAAGAAAATCTGATATTTCATTCTTAAAAACACATTGAGGTATCTCACAAGGCCTAAATAAATAATGAGAACGCGAAGCGCGATCTGATTTTTTTTTTTAGATTTTTCATGTATTATATCCTGAAAGCCTAAGTCAGGGGTGGACCCAGCTTCCGCCAATAGGGGGAGGGGTCATTTTTTCACCCATATTTTCCCCGATCGGCCGCTCAAAGTTGATTTTTGTTGTTGTTTCTTTGAAGGGGTTGTCCCAGTGCCGTAATGAGCCAACAATTTCGAGGGGGCTCGATATGGTGTATCGCATAAAATTAATAAGCAGTTGCCAGTGAGCGAAGCGAGCAAGCAAATATGATGACATTTTTATTACAAAAATACAAGGTTGTGATAGATTTTGACATGATATTTGGAAAATAATATTATATTTCATCCTAATCCCTTTCCTTTTCTCTCTATATTTGCTTAGTCTTGATTCTCTCTTTTTTTTTGGGGGGGGTGGGCAAAACGCCCATGTCCTAACAGTCATTTCCTAGCTTTACTTTATATAATCTCTTAAGCCCTATGTAATCTAAAGATGAAATTTCATGTATTTTGTCCTGAAAATTGAACATTTTGGGCAATGTTTGTGAACCTGAACAGGACGCGTATACATGTAACTAGATAATTACCACGAGCGCGAAGCGCGAGCATAAATGTTAAATATTCGTTCTGGCCTGGTCGAAAAGGGACCTGTTAAGGATGTTTTGCAGTTAGCCATTAAGACGATACATATTTCAACGATTAAATAATGCGAGCGCGAAGTGCGAGCTGAACATTTTTGATATTCCAACCTAAAAAGATGAGATTTCAAATCCCCCAATGGGACATTCGATTCATGTTTGTCAATCATGAAAAAGCATGGGTAATTTTTGGTTTCTTCCTACAATAATAATGCAAGCGCAAAGCGCGAGCAGAAAATTTTTGATATTCTGATCCGAAACTGGATAATTTTAGCACGTTTTGAATAAGATCAAGCTTTGTATCTCAAAAAACATGCGTGCGCGTGTTTTAGAGTTAGACAGAATCCTGGCAATCTGAATACATTTCATTTATCATCATAAAAATCAATAATGCGAGCGCAGAGCCCGAACTGAAAATAATATTTGAAATTCCGATGTGAAAAGGGTCAATTTAAGCACTATTTACAGCACTGTGTATATAGGGAAATTTGATTTTTTTTTTCTCTTTAATCCTCATAAGAGGGACTTTATTTGTTCATATGATATTTACAATCGTTTTTACAAACGTCACATACAAAAATATACATAGATGAAATAATGAAACAGGAACTAAAGGATTAAAAGAACCTTTGAGACCTGTTTTAAATCAAGTCTCTTCTGATTACATTTTCTTTTTAAATAACTTCGAATTTCTACCTTTAGATCTTTCATAAAATAAAAAGCATGAGTCATATGCTTGTCGTTTCCAAAACATTTTCTAATATAATTCCTATAGATTACAAATTGTGAAAAATTTATAATAAGGTTAACCACATTAATTTCTGTTTTTTCTATTTCAGGACCTATCAAGATAATTTTTTCGTTCAAAACAATCTTTGCATCGAACAAAGCATTTATTAATTTAGAAACAATTTTCCAAAAAACTGTTACCACTTGACAGGTAAAAAGAATATGAATACTGGTTTCTGGAACTTTACAAATATTACATAAAATATCATTTTTAATTTTCCATTTGCAAAGGTTGTCTTTACTTGGTAGTATTCTATGAATTAATTTAAAATTAAATTGTTTAATCCTGTTGTCGTTTATAAAATCCAGTTTAAACTCTAATAATCGTTTCCAATTAAATTCAAGAGGCAAGCCCAAGAAATCGTTCCAAAAATAAATACAAGGGAGGTCTCTTTCTCCCTTTCAATCATCAAATGATAAAAATGTCTGGCTTTCATGCCATTGATTTCTATACAGTCACCTGTTGATATTTCAATAGTGCTGGATTTCGATGACATACTACTTACATTTCGTGCACTATTACGTAATTTGTCAAGCCAGAACTTCGGGAACGCATTTTTTATTTTCAACAATTCAAAGATAGAAAGTAATTCTCTTTCTTTAAAAATAGTGCATATTGAATCAATCTTCTTCCATTCACCACCTGTTACGATTTGTTTAACTTTCAAAATATTTTTCTTTATCCAGTTAGGAAAATATAATACATCTTTTTTATACTTTATGTTACTATTGTACCAAATAATTTCGTTTTCAATATTCGTTACTTTAAACATATCAATATACTTTAAATCAGCCCATGAACAGAACATGTCAACATAAAATATGGGCAAATGTTTTTTCACACAAATACGATACATATCACTCTTTTTGCAATTAAAAGTCAAACAAAGAGGCAAATCCCCGCCGATTTTCTGAGTCCAATATTCAAACAGGGTTTTCCAAGCACTGTCTTCACCTGTAAAATATTTATTGATCCATGATAAACGTAGTGATCGACATTTTGTCTTTAAGTCAACCATTCCTAATCCCCCTTCTTTTTCAGGATTATGACAAACATTACGTTTTACCATTTCTTTTTTGGAATTCCACAAAAAATTGTAAACTAGTTTATTAATATCTTTGATTATTTTAGAAGGGATTGGTACTGCCGTAGCAGTATGTACTATCTGTGACATTACTAAAAATTTTATTACCACCACTTTTCCATGTAATGATAATTTTCTCATTTTCCATGAGTCAAGTGTATTTTTTATTTTTTGAACTTCATTTTCCCAATTGAGAGATTGAACAACAGAATATTTTTTTCCAACAAAAACACCAAGACATTTTATAGGATCTTCAGTAAAACGAAGATTGTTAGTTTCATTGTTGTTTATATTCATTTTCATAAGGTTTTATTCAGTCCAATTGATTTTTGGCCCAGCATATTTTCCAAACGTCTCGACTTCTTTCATTATCTTTTTGATGCATTGTATAGAATCAGTAAAAATTGTTGTACCGTCTGCATACTGTACGATACGTATATCTCTATCGTTCAATCTATGTGGAATTTGGATCCCTTGTATTTGATTATTTTGTCTAATTTTCTGAGCTAAAACATCTGCAACAATAATAAATAAATATGCCGAAAGTGGGCAACCTTGCCTTACGCCTCTCTCTATTGTAAATTTATCTGATATCCAACCAAAATTAAAAACACGTCCACATGCACCATTATATAACGTTTCTATCCATCTTAAAAACGAATCTTTAAAATTGAGTTATTTTAACAAAAAGAATAGGAAATCATGATTAATGGTATCGAAACCTTTTTTTTTTTTAAATAGGGAAATTTGATAGCACTATATAAATAATGCGAGCGCGAAGCGCGAGCTGATATTTTATTATTATTTTGACCTAGGATCGAGACATTTTAGGCCTAAGGACATTTTGTCATCATATAAGAATGATGACTATCTTCTATTTCTTTTCCTAAAACTTGTCAATATTTATTTCTGAAAAAGGGACAATTTAGTTTTTATGAATTCATACAAATTTCATTTCATATTTATTAATCTGTTAAGCCTAATGAGTGTGTGAAATTTGTTGACAGTGCATGAGGCCTGAAAACCTGATATTTTATGTATTTTTGTAATGATGAATAGGATTCATTGGTTGATATATTTTTAGCAAATAATGCGAGCGCAAATCGCGATCCGGATTTTTTTAATGGGGGGATTTAAGTAGTTTAATTGTTATAGAATAAATAGGTATACATAACTCACCAATCAAAATGCGAGCGCACAGCGCTAGCTCATAGGCCTTTATCATTTTTTTTTACAATCGAGACACCTGAAAAGGTATATTTAGAGAATCTTATATGAAATACAAAAACCTATAAAACGGACATTTTCCAGAGCACTTAAAAACATAAATTGGTAAATAAAACAAAATAATGAAAGATCGATGTACGAGCTGAATTATGTTTTGTATATTGATATCAAAACTTGATATTTTAAACTACATGTCAGCATATTGAGCAAGATATGTATCTCATCGAACAGGCAATGCGAGCGCGATGCGCGAGCGAAACTTTAATATAGTGACATTAAATATTTTTAAATTTTTTTTTCCAAGTGTTCTCCTTACCTTATTTCATTTACTCGTCTTCCTCCTTTTATGTTTCGTCTTCTTTTTTCTCCTTTCTTTCCCCCTTTTTTATTTCCCCGTTTTTCCCATTTTATTTGCTCTGTCAATAGGGGGGGGGGGGGGGTTGCCCTCGGGCCGCCTTGATCCGCCTATGTTAGTAGTTGTTATGATGAAAGAATGCGACCGCGAAGCGCTAGCTGAAAACTTTTATAATGATGAAATGAAAAATACATTTTCAGTTGTCAGGTTAGAATATCAAATATTTTCAGCTTGTGCTTCTCGTTCGCATAAAAAACTGTAAGGTCGGGATGCGTATATAACTAAACAATCTATTTATGCCAGCGCAAAGCGCGAGCTCAATTTTTTTATATACTGACTTAAGAAGGACTAATTTAAGGTATAATTCCTATTTTAATTGCTTGTACTTTTTTTCTGTTTCTTACCCCTTTTTTGCGCCACCATGGGGGGGGGGGGGGCAAAATCTTTGCCCCCTGGATCGGCCTATGTATGTTGACTTGAAAAACACTAACACTTACATGTGGGATTGAGGCAGAGGATGCATACCTCATTAATCAAATATTGCGAGCGCGTAGCGCGAGCTGAATTTGATAAGAACCCTTTTTTGTGACCCTCAACAGGGTATCTATCTCGCTAAACAGACTTAAAACTCGAAAACATTGTTTTTGTCTGTTATCGTAAAAACGGGATATTTTAATTCAGCCGCATTAATTTAAGTTTTTTGGGCAGGACATATCTTTCGCTATAAACAGGCAATACGAGCAATGTTGCGCCCCCGGTCGAAAATGAATTTGCATGAAGCCCCCTAATTTAAGTTCAATTTGGCGCCCTCGGTTAAACATAAACTTGGCGCCTCCATGTGAAATATAACTTTGCCCTCCCTCCCCCTCTCTGAAACATGTATTTGTCGCATTATGGTCAGAATTCAAATTAGCGCTCCCCTAGTTCGAACATCAATTTGGCGCCCCCCCCCCCCTCCCAGTTCAAACATCAGTTCGGCGCCCCATAGTTCGAACGTCATTTTGGCGCCATCAAATCGACGTCCAGGTCAACATCCCTCTTCCGTTTCCCATCTCCTTTTCTTTCTTTTTTTCTTTCTCTTATCCTCATTCCCCTTCATTCCTTTCTCTTTCTTTCTCTCTTTCTTTCCCCCTCTTCCTCTCCCCTTTTCTTCTTCTCTTCTTTTCCTCCTCTCTCTCTCTCTTTTTCTTCTCTTTATTTTCCCCTTTTCTTTCATTTCTTGCCTTCCTTTCCCCCTTTTATTCTCCTTTTCCCCCATCTTTTCTTTCCCCCTTTTCTTCTCTTTTTCTGTCTTTTCTTTCCCTCTTCCTCTCTCTTTTCTCGTTTTTCTTCTCTTCCTCCCCCCTTACTCTCTCTTTTTTTCTTCTCTTTTCCCATCTTCCTCTCTCTTTAAATATTATTCTCTTCCTTCCTCTTTTTTTCTTCTTCTTTTCCCCCTATTCCTTACTCCGTTCTTTTCTTTTCTTTATTTTCCCTCTTCCACTTTTTTCTCTCTCCCCCTTTACTTCTCCCTTTTTCTTTTTCTTTCCTTTCCCCCTTTTTTTTCTTTTAATCTTTTTTCTTCTTCTCTCCATCCCCCTTCCTCTCTCTCTTTCTTCTCTTCTTTTCCCCTCTTCCTCTCTCTCTTTTTTCTTATATTTCTTTCCATCTTTCTCTATTTAAATATTCTTCTCTTCCTTCCTCTTTTTTTTTCTTCTTTTTCCTCCTTTTCCTTTCTCCTTTCTTTTCTTCTCTCACTTTCTCCTTTCTTTTCTTCTCTTCCTTTTCCCTCCTTTCTTTTTTCTCTTCTTTCCCCTTTTCTTCTCCCATTTTCTTTGTCTTTCCTTTCCCCTTTTTCTTCTCTTTTTTTTCTTCTCTTCCTTTCTCCTTCTTACTCTCTTTTCTATTCTCTTCTTTTCCCATCTTCCTCTTTCTTTTTTATTCTCTCCCTTTTCCCCTCTTCCCCCTCTTTTTTTGAGCTGGGGGTTAGGGGTGAGGCAGTTCTTCCTCGCCCCCCCCCCCCCATGGATCTGCACCTGATAGAACCCCATGGCCTTGTATCATTTGACTTTTGGACCTCTCGATGACATTTGATATATCTGATCATAATTTTACACACACTGCGGACTATTGGACCCGCGGACTATCGGACCCGCGGTCTAACGGAATGTCCCCACGCATCTCACCACCCCCCTCACTGTTGTCTGCATCCGTATACTCACCTTTTATCTAAATTTCAACGTCATATCACATTTCATGGGAGGAAAGTTTATTGTTGACAAGGAGGATGTCTAAATCATTTTAATATTTTATACTATTATACATACACGTAGGGTATTATAATATATACCTCTCATACAGCACACCCACACTCACATACTATTCGGTGGATACGATTTGAAATGCAATTCCCTTTAAATCATACATGGATATAATGATAAAAACACATTCATCGCAATTTACTATCAGTATAACTCTTTTAATAATATTCTTTATCATCATCGATGTGTAATAATTAGTATTATATCCCTTACTTAAGATTGTTGTATTGAGAGTGTACACAAGGAGAAAAAGGATAGTTTTACTACGAAAAACGTTTGCCATGAAATAGTTCATTTTCCTTGCTGACGTCACGCATAGTCCATTTTTCCCTAGGGAAAAGTGAACTATACGTTTTTTTGACCCCCCCCCCCTACCTCGCGATTCGCGAGCTGTGCCACGCGATGCGAGCAGAGCGCTGCTCAGCCAAACGGTACTCTCCACTGCATGCCACGGGAAACTCTCGGCGAGCTGCACTAACCAGGTGCGCTCGCTGAACAGACGATCCATACGGCAAGACTAATATTTTCTTAACTTCTCAATGATTGTTCTGTATCGACGTATTGAAATTCGTTTCGCTGTAAAATGGTATGAGTGGAAGGGATATAAAACAAATATACAATGACCCATTCTCGGAACAGGCTAAAACTATTCGCACTCAGGAACATCGCATAGTCTTCTCCCTCGGGCCGATGGCCCTCGGGAGAATAGTACTATGTGATGTTCCTTCGATGCGAATAGTTTTAGCCAGATCCTCGAGTGTCATTGTATATTTGTATACTATCTTGTATTATCAACCCACAGTCCCTACATTTCTTATCAATTCGCTCAGGCATGCGGCAATCGATTCGATAAAATAAAAATCAAGATGTTTTATCTACGCCATTTCTGACTGTAATACATGCTTTGGCTACAAAATGTACATGTATCATCCTCGCTCACACTGTTATTGCATAATATCCTATATTATTGAAAACTAAAATAAGCTTATTTCATTTTCGGAAAAAACCAAATCATATTTCATATTCGGACTAATAAGCCTTTTTTTTCGTTTTCGGACTAGCGAACCTTCGGAATAACAAACAGCACCCAAATCTAATCCCATGGGAAAATAACTCCGAAGAGGATTCATAGATTATTACATGTGGAATTGGTATAAATCGAGAGAGTGACCTGCGAGATGTTTTCGAACTCATCCCCTTCTCCTTGCTATATTATTCTCTTTCTTGATTCTCTTATCATTGTACTTATCCTCGAGTGTTTTTTTTTTCCTTTTCTTCATTCCTTTCTTCCTTCCTTTCTTTGCCGAAAATGGCTCATTTTTATACTTTGTGTACAAAGTCCAAGGGAGATGAAATTCATAAAAGGGTGATTATTTTTCGTTCTAATTGGTTTGCTTAATTGATTTATGGTTTAATTTAGTTTTTAAATGGTCTGTAATAATTTCCATTGAATAAAAACAATGAAAAAGAAAAGATGAAAAAACAAAGAAATACATAAAAAAATCGAAAAACAAAGAAATACAGAAGGAAAAAATTTGCTTTCGCAATTTTGTTGTTGTTGAAACCTTTAAATTAGATTACAAAGATGACATCTGGAAAAAAAGAAAATTTGAATTGAAATTCGGTATTAAATATGCAAATAATATTTTTCACGAAAAAATGTGCATGTTTTATTCATGAAGAACAAAAAATAATTATTTTCAGATTTGTTTTTCATACTGGCCTGTAGTTTATTGTGGTAAAGGATGTGCGTGTCGAATTTCGGCGCAATCGCCCGAACAGCGGCCGAGATCAGAAGGGGGGGCATCATGGCCCCCCGTCCTCAATATATCTCAAATAGCCCAGTCCTTTGAGGGTTAATCACTCGTCACACGACAATACTCATAGATTGAAATAAATTACTTGAAGGTTTACGAACGTTTACGACAGTTTACATGTACCCATGGAATCCAGTGAAATTTGTTCACTTGCCAAACATCGTAGAATTAACTATATCTTCAGATATATAAATACTTCCATGACGAATTTGGTATCAAAATTAATGAAAGAGCTTGAAAGCTCGTTTACATGATTAGGATGCCGGTTGGGATTAAAGCATATTTCAGGTGGAATTTTCTTTGAAGAAAAAAAATATTCGTGCCAAATTCATTCTATTGTTTGTTATTATATTTTCAAACATCGTTTCATACAAAATATATAAATGTCGAATCGATGAGATATATTAAATTTTCTTTCATGATATGTCACCAGTTAACAAAAAAAATTAATCTGAAATGTTTGTATTGAGGAGTTACTAGCACAATTGCATATTGTCTTTGTCAAGTTTTATTTTTAATTTTTCTAAAATATGAAGATTTTGTTGAGAAAATGACACCTAAATATTTTTTAGCTCCTGATGACAAAGCAATGTGATGAAGGGGCATGACATACTTATTTGTTTGATATCAAATTTGCCATGATAGCACAAATATTTTATAAGATACATAAGATACAGTAATAGTTATGATGTTTGGCAAGTGTCAAAGTTTCTTTGAATTTCCTGGGTGTATATAAACTTCTGGTCTCAATAATATATATATATATATATATATATATATATATATATATTGTAACAAAATGAAAGGTTTATTTAATGTTCAGCATGGTTTCGGAACGGTAAAGAGCGTAGAATAATTTTCAATCCATATATATGGTCAGATGGTTGCATAGCGAAATTCAGTAATCGTTTGTAATCGATTATGTAGGTATTTTCTAAAAATGTATTTAAGCACTATTTGCTGAGAAATAACGATGTTTACAACTGTATGATTATGGTAGATATTCATCTTTAATTGTTCTTCACTGTTCTGGTATAAATAGTAGTGACAATTACCATTGCTGTAGTTTGAAAAGATTTAGTTCATAACCCTAACTGTTTTTAGAAGATGAATAAATTTTACAGGCTGACAATCTCCCTCCTAAATCGTTGATTATAGTCTAGCTCCATGCTCAAATATGAGCCATGCAATATGCCTGTCAGTAAGGGATTTCAAAACGAAACTCTGTTCAATGTTCTTAGGAACCTGTTGCGACAGGATGAGTGAGCATGATGCTTCAGTAACGGAATGCCTTGCTTCCTGCTTGTCGTTATTTTGTTGTATGGAGCTACAATACAAGTATGCATGGTCGGAAAAGCAGAAGTTCTGAGCAGTGAGAATACTGACTTTTCTGAGATACGGAAAATACTGAATTTACCGAGATACTGAAAATACTGAGATTACGGAGAATACTGAGATGAGTGAGGGTACTGAAAGTGCTGAAATCACTGAGATTCCGAAATACTGAAATTACGGAGATACTGATTATTGGAATGACTGAGATAATGGAGATACGGAATGACGGAGATGTTGAAATCCATGAGCTATAATCTAAGGTACTGAGAAGGAGCAAAGAGTCAGAAGTGAAAAAGACGGACTTCACACCAACTGGTTGTATATTGCAGCCGAAACGAACCAGCTCGTCAGGAAGTAAAGTCGGTTCGGCTACAATATATATATATATATATATATATATATATATATATATATATATATATATATATATGTGTGTGTGTGTGTGAAGTTATACATGTACTACAGCTTTGGCAACTCTTTTATTTAAATATTGTGTGAAAGAAATGGATGAAGAGAACAATGGTAGGCGTAGCTTAAATCAAGGTTCCCCAGAGCTATCTACCCTTTTTGGAAAAATTGGTGATGCCGAAAAAATGTCTCTGCCGGGAATCGAACCCGGGCCCCCAGCTTTGAACGCCGGTGCCTTAACCACTAGACCACAGAGACGGGTTAGTGGCTAGGGCGACCCCGATCCGATTGACCGTCAGATAGACAGATTTTCGACACCATACCAATTATAATTTCCTTTGTCGGGTGAAGGTGGGTTTTGAACAATGACAAGCCGCCATGCCTCAGCTGGATCAAAGCTATTGCTTTGATACAGTACACGTATGGGAGAAAGTATACAAATGTGTGAAGTTATACATGTACTACAGCTTTGGCAACTCTTTTATTTAAATATTGTGTGAAAGAAATGGATGAAGAGAACAATGGTAGGCGTAGCTTAAATCAAGGTTCCCCAGAGCTATCTACCCTTTTTGGAAAAATTGGTGATGCCGAAAAAATGTCTCTGCCGGGAATCGAACCCGGGCCCCCAGCTTTGAACGCCGGTGCCTTAACCACTAGACCACAGAGACGGGTTAGTGGCTAGGGCGACCCCGATCCGATTGACCGTCAGATAGACAGATTGTCGACACCATACCAATTATAATTTCCTTTGTCGGGTGAAGGTGGGTTTTGAACAATGACAAGCCGCCATGCCTCAGCTGGATCAAAGCTATTGCCTTGATACAGTACACGTATGGGAGAAAGTATACAAATGTGTGAAGTTATACATGTACTACAGCTTTGGCAACTCTTTTATTTAAATATTGTGTGAAAGAAATGGATGAAGAGAACAATGGTAGGCGTAGCTTAAATCAAGGTATATATATATATATATATATTTGGCAAAAAGTCTGACCAAATTTGAGTTGAAGTTATTTTCCTAGCATCGCCAGATCGGCAGTTGCGTAACTGTATTAGCGCCAATTAGCACTCTAAACTTTTTATTGACATGATAACGTCCAAAATATCTTGTACTAGCACAATTAGCTACGCATGCGCATCAATTCTCTCCGTATTTGACCTGCACTTACGTACGTATCACCATCGAGTCAAAGGTCATGCCATTGTGTTAACATGTGGAAACTGCAAGCGAGTGAACCTTCTGGTAAGAAAAAATAGAATTTTTACCTTTTCGATTTATCATATTTTTAGGTATTAACATGTATTCAGAGTATCAAGGTTTACGAATTGAAAAATTACAAGTTTTTCCAACAATTATTGTGGCAAAGGTGGATTTCCTAGGGAAATCTATCCTAGTTTACATGGTTCGCTGAGGGCCCTATGCGCAGGGTGCCAAGGCTCCGTGATGTAAAGTATAGATGTCAAAATATCAAAAATATCACGGAGTCCTCGAGGCTCTTGTTGCTAAACCGGGCAAATTGAGTAATTTTAAATTGAATTTACCTAACTTATCTAACAAAATATGAAGTATATATAAAAATGAATGAATACTAGAACACTTACTCTTTTCTGGCGGGACATAAACTATGAGTCAACAAATCAAATTTCCCCCAAACTGTGGAGGCCGACACAAGCGTCTGAATCCTAAACCTTTCAAAGCGGAGTGCGACACGTCACGGTTGTACCTAGGCATCGACAACTCCGCTGAGCGCACTTAATTTGCATAACAACTAAAATCTTATACGATATCCTAAATCAATGATGGGAAATAAATTAAAATAACCAATTACATGCTTCCAAATTGGTATTGAATTGACAAAAATATTTTCGCTGGGCGAAACAATTACAGTTAATGATCGTAAGATATCGGATACAAAATCAATGGCTAATTCATTTTATAATCCTTTTTGGCAATATTGGGAAAGTTATTTCTTATAAACTCCCATCCAACATTTTGGGGAACATTTAATGGATAGTGATTGCAATAAATAACTTTACTCTTTTGTCAACAGACCCTATAATGAAATACTGAACATCATGCGTAATATAAGAACAGCACATGGCAAGTATTTATGGACTAAGATCTAATATTTTTTTTCAATTCAATTAATTTATTCTTTTTCATTTAAAAACAACAAAATATGTACATTTGAAATACACATGTATATACAAAAATAGATCACATACATAAGCATAATAAATTAATATTGTAAGTGGTAGAAATAAATGGAAAATGGAACACCTGTAGAAAGCTTTTTTTTTAAAGCTTGTAAATGGCAGGAGTCCAAAAGTTAACAAAATACAATTATAATAATGATAATAATAATATTAGATGGCGCATGTATTTGAATTCAACGTCTTGCCCCCTATCCCCACCTGCCCCCTGTCCCACCCCCTACCCCCATCTCTCTCTCAGGTAGAATTCAAAATTAATATAGGCTAAAATCTAAATTGAAATAAAATTAATATGACAACAAATAAACTTTAAGATTTTTTTTGAAAGTATTCAAAAAGACATTCTCCGTAATCGAAGTTGGTAATGAGTTCAATAACTGTGGGCCGTGCCTATCTAACTGTTTTTTGCATATACCGCTTATCAATATTCCAGATATGTAATGTTTTACTCTTTCGAGTGTTATATTTGTGAATCATAGAATTAGTTTCAAACATATTGGCAAGAGGAGGCAAAACGGTTCCTTTGAAAAACTTGAATACAAAAATGGCAATTTGATAAGTGTTCAATTTATAAATATCTAATGTGTTTAACTGTTTGAATAGAGGTTTAGAATGAGCTAAATAATGCGAGTTTGTACAAATACGCAAGCAACACTTTTGCAGTAAAAACAATGGTTTCAACTTTGAAGGGGTTGAATTTGCCCAAACGATATTACCATAGGACAAATAAGATAAAATTAGTGAATTATAAATAGTAAATAATATATTCAATGGTAAATAGTGTTTAAGTTTTGAAAGTAATCCTGTACTTTTGCTGATTTTTGAAGAGATCATTGTAATATGAGGCTTCCATGAGAGATTCTCATCTAATAGTATACCTAGGATCTTTCTATCTCTAATGACCAAGTTCCGAGTAAATTAAAGGTTAGCAAGGTTATACCCGTGTACAAAACGGGTGATGTCAATGTTTTGAATAATTATCGTCCAATCTCTCTCCTTCCCACCTTTCAAAAGTTTTTAGAGCGTACAGCATATAATTATAAGCACCTTACTGTAAATGCATTGTTAATTCCCTTACAATTAGGCTTCAGGTCACAATACTCATGAGCATTATTGCATTCAATAGAACCAGTGGCGTACCGTGGGTCACGGCATGGGGGGGGGGCACCAGCAACAATTTTGAGTCACTTAGTGAGCGCGGGAAAATTGTTGATATTCAGACCCAAAAAGGGACATTATAAGCAAATTGTTGTCTTTATGATACGTACCTGTCTCGCTAAACAAACAATGCGAGCGCGAGCTGAAATGTTTGTATTTTTTTTACCCCAAACAGAGATATTTTAAGGACTATTTTTTAAAGGAATCCATTAAGAGTATACATATCTCACCATAGTCATCTAATGCGAGTGTCAAGCGCCTGCTGATTTTGTTAAAATTACATCGAAACTCACGAAGCACTTTTTGTAGTCGTAATCATGATTATCATACGCATCTTACTAATCAAATATTGCGAGCACGAAGCGCGAGCTGAATATTTAGGAAATTCAGAACTGAAGAAGGGCATTCTAAGGCTTGTTTTGGAGGAATTCACTAAGACCATACGTATTTCACTAACCGAATGATGCGAGCGCGAAGCGCGAGCTGAAATTTTTTTATATTCAGATTTAACTTAGAAAAGGGGACATTTTAAGGACTGATTTTAGAAATTCATGAAGAGTAGGCATATATCACCAATCCACTAATGCGAACGTAAGCACGGACAGCCAATGTTTTATATTAAGACCTTAGAATGGGGCAATCACTTTAAGTAGTCATGAAAAAGAAGCATATGTCACTACATAAAACAATAATAACTTGAAGTGCGAGGAAATATATTTGGTGTATATTGACTTGAAAACGGGAGGTTTTAGTACAGCAGGATTATATATCTCGTTAAACAGACAATGCGAGCGCCAGGATCAATGAAGACATAGGCCCTGAACAAACTATGTTTCATAAAGTTATGAATTTTGTTTTATGCAATATAACATAATTATTATTATAATGAACAATAATTTCTTCTTTCCCGCTACGTTTCTGTTCCTTTCTCCCTCTTTTTTCTACTTTTCCCGGTTTTTTTTGGTCAGCCGATTGGAGGGGGGGGCACGTGTCCCCAATGCCCAGGGCCGTAGCTAGAGGGGGGGTATGGGGGGTGTGACACCCCCCCCCCCCCAACATTCATGGCAGTCGGCAAAATAATGTACCAGTTGGCAAAATGGATAAGGGAGAAAAAGAAAGAGGGAAAGAAAGGAAGAGAAAAAAGAAAGGAGAGGGGGGAGAGAAAGAAAGAAAGAGAGAGAGGGGGAGAGAGAAAGAAAGAAAGAAAGAAAGAAAGAAAGAAAGAAAGAAAGAAAGAAAGAAAGAAAGAAAGAAAGAAAGAAAGAAAGAAAGAAAGAAAGAAAGAAAAAAGGGAAAGAAAAATAGGGGTACTAACTTCGAAGAAGGTTACGACTTTTAGAGTAAAGACAACCAGTTGGCAAATCCAAGTCCATGTAGCCAGGCTTAGAGCCCTACTAGTCAGCAAAATACAAAGGACAAAACATTTGGAGCTATAATAACACACAAAGTAAGCCCCCGGTCCTCCCCCAATATAATCAAGCTTGTGAGTTTGCAAATTACACCACAATTATTGACGATTTAGCAAACACATTAGTTTTGTAAAATTAGAGGCAAGACTAGGTAAATAAATATGGGGTGGGATGAATTTCCAAGGTTTAAGTTGAATAATCAAAGCCAAAGTATAGTTGGCAAATTATAAAGTGGGCCTATTAAAGTGGCAGAACACTATACGCTCTACCAGTCAGCAAAGTGATGTACAAGTACTGCCCCGTTTCAGATCTGAAAAGAACAGAACACACGACTAAAAAACTGGTAACTCTGCAGTTGGCAAATTCATGAAGACAAGTCTACAACTTGTAGACTTGTCTACAAGTTTGCAGTTGGCAAAAAACACAAAAATGTTCTAAGTTATTTTTACAAAATTCTGTCGCCGAAGAATTATTTTTAATGTATGGTGTCAGAATGTGCTTGGGGTGGGGATGGGTGGGAGTGGGGGCGGGTTGGGTTGCATCATTCCTGGTGCTCGCATTGTCTGACTAATGAGATATATAGTCCTGTTGTATTTTAAGTCCATAAAGATTATGCACCAAATTATCTCCTCGCACTTCAAGTTATTATTGTTTTATGTAGTGACATCTGCTTTTTTCATGACTGTATACTTAAGGTGATTGCCCCCTATTAAGGCCTTAATAAAACATTTCCAGTCTGTGCTTACGTTCGCATTGGTGTGGACCGATTTAGATACCGGGCTGGTGTTAAATCAACACCGGCGTTTTTGCAGTGCACGAATTCCTAAAGACAGTCCTTAAAATGTCCCTTTTTCTGATCTAATTATAACAAAATTTCAGCTCGCGCTTCGTGTTCGCATCACTTAATTAGTGAAATAGTAAATTCCTACAAACAAGCCATAGAAGGTCCAAATTGAAAAAATTGTCAGCTCGCGCTTCTCGCCCGCAATATTTCATTAGTGAAATACGTATCATGTTAATGATTACAATGACCACAAAAAGTGATTCATGTACCAGTGTAATTCTAACAAAATCGGCAAGCGCTTGGTGCTCGCATTAGATGACTATGATGAGATACGTACGCAATTCATAAATTCCAAAAGATAGTCCTTAAAATGTCTCTTTTTAGGGTTAAGTTAAACAAAAAATTTCAGCCCGCGCTTCGCGCTCGCATTGTTTGTTTTGTGAGACAGGTACGTATCATGATTACAAAACTTTGCTTATAATGTCCCTTTTAGGACTGAATATCAAACATTTTCAGCTTGCGCTTCGCGCTCGCATTGTTTGATCACTAAGATACATATCCGTTTAATGGCACAGTCCTTAAAATGTATCTATTTGATCAGTATACCTGGCAATTGAGCACGTTTCGCGCGCCAACTTAATGACTCAAAATTTTTGCTGGTGCCCCCCCCCCCCCCATGCCGTGACCCACGGTACGCCACTGTTAGCAGTAGCACTCTTGAAATTTTAGTTGAGACATCTTGCACAGAAGGTCAATTAAAAATTAACAAATCTTTGATTTTCATATTATTAATGCATATGGGGCATTATACTGCAAGTTAGCAACTACGGCACACTAGCCTTTCTATTTTGATCCAAAATGTTTATTTTTACAGTGCAAATATCTTTGTATATTTTTGTATAAAAGTATTCACCAAATGCCACTAAGTCAATTCTAAAAATTCAAAATCTTTTAGCATGTGATTATTGTAGGGGGGGGGGGGCACATCCCCCATCAGACTCCCCCTGTGCACACCCCCTAAACTCGATCCCATGAATTTGAAAATTAATTACGAAGGGGTATACCGCAAGTCCAGCTCACTACCCTTCTTGGTATACGTTTATACGACAACTATAATTTGCCCAAACACAATTCCTACATCTCTTCAAAGCTAAGTATAGATATTGACGTTATGAACAAGATAACGTATTCTGTCGCATACAACATTCCGATATTTTTATGTAGCTCAATTATTCTGCCGTATTTGATCTATTGTATTATTTTTTCAGGCCGTCTTCGGATTACCAAAAAAAAACCTACATAACGGTCGTCAGACTTATGCTCTTGCTCGCATTATCTAGAACATACAAAACCTTTATGTATCCGTCATAACAAGCTACCAATCCAGAAAATGATTTACCTTATTTATTTACACTATAATATATCTGCAGGTCTTATACCACAAACTTTAATGATTTGTTTTATTAAGTTAAAGATCTTATACATAAAGAAACACAAGTTAACATAGTGAATATCGTTCTAAACAGTGTTAATATACCTCTTCACAAAATCAATCAATCATAAACGATGGTATAAACGTTTAGAAATCAATCAATAACTCAAAAAAGCTTTTCCAATTTTGCCGAAATAAAAGAAGCCTCAAGAGAATTCTCCTTATGCCCACTTGCCGTAGCTATTACCATGTTGAATTACATTCCTATCAAATTAGTATATATGTTTTTCGATTTGAATTTGAGTCATACATATATACCTTGTTTACTTAATACACATCCCATGACACAGTATCAATATGCATTTCATTTCACTGACTGTATAGCGTGTCCCATCATAAATGTTAATGTCACTCTCGATGGGTATAATACTAAAATTGCAACTTTGTTATTTATATGTTTACACCCATGAACTACAATTGATTTCCTACAGCTTGACGAAGTTTTATGTGATATGGTTTAATAATCACAAATATATCGCTATTTTATCATTACATATCAGAAAACATTTTCAAACAAATTTTTATTAAGTAGATCATGTATATGTAGGAAGGGCATCTATCAGGAGCTATATATGACTAAACGTCTGACATGCCTGCGGCTTGATGAGCATTGAGCTGAGGGCCGATCAGCTAGGTCATAAAATGGTAGACAAAAACTATCATGTTAATTTTCCCGGTCATTGGAAAAAAGCAAAAATCGCCATTAACTATGTCATGATAAAACAAATATCTAGTGCATAAATGACACGTTTCTGGATCTTATTTTAAACATCTTCGTTTTTACAAATAAATTTCGAAAACAATTGATGTAAACAATGGTGATATAAACTAGAAAACAAAAAACACGGAATTAATGAGTAGCATCTTGCTCGACACGACAAGTGAAAGCTTTTTAACGTGCTGCCCGTTTTTTAACATCAATATATTTTAGAATGTTATATCTGTAAATGAATAAATAAATTGAATTGAATAACAATAAATTCATTCACTCATGTTTTTTTAATTCAGTGACCCCCTCCCTCATGGATAATAGTGGTTAAAACCCTGGAATAAATTGCTTACAAGATGTACCGAAACCATGCATAAGGAGTGTTTCCTTTACAGCACCGGCTTCAGATTCCTGTAGGCGCTGCTCCGACTTACTTGGTCTTGCATTTACTGTCGATGCTATGGAAGCCAAAACAACCATAATACAAAGAGCGATCATGGATTTAGACATCATGTTCTAAGTATGTAAGATAAATGATGGAATGACCAATACCCTCAAATTCCCTTTGATCATTCATATCGTTTATTTTCTTTAGGCCTTCAACAATGTGCTTTAATGAATCAACAGACCAACCACCCTGAATAAAATACCAAATAATTCAAGATATGAAGTGGTCAATCCCGTCTCATAAGAATGGGACAAAGCAGTATCAACATTACATTGACTAGACTAACACCAGAGTTTCCGAGACTCTTCGTTAACCCTATATAAGGACTATTCTCACGCAACCTTTGAGACAAACTTCGCGACATATACATGACATACGGGTATAACATCGCAACGCCGATTTTTTTTTACAAGACAACGTCACCGAAAATGGCTCATTTTTAGGCTTTGGGTTCAAAGTCTATGGGAGTTGAAATTCATAGGTTTATTATTTTTCATTCTAATTGGTCTGCTTAGTTAATATAGGGCTTAATGTAGTTGTTAAATGGTCTGTAATAAATTCCATTGAAAAAACAATGAAAAACAAAAGATGAAAAACAGAGAAATACATAGGAAATTATAAAAACCATGGGCGGAGATCCCGGGGGGCAGGGGGGAGGTGTTCCCCTACCCAAAATAGTAGGGGGACACAATATCAAATGCCCCCCTACTATTTTTGTTTTTATATGATGGAAATAAAGAAATTGAAATTAAACATGTATTTTGGACGAGATGAATCTTCTTTTGTTTTTGCTTGTCCAATTTATTTTGGCGAAATGACCTTGTCAGGGAAGAAATTTATTGACTTTAATTCCTTTGATTAGACTCATGTTCTGAGTTTATAAAGATAGTTCATGTGTTGTGAATATTTAAACGTAGGTAAAAATGTACATGTGTTAGGAATATCCATCACATCCGTTATTCCTATCAGGTGGATGACATATTTTGTACAAGTGTTTTTAATAGTTATATACAGTTCTCTTTAATAAATAGATTTGTGCAATTGAACAGGAAGTGTTTTTTGTTATAAAGAATGTATTGCTTTATGCACTCATCTGTTATTGAAATTCGTTGAATTACTTTATAGAAATTTTACAGGTAGTCCTAGTAACGGTAGGGTATATTAGGGGTTCCATGACAATTGCTCCGCCGACATTTGCTCCGCCGACAATTGCTACGCAAAATACGACAACTGCTCCGCCGACAATTGCTCCGGACAGTTGCTCCGCCGACAGTTGCTCCGTCGACACTTGCTCCGCCGATATTTGCTCCGTCGACACTTGCTCCGCCGATATTTGCTCCGCCGATATTTGCTCCGCCGATATTTGCTCCGTCGACATCTGCTCCGCCGAAAATTCCTCCGCCGACAATTGCTCCGCCGATAGTTGCTCCGCCGACATCTGCTCCGATTATACGACAATTGCTCCGCGACAATTGCTCCGCCGATAGTTGCTCCGCCGACATCTGCTCCGATTATACGACATTTGCTCCGCCGATAATTGCTCCGCCGACATCTGCTCCGCCGAAAATTGCTCCGCGACAATTTTTCCGCCGATATCTGCTCCGTCGACATCTGCTCCGTCAATATTTGCTCCGCCGACATCTGCTCCGCCGAAAATGGCTCCGCTGTAAACTGCTCCGATAATGCTTGCATGATATATTACATGGCATACACAGGGGCCGCGGAACGGTTTTTAAAGTGGGGGGCTGCATGAGTCTAAAGTGGGGGGCTGACCATGCTAAAAATCGCAATCATATGGTCATTTTTACGTTTTTGTACACGGTTTTGGAAAAAAGTGGGGGGCTGAAGCCCCACGGTTCCGCGGCTCCTGAATTCTGATACATGCATATATAGGAAGAAATAGAAAAAAAGGGGTAAGGACAAAGGAGGGATAGATATTATTAATTCTTATTCATGGTGGGGGGAGCATTTGTGTAAGTTTTATCACGTGCCTGGTGATTAGAATGAAAAAATAAAATACGCGTTTTCATGTAATTATTATAACAGTACAAAAAACTTAGATATACCCCATTCTTAGCGTCAAAATCGC
The DNA here is from genome assembly GCF_037042905.1 of Lytechinus pictus. Classification (NCBI taxonomy): domain Eukaryota; kingdom Metazoa; phylum Echinodermata; class Echinoidea; order Temnopleuroida; family Toxopneustidae; genus Lytechinus; species Lytechinus pictus. Next base: position 504,145 of record NC_087255.1, on the reverse strand, counting down.
TCTGGCGAAATATGCTCCGAAGTGGAGATATTTGCTCCAGGTGAAATTCAACGGTACCCCACCTTTTTTGTCGAAAACCTGTACTCTAGTCACGCAAAATGTTTACTGTCGGCAAATTTTGTTCCTCACAAACATGACCAAGACATTCAGTAATTAAAAATTAATATTCACGAAAATACCAACTTGTGAAACGCTACATGTCGTGTCACCTTCTCGCCACACCCCTCCAATCTGGTTTCCATATCCTCTCGTATACACAGTGCTCTGGTCTCCACATCCACATTTAATTTCATTTATTTAATTTTCAACAAAATATAAATCAAATAAATACAATCATAACAAGTCAACATCATTAAAAAATATAACAAGGTCATAAAATCAACTTGAAAAAGACATGTTATAAGAAAGTTACATACAAAGTAATCATGTGTGAAGGATTTGTGATTTATAATTTGTGAAAATGGAGGATCCCACTTAAAAGCAAAGCTTGTATATTGTGGGCTCCTCAAAATATGACATGCGAGAAATAAATTTATATATACAAATCAAAATATAAACCATGATTACCAACAGGAGACATCATTAAAAGAAAATATTTAATAACCAAAATATACGAAAATTACGCAAAAAACTCAGGAATGAGAAACAGTTACTGTTTCTCATCCACTTTCTTTCTATACTGTGTAGAAAGAAAGTGGATGAATGAGAGAGAGAGAAAGAGAGAGGAAGGGGATGGGGGGTGGGGAATGAATGTGAGAACTGCATAATGAACTACAGGGAGAGGAGTGTAGACAAACAGAAGCAACGTAGCGCATGAGTGAAAAGGAACGGTGATTAAAGATAAAAATATGTGATGATGTATTTTTTAGACGTGATTATAGGATTTCAGTAAGAAAGATTTTAACTTTCTTTTAAAAGTGTACAGAGAGGGGGAATTCTTTAAGTCGTTATGAAGGGAAATTCCAAAATTTTGGGCCTTCATAAATGAAAGTATTTTTGACTTTGAACGTCCTGAAAAGCGGTAAATGGAATTCATCTGATTGATTAGTTGGGTATTTATGAATGCTCTCATTTTTATGAAACATGTCATAAAAACAATAGGCAAATCATTGCTATTATATTGATACATAAACTGACCTAGTTGAAATGAATATAAATCCTTAATTTTAAAAAATGTCGTTTTCGAAAGAAAATAAAGAATTAGTATGAGAGCGTATTGGAGCCTTGCAAATAATCCGGATAACCTTCATTTGCAGTATAAAAATCTTTTCTATCAACATTTGATGGGTATTACCCCAAATCAAGAGACCGTAATTCAGGTATGGCAAAATCAATGACGAATAAAGCATAAATAATGAGGATTGTGGTAAAAGAAATTTCATTTTATTGATAACATCATGTCATATACACCGTAGGTTGTTAGATTATGATAATATATAATAGTGAGTTGCTTTTTTGTTTTATGTTGATCATGATTGTTTTCTTCACTGATAGAAAAAGGATACTTAATTTTTTTTTAAATTAAAAAATAAAATCCATATGGTCCGCCAATAGTCGAATTATATTCATTCTGATGTTATAATGTAAGTAACAATTTGTTGTTGATGGGGGATATATATAATTTTACATGTAGTTTCAAAATAAAACAAATCAATCAAACAAGATTTTCTTCTATAAATGATATACCTTAGAACTATTGTTCCATCAGCCATTTTTGGCTCATTATGCCACTGTGAGCGTCAGACCAGTAGGCCTATAAATAATCCCAGCTTGCATATCGCGCTATTTAGTAAGATACGGAACATGATTGTGTTTTTTTTTTTATTCCGTTTTCATAACCTATGAAAAAAAAGTTTCAGCTTAGCTCCTCCATAATTTAATTGGCAAGATTCGTATCCTTTTGATTAATTTCTGGAACGGATATCAAAATATTTTGAAATATTTAAAAAAATGAAAGGAAGGAGAATAAAATATGATACAAATAATACAACTACTACTAATAACAATGATAATATTAATAATGATTATAATAATAATAATAACAATAATAATAATAATAACAGTCATCTGGTTATCTATAATTCGCTTAAGACATGGTATGTATCTAAGCGCTTACATATTTATCACCCCGGTCATCATTTTAATCAGCTATTCCCGCACACAACGTATGCACATCCTCCACTCCCTGGGGAGTAATCCAGCCTGTCACCGATTAGGCGCACATAATGCAGGACAAGCTATATACAATGACTTTCACATCTTACAATTTAGCACATGGGTTGTGAATGGCAAAGTGTGGATTAACGACTTGCCAAAGGATGCTACACCAAGGTGGGATTCGAAAACACGACCGTTTAAGTACAAGCCAAGAGCCCGAACCGCTACACCACATCACGACGGTTCCACTTTAAACTTTAGTCTTTAGTTAGGACCAACCCTTAAAAAAAAATCCGCTTTTAGCGGCTGATCGGCGAAAATGTGGATGAAAATGTTTTTTCCACCCGGCCCCCCAACCCTAGTGGCGAAAGCTTGGTCCACTTCATAAATATGTCTTAAGTTCACGATCACAAAATGTCCCTTTTCTGAAATATATCAAAAATATTCAATTAGCGCATTGCGCTCTCACTATGAGATATCTCCCCCTCGAGATATGCTTCATTGTTTACAATTTTCCTGGTCAATAACAGCTCGCGCTTTGTGCTCGCATTATAAATTCAGTTTAATGCGTATCGGGTTTCATGAATTTGTAACTATATTATTACTGGTATGTATATTATTGTCTTTTAAAATAACATTATTTGTTTAGACGTAGTGAGAGAGATACATATATTCATTTATTAAAACATATTTATATTGTCGCTATTGCACAGAATAGAACAAAAATACAACCGAAGTCTAGTTTATAGTAACTCACCTGTAGCGTAATGAGCCAACAACAACATTTGGAGGGGGCCAGACAAGGATTACATTTATTTTCCTTTCCTTTATTTTATTTTTTCATTGGTAGGGAGAATGGGGGGGGGGGGGGTGGGATCCGTGACCCCTAGCACGCCCCTCCCCCATCTGTACGCCAGTGATGATCATACTTTCGTTTGGAACAAATTGAAAGAAAAAAGGTGCAAGGGTAGATAAGGCCCAAGATGTAAATAAAAATTATTGATAAAAATATTAATAATTATAATGCTGCTAAATACACAATAAATCAAGCGGTCATCAATGAAAATAAACAGCGTGAAAGAACAAAACGAGAAAGAGAGAGAGCCCGTGCGAATGTATGGTGTATAAGTTGCTGGAAAGCAGAAGAGATATTGTGTCCAGCATCCCCCCCCCCCCCAATTTCTCTCCCCGCTCAAGACCGGAGTGAAACCAATGATAATAATATATGAACAAAAATCCAGATTCACAATTTCAATGGGGAGTGTGTCATTCCCCTTCTCCGTTACAATTTGTCAAGTGGCAGCGGCAGGGAGAACGATTTTTTTTTTTTTTTAAAGCAGAAAGCTGTGATGATAGGGGGAGAATAAAATAAATAAAACATTAACGAATAACAAGAAAAAAAAACTAACAAAACAATTTGTATCAGTATGAATTTCTTATCATTTCAAACATAGACCAACTTGGAGAAATAAGATGTTCATGCAATTGTCGTATAATCGGAGCAGATGTCGGCGGAGCAAATATCGGCGGAGCAATTGTCGGCGCAGCAATTATCGTGGAGCAATTGTCGTATAATCGGAGCTGAAGTCGGCGGAGCAATTATCGGCGGAGCAATTGTCGGCGGAGCAATTTTCGGCGGAGCAGATGTCGACGGAGCAAATGTCGGCGGAGCAAATATCGGTGGAGCAAATATCGGCGGAGCAGATGTCGGCGGAGCAGATATCGGCGGAGCAAGTGTCGACGGAGCAACTGTCGGCGGAGCAACTGTCCGGAGCAATTGTCGGCGGAGCAGTTGTCGTATTTTGCGTAGCAATTGTCGGCGGAGCAGATGTCGGCGGAGCAATTGTCGGGTCACCATATTAGGAGGCTAATTTCAGTAATTCAGGGAGAACCACCTAAGCTATAATAGACCACAGGTGTTAGTATAGGCAGTGGGATAGGCAGTCGAAGTTAAAGCTGAGGGACTACGTCGGTGACGAGATAACGACCCCAGCTGCCGCCGGTTCTCCGCCGACATGATTCGTCAAAACTCATATCATCATTGGGGGCTCGATCTCGTCCACTTATTCGTTTAAGCCACATCTCTCTGATCTGGGGGCTACTCATAAAGGGGCAACCCTGTCTGCGGAGGCCGAGGCCGAGTGGAAGAGACATCGCAAGCTGCGGAGGCCAGGAACTGGACGATCACCAGGGCCGAGTGAAGCCACATTATCTATCCAAATATGGATAGATAATGAACATATAACACATAACACACTTTATCTGCCATTTTAGATTCCCATATGACCCATATGACACTTAGGACATGATATAGCTTAGTTCACGAATCAAAATTCATGTATGGCATAACTGATGGCAATCCATTTATTATTGTTATCAATCATTTATATGCTAGACGGTTGACAGTGAATCTTACAGATCTCCAGGAATTACTTTGGAACGATTCAATTGATAACCATTGTGTGTTCGACAATCTGACAATGGGATCATGTTCGCCTCACAATCGGGAGATCGAGAGTTCAAGCTCCGACAGCGTCAGACCAAAATATGTTAAAAGAGGAGAGTTGCTTCTACCCTGTTTGGTGGTCAACGAATTAAAGTGGAAGTTCACCCTGACAAAAAGTTTATTGAAACAATAACAGAATAAATAATGAAAAAAAATATTGAAGGTTTGAGGAAATTCCATCAAATATTGAAAAAACTATTGGAATTTCATTTGGTGCATTTGTGACGTCAGATGAAAGCAGTTCCCCCATGTTTCTTTTAGTACAAAAATCAATGAAATGTAGCCTCCTCAAAAATTTTTTTTTTTTTTATTGTACCCTCAGTATATCAACAAACAAATGATTTCACACCCGCTCCAGAAAGAAAAAAAAATACCCATGATGATGCATTTTATATCACATAACATAACGGGGCAGCTGCTCGTACAGTATATGTCGTCACAAATCAAAATTATAATATCTTTCATGGATCCATCAATATCTTTTTTATATTATATTTTCTTGTGTTTTTACAACAAACTTTTCTCTAGGGTGAACTTCCCCTTTTTACGGGATAGAGCAACGTCCGATGTGGCGCTGCTAAGTTGCTGCCGGGCTCACGATCTACAGGGTATGGGCAAACTAAATTTTCGGAGCATTTCTGTTACTGAATTCTATTTTGAACAATGAAATATTATTATCATCCATCATTGATATTAATATCATCATCATCATCATCATCATACCACTATATAACCATTAGTACTTCAAGTCTGGAGCAGTTTTCTTCATGTTGATTTTTAATAAAATAATGCAATTATTGGAGCAATATTCTAAAACCTGCAGGCCAAAAACCTGCCTGTATGCCTAAAATGCAGTGCCTCAAATTATTTAAAACCAAGAAAATGATTTTAATGAATTTTCATGACAGTCGATCCTCTAGATTTCAAGATGGTGGCCAATTTGCAGCATATCTATTGGACAGATTACTGGGGGCAATTTCAATATCGCTAGATGCCAAATTTTGAAATAACATGTTACGTGATACTAGATAAAGTGATTTTGTTTTCAATGATTTTTTTTTTTCATGGCAGCCATCATGGATTTCAAGATGGCTGACATTTTGCTTCTAACTCTCAGGGCCAGCAATATTTGAAATAAGCACCCCGCACTCCGTCGATATGTCAAAGTGCAATACTGCAGATCATATAAAACTCAAAGAAATAATTTACAGCCTCTCAACAGAAAATGATTGTTCCGGATGGTTATTATTCAACCACAGCCACTTCAAATGTGTAACTGCAAAATATTCAAACGTGTAGAAGGTAGCTGGTTTGTGTATCATGGTGCTTCATACTAAATGTACGTAACATCTAGGCCTATATCAGCAATTAAGGGTGCCCAAGTATAAGCCTGTTCACGGTTGTAAACTGCGCACGAGCAGAAAAAGGTCATTGGAGACAACCATGAAGGTGGCTTTCAAATTCACTGACATAGGCATTTGTGATTTGATGATTATTCATGTATTCCTTTCAAAATATTTATCACATCCAAGCTGAAGAGTAATAAATAGAGCCTTCATAATCACTGGTATTTGACAGTAGCCTAAACAATAGTCAAATGTGCCAAAGGCAGACAATAAAACAGATTTCCAAACTTTATCCCTGATGTACTATTCTAGTCGCCTGGTCTATTCAATGCCTTTTGTTCTTAGAATTTGAATACTCTACCGGTAAAGCTTACACAACATCTACATTTGAAAATGATAGTGCTTATCCTAATGAAAAATCACAAAGGTCATTGGAGAAAAGTTGATCATGAGCTAACCGTGAACTGGCTTATTATCATCCTTGCAACGGATAAAGATGTGGTTGTGTTGGATTTGTTTTCAGTGCCAATATAATGGTTTTACTCACCATTATAATGTTGTACATCATTCAAACTTGGTAACCATATTGGAATTCAAAATAGCATCTAATTTTTTTTTTTTCATTGATCAAGGATGCAAAGATCAATTTTTTCTCCAAATTCAAAGTGTTACAGGCCATACGTAAGACTTGAGCAAATTAACGTTCATGGCGGCCATCTTGTATTTTAAAATGGCAACTAAACAGAGGTCTGACAATAATCAGTGCCTAAATATATGCCTATATGACAACTTTCAGGGCCAGAGTTCATATAAAACTCAAGAAAATTATTTTTAGTGATTTTTTCATGGCGGCCATCTTAGATCTCAAGATGGCGGCTGACCTGGTGGTAAGACTATTTGAAATAAGTGCCCTAAACTGCACCTACACTGTATATGCTAAATTTCAATACCATAGTTAATACAAAACTAGAGAAAATTATTGCAACGATATTTCATGGCGGCCATCTTGGATTTCAATATGGCGGCCGACCCGATGGTCAATCACTTGGGGCCGGCAATATTTGAAATCAGCACCCCAAATTAAGCCTATATGCCAAATTTCAATACCGCAGTTCATATAAAACTCGAGAAAATGATTGCAATAATATATCATGGTGGCCATCTTGGATTTCAAGATGGCGGCCATTTTGCCGCCGGCCAAATGGTCAAATTGCTGAGGGCCGGCAATATTTGGAATCAGTGCCTCAAAATACCCCTATATGCCAAATTTCAGTGTCACATGCCATGTAAACTCAAGAAAATGACATTTAATGATTTTTCATGGCGGCCATCTTGGATTTCTAAATGGCGGCCGACCCGATGGTCAAATCGCTTTGGGCCGGCAATTTTTTAAATCAGCGCTCAAAAATACCCCTGTATGCCAAATTTCACACTTTCTGCCTGATTCGAACATCTTTTTCACATATCTACTGGACTATCAGGAACCAGTAAAAAATGAAATTCATTCATTATACAGTGCGTCCCACAAAAAACGAAACCGAGATTTAGCGATGATTTATCATAACTTAATCACAAATACAATAGACAAATGACCTACCAATGTAAAGCTTAGAATCTCCTCTTTCATCTGATATTACTTAGTTTATTCCTCATTCATGCATGAGTGAGCAAAAACAATTCATCATGCCCGTATTTCACTTGCAAAATTGGATTTGAGATCCTCTCAATTTGCTATGTGTAAAGTCTATGGGAAATAGTGCTTATGTGTAAAAGTCTATGGGAAATAGTGTAGCTCAGTTGATAAGGCATCAGACTTGCAATCCTAAGGACGAGGGTTGGAACCTCGGGGTGAACACTTTTTTTCTCTTTTTTTTTCTTTTAAACATTTCACAAATGGTCCTTCATGACCATAACAAGGTATATAAGTTAAAACATTGCACAATAAAATAGTGAGATATGCTGCTGGCATAGTTGAATTGAACAAGCTTGAACTCGAACACTTGGACAGGAAGACAAGAAAGTTGCTAACTATGCATGGGATGTTACACCCAAAGTCTGACGTAGATATACTTCATGTGTCAAGAGAGAGAGATTGAGGGGGCGTGGTCTGGCTGGAATAGAGGTAACAGTAAGATATGAGGACCAAAGCCTTTCTTTCTATTCTGAATCTGCAAATTTAGTTTATGAAATTAAGGTTATGATACATGTAAAATGATTAACAGAAGCAAGATAATGAACTTGTTTTAAACCTGTCTGTAAATCATAAACAGACATAAAAGTATTTTTTTAAACTGAAATGCACAATTGCAGGCATTATAATTATGTTAGATGAAGAGTATGCATGAGAATAACAATCAAACTTCATGCAAGCGCGAAGCGCGAGCTGAAAAACTTTGATATTATGACCTAAAACTTAGGCATTCTTAGCACTTTTGGTAATCAAGAAAGGGAGGGTTATCTAACTAAACGTTTTATGAGAACGCGAAGCGTGAGTTAAAGTTTTTTATTATACTGACCTAAAACTTTTGACATTCTATGCACTTTTAGTAATCATGAAATGGAAAGATATCTAACTAAAAATTGTATGCGAGCGCGAAGCGCGACCTAAACATCTTTACATTCTGACTTTTGGGAGTGATGAAAAGGATGGTAATCTAACTAAACATTGCATACAAGCGCGAAGCGCTCGCTAACAAAAAGTTATACTCAGACCTAAACATTTGACATTTTAAGCACTTTGGTAATCATGGAAAGGATGAATATCCAACTAAACATTTTATGCGAGTGTGAGGAGCGAGATGAAAATAAGTGATATACTGAATTAAAAAGGGAATAATTTAATTTTTTGTTTGCTGTAATTTATGAAGAGATTACGTATATTTTTATATGCAAGAACAGAATGCAATGAAAACTCGATACGCGAGCAAAATGATTTGTGCATATTGACTTTAAAATGGGATATTAAAAGCTCCATGCGCTATCCTCATGAGTAGATTATCTTCTTGCACAGGAATGCGAGCGCGAAGCGCGAGCCTAATTTTCATTTTTATGGACCCGAATCTTTTATTTTCATATTATTCCCTACCCTTATTTTATTCACATTTCTTCCTCCTTTTTTTTTTTCTTGCTCTAAATTTTCTCTTCTTCCTTTTTTTTTATTTTTTTTATTCTTCGCGTAGCGCACGGTGAAGCCTGCGGCGGGTGGGGTCAAGGGTGCAGCTTCAGAATTCTGATATTTCCAGAGGGTAATTTGTTTTTAAAAAAATATCTATATGAAAATCAACATTCTGAAAGTTAATCTCATTATCTTTTTTTAAAGATATAAGACCAGACAACAAACAATAACCATGTTTTCTTTTTCCTTTTAGATATATTAAAAAATGGGGGAGGAATATTTATCACTGATGATGTATTATATAAACCTAAAGTGAAATAATGCTTTATAATAATTTTGATAGTTCTTATTCGATTATATTTTATCAATTCGGAAGTAGGCCTATCTATTAATTTCATGTATTTTTCTATATTCTGTGAAATTTGTATGCAATAAACCGAATTGAATTTGAATATGGGATCTTTTTTTAAGGAAAAGTGAGGAAATGCGAGCTTAGCCTTGCGCAGAGAGTGAGCTTGGAAAATTGCGCGCATTTTCAGATGCAAATCCATTTCTTTCAATATTTTTGTGTTTTCAGTCTCTTCACTACTATTCGTTATATTTCTTATAACATTGCATAATGAAGGGTAATAAACAAATTTCCGAATTATATAATGGAGGGATTTGATCTAAACCTCTTTTTTGGGTGCGACATTTTCATTTTTATTTTTTTTTGCTTGTCATTTTTTTTTAAACAAAATCGTATAAGAAGCGAGTTCAAACTTTGTTTACTATTTTCCATAGTAAAAAATGCAATTTTCCGCTATTCTAATGTATATAGGTTTCAATCGTTCTTGTTTCAACTGCTCCGTAGGCCTACACTATCCCTTTCCTTTCGTCTTTTCTTTTTTTTTTCTTTGTTCCTTCTTTCTTTCTTCCTTCCTTTTTTCCCTCTCTTTCTTTTTAGGGAGGGGGAGGGGACTGTCCCCCCACCTGATATTTAAAGGGGACGCGTCCCCACATCCCCCTCCCACGCTTCCGCCGCCTATGACCCTAAACCTAAACTAAAACCCTATTACGACCCACATTCTAATCCTGTAATTGTCGCAGGAGCAGAGTTCCTGATGCTGTTTACCCATATTATAAACATAGCTAACCTGACTGTCATATTTATTTTTTTAATCTATGTATCTCGTTTCTATATTCCTCCTCCTCACTCTTCACTGTCTTTTCACCCTTCCTCTTCCCTTTCCTCTCCTTTGCTTTCTTTCCTACTCAATCCCTCTCTTCCTTCTATCTCGCTCTTCGATCCACCTCTCTTTCCTATCTTCAATCCTCCTTTTTCGTCTTTTTCCATCCTGTTCTCTCTCCTCCTCTATCTTCCCATCTTCTCTCTCATTCTCGCCCATTTCACGACATGAATAAAATACTCGGAGATGAGAAATAATAGAATACTGGAGACCGTGTTTGCAATTTATTTTTTTATTATTTTTTTGATTGTTGACAAGTGGACGATCTTTGGTTTTAGGACCGCTTTTTTTTTTACAATTATTTGTTTTTTTACTTTACGACGGATTAAAATCAATTAAACCTAATCAACGCCTTATAGAACGAGCTTTTTGTAACCGTCCTGCAATTTTTGCAATTGAAACAAGAATCGAAATAGATTTGTTTTACATCTAACCAGGGAAAAAAATAATTTAGGTTATTATGCATCCTGAAAATGAGGACACCCGGGAAAATGTGTTAAATTAAAAGCATTAAAGCAGACAGCTGATGTTTTAATGGTAAAAATGCCCTAATACTACCAAAATTGGCAACAGATGAACCAAGAATAAACAAAAAGGTTCTTAATCTATGAATTAATAAGAACAAATAAAATGCGTCAGACAATTTTGCTTTTATGCACCATCGAAATGAGAGAGGGCCTAAACAGGTGCATTTATTCATGGCTCTTAAAATTATCCTAGATTGGCAAGTTCACATACAGATGATGAGTGCGTTAACTGTTTTTAACACCCATGGTATAAGAGAAAGTAACGCAGCTGAGATTCCCTTGATATGATTCCATCTTCAAGTTCAAGACTCCTGTGATTACATCAGGTTGTCTACGGTCGTCAATAATGCAATTCCTTATCGCCCAGCTGTGTAAAAGAAATAAAAATCAACAAATTGTGAATAGTATTTTGGATGGAAATCTCTCCTCACAGTGAAGGGAGAAACACAATTTAGTTTTCTGTTTTCGATTGTTTATGATTTTTGGTTGAAAACACAATTTGCATCAACTTTATACACGAAATCACGTTTTTGAAAAAATTTTGTTCTAACATGCACGTACAAAATGTTGCATATTTTTTAAACCGCGTACCCGGGCGTGGCAAATTTGGTCTCAAAAGTTGCACAAGATTTGAGAGTTAAAAGTCAGCTAGCACAGTGACAAAAAATTTCGCGCGGCGAAAATATTGCGCGAATCGTTGAGGGGGAGGGGGGCTCCGAGGCCCCTTTGCCTAGATAGGGTTAAGATAGGGGTGATCCTTGAAAATCTAGGTTGACTTCAAATTAGTCGTGCACATGTGCTCTGTACTCGCTGGAGACACCCGACTGAGACAAGAGAAGCCTACGGAGCAAGTGGGTGTTGGGCCAAATTGGACCAAAGGACATTATACCGAATGGCTATTTGACGAAGAGGGTTTTGGCCCAACTGGCCATTGGATGAAATGGCTACTGGACAAAAAGTTTATTCAGCAAAGTGGCATTTAGATGAAGTAGCTCTCAGACAAAGTGGCTTTTGGATCAAGTGACTCCTAGACGAAGTGGCGATTGGATAAAATGGCTCTTAGACGAAGTGGCTCTCAGACTAACTGGCAATTAGACCAAATGGTTATTGAATGCGACATGGTCATTGGACGAATTGGAATTGGACGTAGGTCAAGTGGTTATTGGACCATCATAAACTCTAAGATCAACTCGAGTTTAGACAAACGAAATGGTAAACCGAATGTGTTTAGCCCATGTAGCTTTAGAGGCGACACGACATTTGCTCAATCCGGGCTTTATTTCGTATAACGGGATTAGGGTTAGGGTTGCAATACGGTTTTATGTTAGGTTTAGGGCAAGGTTAAGGAGAGGGTATATTGTTAACTCCATGGCTGAAATTGGTCTTCCATTAATGTGTGGAATTTGCGGCGGAGGAATTGTCGCCGGAGTAAATATCATGGATCCGGTTCAAGAAAACAGAGACCAAAAAAAGTTCTCCTCGTGCAGTTATAGTGTATGTTGTATTTTTAACGTAATTAATCAGTACACAGACAACTCAGTGGATCTAATCCCCCAAAGTTACCACTAAATGTGCCGTCTATGTTCTGCACATTTTGGTAAATTGTCAAAATGTGTAGTTTCCTAAATGTGCCCTTACATTCCCCTCTCCGAAAAATTGGGGGACGGGATTTACGCCAGTGCTTGCTTTTCTGGCGCCTCTAAGTTAACAAAATCATACTCTGAATAAAGCCACTACCAACAAATGCAATGACAATTATATATCAGGAAAATTCATGTTAGACACTTAGACTTACGGTGCTAGTCGTAACGATGTCCTCCAAACTGTAACAAATGCAATACTGTAATACAAATAATAATAATGATAATAAATAACACTATATTTACTTCACACACTATCTCAAAATTAAAATTTGAATGATGCAGATTGGGAAAATAACTCCGGAGAGGAATTTTAGATTTTCACATATGAAATTGGTATAAAAGGTGCGAGTGACTTGAAAGTTTTTTTTCGAATTCTTCCCCATCTCCTTTCTTTTTCTCTTCCTTGATTCTGTTACTATTGTACTTCTTTCTTATATTTCCCTTGGTGCTTTCTTTTTTATCTTTTTATTTTTTCCTTCCTTCCTTCATTTTTTTTTCTTTTTTTTCTTTCTTTCATTCATTTTTTTTCTTTCTTCATTTCTTTCTTTCTTACTTACTTTCTTTTTTTCTTTCTTTCTTCTTCTCTTCCTTGATTCTGTTACTATTGTACGTCTTTATACCAAGAAATATTGGTCCAATAATACCATGAATGTACATGTATAACCAGTGGCGTAACTACGGGGGACATGGGGGGGCACGTGCCCCCCCCCCCCCAATCGGCTGGCAAAAAAAAAAAAAAAGGGGAAAAGGAGAAAAAGAGGGAAAAAGGAAGAGAAACGTAGTGGGGAAAGAAGAAATTATTGAAAGAAATAATGTTATATTGTATTATGTTATATTACATAAGAAGCATTTTTTCGTAACTTTATGAAACATTATTTGCTTCATTGTGTCTTCATTGTCCCTGGTGCTCGCATAGACTATTTAACGAGATATATAATGATGTTGTACTAAAACCTCCCGTTTTCAAATCAATATACAGCAAAAATATTTCCTCGCAATTCGAGTTATTATTGTTTTATGTAGTGACATATTCTTCTTTTTCATGACTACTTAGAGTGATTGCCCTATTTTAAGGTCTTAATATAAAACATTTCCTGTCCGTGCTAACGTTCGCATTAGTGGATTCCTGGGATTTCTGCTCTTCATGAACTCCTAAAATCGGTCCCTAAAATGTCAATTTTTCTGATCTGAATATCAAAAAATTTTCAGCTCGCGCTTCGCGCTCGCATCATTCATTTAGTGAAATACGTAGAGTCGTAGTGAATTCCTACAAACAAGCCTTAGAATGCCCTTCTTCAGGTCTGAATTTCCTAAATTTTCAGCTCGCGCTTCGCGCTCGCAGCATTTGATTTGTGAGATGCGTATGGTAATCATGATTACAATGACTTCAAAAATTGCTTCATGTGTTTAGATGTAATTCTAACAAAATCAGCAAGCGCTTGGCACTAGCATTAGATGACTATGGTGAAATATTTATACTCTTAATGGATTCTAAAATATAGTCCTTAAAATTTCCCTGTTTAGGGTCAATATATACAAAAAAATAGCTCGCGCTTCGTGCTCGCATTGTTCCTTTAGCGAGACAGTTATGTATCATGATTACAAAAAAATTGCTTATAATGTCCCTTTTTAGCTCTGAATATCAAAAATTTTCAGCTCGCGCTTCGCGCTCGCATCATTTAATCAGTGAGATACATATCCGTTTAATGGCACTGCATGTCCTTAAAATATCTCTATAAGGTCAGTATACCTGACAACTGAGCGCGCTTCGCGCGCTCCCTAAGTGACTCGAAATTGTTGCTGGTGCCCCCCCCCCCAATGCAGTGACCCACGGTACGCCACTGTGTATAACTAATTATGTTTGATGATTATGGTTTACTTCAAACTAAGTAACTATTATGCATTGGTCAGCTTTGGTTGAAATTTCAATTGAATTTTTCTGACCAATACAATGCTCATGTTAATTTCTTTACCAATATCTATCGGTCAATACATAACCAATTATGTTTGGTAATTATTTCAGTTTAATTCAACATGATAACCAAAATACACTTGTATTTATAGAGGTAAGATTTATATGGCTAATAACGTTAGGCCTAACTTAAGGCCTATTTGTGTGTGTCACGTGGGAAGTGACTTTTTTTAATTATTTACTTATTGCTGCTTGACACCAAATAAAGAATACGTAGAACTGATGAATACAGTTATTAAAAAGATTTAATCATATCTTTTCAATCTTTCTGATGTTCTCTTTTGATGGTTTTACAATAATTTGTACATGAAAATATACACAGATATAACAAAATACAACTTAACTTAACGGTAATCGTTGACTCTAGCCCCTATCATCTCATCTGGCCTGACATGCCCCACTCGGCCCTGGTGGTCGGTCCAGTTCCTGGCCTCCGCAGCTAGCGATGTCTCTTCCACTCGGCCTCGGCCTCCGCAGACTGTTGCCCCTCGATGAGTAGCCCCCAGATCAGAGAGATGTGGCTTTAACAAATTAGTGGACGAGATCGAGCCCCCAATGATGACATGAATTGTGTCGAATCATGTCGGTGGAGAACCGGTGGCAGCTGGGGTCGTTATCTCGTCACCGACGTAGTCCCTCAGTTTTAACTTAGACTGCCTATACGAACATCTGTAGTCTATTCTAGCTTAGGTGGTTCTCTCCCTGAATTACTTAAATTAACTTCCTAATATACCCTACCGTTACTAGGACTAACTGTAAAACTTCTATAACGTAATTCAAAGAATTTCAATAGCAGATGAGTGCATAAAACACATTCTTAATAACAAAAGACTTCCTGTGCATCTGTACATCTAAATTCTTCAATGCTAAAGCACAGTATTAACTATTTATGACACATGTATGAAGATGCTTAGCTAGTACGAAATATTTCTAACACTTTGAACAAAAATATGGCATCCACCTGATCTTGTACTCTAGGGGGGGGGGGGGGTATCAAACGTTTCCAACGCTTGCTTTTGAAACATTCAAAACATATGTACATATACAATTGTCTATAGGCCTACCATAAGCTGGACCAAGTAAATATTTTAAACACATGTCTAAACTCAACTGAAATACTCTATAATTAAATTTCTTTCCTGACAATATCCCCCACCTTAAGATGAAATTAAGGGAACCTGAATTATATCCGTTAAGAAATTTACTTTCAAAGCATTGACTAAGCTTTCATAACACTATTTCAAAAAACACAAGTAATATTGATTTCTATACCAGCATAACATATGCCAAATGCATTATACAAAACCATTTCATATCACATTATCCAAGCTTTTCTTTAGTTTTGTAAAAGATCAAGTTCACATTTCAGTTTCAAAATATCAATTTAAATTCTGCAAAGCGCATTGAAATTTACAATCCTTTCTTACTTTGCTTTGTCAAATAACTGTTTAAATTCAGTAATCTTTCCGAACACAACTTCCTTTAAAACAAAGTGCAGTGTTTGTTACCATTTTCATAGTATTGTATATTTCAATAAAATGAAAGTACTTCATAATCCTTAAACATTGCTTTATGTATGTAAAATCAGTATTCTTCTCAAAATCAGTATTTTTTTTTTAAACATTCAAGTAAATTAAAATTATTGCAACGCCATTAAGTTTTCAAAGATTTATATTTTTTCGTGTACATAAATTCCTTCAAAAATGGTTACAAAGTTTCAACGTTATGTTCTTTTTTTAAATAATCGATTATAAAAACAATTTTATATCCTAAACACAGTTACTGATTTGCAATATTTTGATCAAACGCCTTTGAATAGCGCTTGTTGTATGAATACAGTATGTATAATGACAGTGCCTATTATAAAACACTAAGTCTAAGACCTTTTCTTTTTCAAAAACTTCTTACGAACAAGACAATCCTTTGTGTTTGTCATGTCATTGCATACCAATTTCATATAAAGTACAAAAAATATAATTTTACAATCTTATTTCCTAAACTAAAGGACCTATAAGTTTTCCCTATTCTAACTAAATTTACAGGTAAGCCCTACTAAGGTAAATCCCTATTCTAATTTCTAATCGCGAAGTGTAATCGAGTTGCGATTGTGATTAGCTTCGAAGATCCAAGGATACCTGGAATAAATGATAAAAAGATCATGAATAATCTGCGAAATACATATGCATAAAACATAGAATTGCGAAAAAAGTGGCCCTATGGCTTTTTTTTTATATGACATGAATATAGAAAATATTATGATTAATGAGCGCACAGATATTTCATAAAACGTTTATTTTACGAAAGCGTGTAGTGTATAATATTGTGTATGAGTGTAAAATGTATAAATATATATATTCTGAACCATTTAGCAATATTCAACATCCTAGTGAACTAAAGCTCTCTCACACCAGCTCATTTGACATAGACCCAGGATCAAACACGGTTATCTTGTTCAGGTGCCGGACATCTATCCAAAACCAGTCTGAACTATCCGGTTTCCTAACCAATACAATCGGATGCGCATAAGACGGATCCGAAGGCTCGACAACCCTTGACTTCAGCATTGACTCAACCTCGACAACCTGGGGTAGTTTAGTGCAAGGGGGAGAACGAACAGTTCCATCACTTGTCAAATTAATTTTACACTCAGCCACTGAAGTTCGCTTAGGAACGATCGTGAATACTTCCTGATATTCGCATAACGATCCTCGAACCTCATCCTTAGAATCATGAACATGACTCACAAAGCCCCTCTGAAATGAGCCTGGCATATCATGAGTATCTTTGATACACTCATCCGTCATATCTTCCTCATCTCCAACCTCATTGCAAGTATCGGCATCAACACTTGGATTTCTCTCATCCCTTTGACAATGATTCATCTTACTCCACAAAGCCTGAAGTGACACATCAGTTTGCTCTCGCAAAAAGTCTTCCGATTTAACTTTCACTCCCGATCCTTTCACTCTCGAATCCTGCTTAGGTTTATATTTATTTTCCTGTTGTGCCCTAGATTCAACAGCCATAGCCTCATCCACGCATGAAGATACATCATCCAAAATCTCAACTTTCGGAATCAACTCACTCACTTCGGAAACCCGAACATTATCTTCCGAACTAGACACAACTTCCGAACTTTGCACATCAGATTCGGATACCCGATCATCGTTCGATCCAGACACAACTTCCGAACTTTGCACATGAACAACTTCGGAAACTCGAATATCTTCCGAACTATCAACATCAACTTTGGACATGCGATCATGTATATTCTCTTTACGATCTATACTAGGCACCCATTGCAAGTCAGGATCCTTGGGCTCACGTGCCCCCTTCACATCATTACCAATAATGACGTCACACAAACAATTAGGCACACACAATGCATTGACCTCTCCAATGAAATAGGGACTATCAAGCATGACCTTTGCCCTAGGAAAACTCCTAAGAGTGCCATCTATCAGCTTAACCAACTGAATCACCCCCGTGAACTGATTGTCTAATACTAAACTCGTTCTCACTATACTCGTGCTACTCCCAGAATCCTTCAGCACGGAAACGGGCTTGTTCATGGGTAACAACCTACCCGAAACAACCGGCATATCAGTCATCGCACCAACTTTTTCATACGCCATACCAAGCGTTTCAACACTTGCATCACTCTCTGATGGAACTTCACCTATGAGTATACAACCGGCTAAACTTTCTACGAATCTAGTGGATTTCGACTGACTACTTGCCACATCGTCTGAACGCAAAGTTCCTATCGGTATAAAATTTTCATTCGAATGTAAACTTGACTTGTTTGACCTAACGCTATTAATCGGAGTGTCCTCCACACTCATAGCCTGAGCTGAATGAACTATGGGCTTCATTGGACAATTCCGTTTCAAATGATTCGGACTACCACACATATAACACCCATACATCGTACCGCTATTACCATAGCTAGGTTTTGTGCTATTTTTCGTTGAACTAGCATACTTAGGTTTCCTATCTGCCTGTGGACCTATTACTGATTTAGGGTTTTGGATTTGACTTAATCTCTGTTTCTGATTTTGATTCTGTCTTTGGTTCTGATTCTTAGGATTAAATTTATCATTCCTATGACCAATGAAAGTATGCAATCCATGCGCATGCACATATATCTCAGCACATTCAACCATCTCGTGTAATTTCCCACAATTCCTCTCCTTCAAGAATCCAACTACCTCTCTGGGACAACAATCCAAAAATTGCTCCCTAACAACCAAATCGACCAGGGAATCGTAATCACTAACACCAGACAAATCCAACCATTTATCAAAGTACCCTTTCATCCTAACAGCAAACTGTTTTGGTCGCTCTTCCCTATTTGGTCTTACTGACCTGAATTTCTTCCTATAACCATCATCAGTAAGATGGAAATATTCCATAAGCTCACGCTTTACCCTATCATAATCAGTGCGATCAGTGCTATTCATTCTATTCACTACATCCAGTGATTTTCCACTCAGATTCGAAATCAAATGCAAGCACCTAACTTGTTTTGGTATGTTCTGACTATCCATTAACAATTCAAACTTTGTTATGTAAGAATCAAAACTGTCAGTTGATTCATCAAACTTTCCTACCTTCAACTTAATCCCACTGAGCTCAAGAGGGCGTTCCTCTAATTTTGCCTGTTCTATTTTGATTTGGGCTAAGCGCAACTCATGAACTTCCTTTTCTCGTTCTCGCTCACGTTCGTAAGCTTCCTTTTCTCGTTCTCGCTCACGTTCGTAAGCTTCCTTTTCTCGTTCTCGCTCACGTTCGTGAGCTTCCTTTTCTCGTTCCATAGACTCTGTGACAAAACTACTCAATTCGCCACCACTAAGTCCCATCTCTCTACCTAGAGTAGAAAACTCCTTCATTTTCTCTATACTACTAGCCATATTGACTAAATTCCAAAACCTAACAACCAGACTTGAATTGTGAAAGGCGTCCGCAAAAACAAAGCTACAATAGCTTTAACCTGGCAACCAAATGCCAAACCCTAGTACAAGCACCGCACTAGAAATCGTATCTCCACGAGCATACAATTATTCAACCATGCGAACAACAAAGCCCAATTCACACATACAAATTCACAGTCTGTAACATTCAATACTTGCTACCATGCCAACGAGTTACCCGTAAGAATAGACAGTAATTATGTGAATTAAGAACAAACAGTTCTTCCCGACATATCCTTTATCCTAACGACCAACAGCCCACTATATACCATAGCATTAATACAGGATCTGCTTTCCCTAAATGCTGTTTACCCGGCCGAAAAAAGGTATGAAATATATTTTCCTACTGAAAATTTCCCACAATAATTCACTGTACTATCCAAATGTAAATTCAAGCATAGCAAGTATGATTAGTACCAAGGCTTCAATGCACACCTTGGGGAGAAATACTTTTAAAGAGCTATTACCAATAGACCATCAATAAAGTATCCATTTGGAAAGATGACCACAGATTAACTTCTTTCCTAAATAATTTTGAATTATTTCAAGCAGCAGTGGTCTCGGTGGGACCTCCAAATTGTCACGTGGGAAGTGACTTTTTTTATTATTTACTTACTGCTGCTTCACACCAAATAAAGAATACGTAAAACTGATGAATACAGTTATTAAAAAGATTTAATCATATCTCTTCAATCTTTCTGATGTTCTCTTTTGATGGTTTTACAATAATTTGTACATGAAAATATACATAGATATAACAAAATACAACTTAACTTAACGGTAATCGTTGACTCTAGCCCCCATCATCTCATCTGGCCTGACATGCCCCACTCGGCCTTGGTGGTCGGTCCAGTTCCTGGCCTCCGCAGCTAGCGATGTCTCTTCCACTCGGCCTCGGCCTCCGCAGACTGTGTTGCCCCTCGATGAGTAGCCCTCAGATCAAAGATGTGACTTCAACGAATTAGTGGACGAGATCGAGCCCCCAATGATGACATGACTTGTGTCGAATCATGTCGGTGGAGAACCGGTGGCAGCTGGGGTCGTTATCTCGTCACCGACGTAGTCCCTCAGTTTTAACTTAGACTGCCTATACGAACATCTGTAGTCTATTCTAGCTTAGGTGGTTCTCCCTGAATTACTGAAACTAACCTCCTAATGTACCCTACCGTTACTAGGAATAACTGTAAAGTTTCTATAACGTAATTCAAAGAATTTCAATAGCAGATGAGTGCATAAAGCAACACATTCTTAATAACAAAAGACTTCCTGTGCATCTGTACATCTACATTCTTCAATGCTAAAGCACAGTATTAACTATTCATGACACCTGTATGAAGATGCTTAGCTAGTACGAAATATTTTTAACAGTTGAACAAAATATGGCATCCACCTGATACTCTAGGGGGGGGGGGGTATCAAACGTTTCCAACGCTTGCTTTTGAAACATTCAAAACATATGTACATATACAATTGTCTATAGGCCTACCATAACCTGGACCAAGTAAATATTTTAAACACATGTTTGAGCTCTAACTGAAACACATTTATAATTAAATTTCTTTCCTGACAACAATAATTGATGGAAACACGATTCAAAATCTGTGATTCTCGAACCTAAAATGTATACTATGTTTTATTATTAAAGAAGGTATTTCTTTTTTAAAAAGGGCATATTTATTTGGAGAAAAAAAATCCTACAGGGATTTTCTTTTTTTAGGGGGGGGGGGGGCAAGAGAGCACAAAGCGCAAGCTAAAATTTTCAAATGCTTAAACTGAAAATGAGTCATTTTTAGGACTCTTATCAGTTTTTTTATATTTTTTTCTGCTTACAACCACTTTTAAATTTAAATTCTCATTTCTTGTATCTTCTACACTTATTTTACCTTAAGAAAACAGAATAAAGAATACTAACAAAATATACATTCAAAAGGATATAAAATAAACAGGGCGCATCCCATACCCTTAGTTGGAAGAGGGTAAATCTTGATTATTTCTTTATACAGTTAATTAATCATTGATTATTAATACTTATTGATAATATAAATAATTATTATATTTTTATTAATTATTATTTCTTGAAACCATATTGACACAAAACAAATACGTTGTTTATTTCCTTGAAACTGTAGAGGAATGAAATTCACTGTTGAACGATATATGATTAAAAAGAAGTAAACATTTTTATCCCTTTGTTTTGTCAATCTGACCCAAAACAAATATACAATTTAGAAGAGAGATAGAGAGAAGAAGAAGTTCCACCACCAAGAATAATCTTAGACAAAGGGGGAGGGAAAGGAAAAGATGGAGTAAATGTCATATTATTTTTTAAATAAACTATCGCAAAATTTGCTTTTCTTATAGAAAGAGGGGGAAAAATTTTGTTCACTCGCTCGCTTCAATCGCTTTCTTCTTTTTTTGACAGAAATTTTGCTCTATATGCCATGCTTGGCCCCTCAAAGTTTTTGGCTCATCATGCCATTGACATAACCCATTTGGATATGACAAAATTGAAGACTGTGTTCAAGTTTACCAAATCTTTTTAGAATATCATTAAGACTTAAACATTCTTGTTGGCCAAAGAAAATAATACAAGGAAAATCATATTGGAATAGAAATCAACCTTGTTATCGTTCTTTAGAGTTAGCTATGTTTAAAGTATGAAAATTGTTGTCAAAATTGCAGTCAGATGTCAAACTTATTCTTGTCATCAAAGCACTATTATCTTGATCATGATCATTATTATTTACTGTCATTATCATCATTAGTCACGATTACAACACATTACCAATACATAATGCTATTTTTCATAACTGATGTATTCTTTGTTTGAAAAATTTTGATAATGGTGACAATTACAATTGCTGACACTGCTAGTACACTTACTACTGCTGCTACTACTGGTAACTGGTAGTATTGACCATTAGTGTCAATAAATATAAAAAACAATAAATTGAGACATTTGTAATTACCTATTTAAAACAAATGAAAGTACAAAATGCCTTGAAAAAGCCTTGAAAATGCCTTGAAATTTCAAGGCTCAAATCCTCAAGGCCAAGGCTTGAATGTTCAAGGCAAAGGCTTTGAAAAAGTAGGCCTTAAGGCCAAGGCCGAGCATCAAGGCACTACAACACTGATTAGTACTAGGCATTAGACAGGTCCAGATTTGAGGTAAAGTTAATGCGCTAGCATAAGCGAGCCCTACCGTAGCACATGTCTTGCCATTAATGGCAGCTAGTTTGATTAGTGTTTAAGAATTGGATATAGATATAGATCTAAGCCTAGTATAAGGTCTACGTAACTATGTAAGGGTACCGGTAATTTGACGATGCTAATTCATTCTGAGCAACGTGAATGCTTACGACCGGCACTGGTCGTGGCAAAGTCCACGCGCATGCGTACTCTTAATCCGAAGACGCAAGTTATGAATATTCATATGTTGGTCCAGAACTCGGTGGGAAAAATAATTTCGCGACCCGGCCGCGGTCGGACACGACGTGCATCGGTAGCATGGAGCAAGCTAACGTGAGTCGAGCTGAGTTAGATCCCACGTTATATATGAGACGCCGATTGTACCAATGTTATATAGAACAATTATTTGTTATATAATCATTATTCATTAAATAATAACTATTATCTATATATGATTTACATTCTATTTGTAAATAATTACTGTTATATAAAATAACATTTCTAATTATTTATATATAATTCCAAGTAATACTTCATTACTTGTAAATAATAATAGTTCGACATTCCATTATTTATAAATAATGATTATTTGTTTTTCATTATCTATAAATAATAATTTTTGAGTTTCATTATTTATAAATAATGACACTGCATACTTCATTATTTATGAATAATTGCAATTCGTTTTTTTATTATTTATAAATAAGTTTGTCGAGTTTTCTATTATTTGTAAATGATAATTATCTATTAACAATGCCAGTGCACATTTATTTATACATAAATAATTTGTTGAGTTTCCCATTATTTATAAATAATGAAAATTCATCGTGTTTCATTATTTATAAATAACATTTTTGTTTGAATATCCCATTATTTATAAATAATCATTATTTATAAACGATTCTTACAGTTTGCCATTATATACAAATAATCGTTATTTATATACAAATAACCATTATTTATAAATAATCAAAAACAAATAATCATTATTTATAAATAATGAAAAACAAATAATCATTATTTATAAATAATGAAAAACAAATTATCATTATTCATAAATAATGAAAAAAATAATCATTATTTACAAATAATTAAAAAGAAATAATCATTATTTATAAATAATGAAAAACAAACAATCAGTATTTATAAATAATGAAAAACAAATAATCATTATTTATAAATAATGAAAAACAAATTATCATTATTCATAAATAATGAAAAAAAAATCATTATTTACATATAATTAAAAAGAAATAATCATTATTTATAAATAATAGAATGTCGAACTATTATTATTTACAAATAATGAAGTATTACTTGGAATTATATATAAATAATTAGAAATTTTATTTTATATAATAGTCATTATTTACAAATATAATGTAAATTATATATAAATAATAGTTATTATTTAATGAATAATGATTATGTAACAAATAATTGTTCTATATAATATTGGTACAATCGGCGCTCATATGTAACGTGGGATCTAACTCAGCTCGACTCACGTTAGCTTGCTCCATGCTTCCGATGCACGTCGTGTCCGACCGCGGCCGGGTCCGGCCGCCTTGGGGCCATTGCATGCAGGCATGTCCGCATATGGGAATGATACGATGTAGTATCGATGTGGCAGATATGGCAAGTTCCGACTCGGGAGTCCTCGTATAAGACACAATAGAAGTCCAGATCTATTCTAAGTTAGTTGAGCCACATGGCTGATTTGCTTGTTTGTTATGTTAAAACAGTAGTCGAGTACATCTTATTTAAGGCACTTGCCGGCTTAAAACGAAACTCGAATTTCAATTTCATTTTATTTGTGTCCCATTGAAGACACCGTTAGAAAAAAAATCGCACCGAAATGAAAAAAAAATCGCCAAAAATAAAAAACGCGTGTGATTACCAACGCGACGCGAGTGATTACGAACGCAAGTGATTATAATAAGCCCATAAAATGCCGTCAAAAAGACGCAATAAGAGATACAAGATTTTGACTTTCGTTGGCAACGATTTCGATTGCCCGTTAAAGTCCGTTTGAAATTCAAAATAGAAGGGTCGTTAATGAGATGCTAATCCGGGTCTCGCACAGCCGTGCCTGAGATAGCTCTGTGGGGAACCCTGATTTCAGCTATACGCCTTCCATTTTTCTCCTCATTCATTTCATTCACAATATTTTTAAGATACAAGAATTGCCAAAGCCGTTGTACATGTATGATTTCTCACATGTTTATAATTTACCACATACATGTACTGTATCCAAGCGATAGCTTTGATCCAGCTGAGGCATGGCGACTTGTCACTGTTCAAAACTCACTTCCACCCGACAAATAAAATTTGATTTGTGGTGTCGAAAATCTGTTCATCTGACGGTCAATCAGATCTGGGTCGCCCTAGCCACTAACCCGTCTCTGTGGTCTAGTGGTTATAAATAAGATGCTGTACTTCCCCATGATATATTACAATACGTTAGATAGGGCAAATAATTGTCTTTTATAAAATCATGAAAATAGTGCGTATATACAGCGTGTCCCACCCAAAATTTTTTGTTATGGAATTCTAAATGAGTATAACGTGAAAATTACTGAATTATATTGTATGTAGTTTTAAAATCGTAACCTGGTATTTGTATTCTACAACTTGCTTAAAATTTTATGCGATATGGCCCATTGAGCACAGAGATATGAGTACTCTTTTAGCACTCGTCAGAAAACCTCTCAATCCAAGTTTTGTTATTACGTTGAATAATGTGCGAAGTCCAATTACGTCTTCATTCACTCTTATCAGTGGCGTAACTACGGGGGGGGGGGGGGCATGGGGGGACACGTGCCCCCCCCCCCCCCAAAAAAAAAAAAAAAAAAAAAAAAAAAAAAAAACGGAGAAAAGGAGAAAAAGAGGGAGAAAGGAAGAGAAACGTAGTGGGAAAGAAGAAATTATTGATTTTATATTATATTATAATTATGTTATATTACTGTATATTACTTTTTTGTCATAAGTTTATGAAACATAATTTGCTCAGGGCCTGTGTCTTCATTGTTCTTGGTGCTAGATACAATAGATCAACTATTTTTTCGGAATACTATAGTTTTCAAGTATATTTGAGAGACGTGACGTTGTCAAATCAAGTCATAATACACCAAATATGTTTCCTCGCACTTCGAGCTATTATTGTTTTATGTAGTGACATATGCTTCTTTTTCATGACTACTTTACATGATCGCCCCATTTTAAGGTCTCAATATAAAGCATTTCCTGTCCGTGCTTACGTTCACATTAAAGGATTGGTGAGATATGTCTGCTCTCCACGAATTCCTAAAATCAGTCCTTAAATGTCCCTTTTCTGATCTGAATATCAAAAATTTTCGCATCATTTTGTTAGTGAAATACGTATGGTCTTCGTGAATTCCTACAAACAAGCCTTAGAATGCCCCTCTTCAGGGATTCTGAATTTCTTATATTTTCAGCTCGCGCTTCACGCTCGCAAAGTATTTCATTAATGAGATGCGTATGATAATCATGATTACAATGACTTCAAAAAGTACTTCATGTGTTTAGATGTAATTCTAACAAAATCAGCAAGCGCTTGGCACTCGCATTAGATGACTATGGTGAGATATGTATACTCTTAATAGATTCCTTAAAAAATAGTCCTTTAAAATATCCCTTTTCTGATTTGAATATCAAAAATTTTCAGCTCGCGCTTCGCGCTAGCAGCATTTGGTTAGTGAAATACGTATCGTCTTAGTGAATTCCTACAAACAAGCCATAGAATGCCCCTCTTCAGGTCTGAATTTCCTAAATTTCAGTTCGCGCTCCGCGCTCGCAATATTTGATTAGTAAGATGCGTGTGTTAATCATGATTACAATGACTACAAGTGTTTCCTATGTTTAGATATAATTCTAACAAAATCAGCAAGCGCTTGGCACTCGCATTAGATAAATATGGTGAGATATGTATATTCTTAATTGATTCCTAAAATATAGTCCTTAAAATGCCCGTTTGGGGTCAATATATACAAACATTTCAGCTTGTGCTTTGCGCTCGTATTGTTTGTTTAGCGAGACATGTATGTAACATGATAAAATTTTGCTTAAAATGTCCCTTTCTAGGTCTGAATGTCAAAAATTTTCAGCTCGCGCTTCGCGCTCGCATGACCAGTGAGATACATATCCGTTTGATGGCACTAGTCTTAAAATTTCACTTTTAGGTCAGTATACCTGGCAACTGAGCGCGCTTCGTGCGCTCACTAGGTGATATTTTTTTTTTATGGTGCCCCCCTCCAATGCCGTAACCCAAGCTACGCCACTGACTCTTATTGTATTTCCTTTATTAAATTTTGAACCCACAACTTGCGGGCCCATACGTAAATTTAACACAAAAAAGAAAATCCAAGAAACTTATACTTAAATATAATTATATATACTAAACATTTACTACAAGGAAATTAATCAAAACATTTGTTTAATCCCTGATCTCACCTTGAAAAGTTCAGTATTTTTCCCATGCCTAAAGTTTAGTTTGTAGGGATGACATTTTAGGTCTTTATGTGGAATTCGGTTGAATGTTGATTCAGATATTCGCTCAACATTGTTTCCCCTGCAACTTTTTAGGGGTTCTTAAAGGGGGCTTTGCCTCTTGTGTTCGAACTGTTACTCATCTCCCCGATCTGCCCTTGTTAAAGGCTTTGCTTGTACCAGTACCCGTTCCCCTGTATTTTGAGCACATTTCTAAGTGTCGTGCCCTGAACTCAACTTGTACCAACTTCACATTTGTTTGAGCACTTTTTAGTACCACGAAGTCCCTCTGCTCGGGGGTGAACCGCCGCCCTAGTATCGTCCGCATCTTTTTTCCGTAGTTATACATGTAGAAGAAAATAATTGGTGACGGGAAGGGATCCGCAGGATCATTCTTACGCAACAATGGACGCAGAGCACCGTGTGACTGAGGCAACAACGTTTATTTTACTGATACATAATTTTCTTTGTATGCTCATGCTTTCGGTTATGGCTTCATTCAGAGTATAATTTTATTAACCTAACAGCGCCAGTAAAGTAAATCCCATCTCGCCCTACTTTTTGCAGAGAGGGTATAGTCTATTTCGAGACGATTTCAATTGAATTCTATTCTCCGTTGTATCATACTATCCCGTTCGTGCGTACGCCCAAGCCGAATGAGCGCGCAAATCCGAGAACCTGTACAACCTGTTCAAATAATGGAAATGAAGGTCATTTTGGTACCGATATTTTTTTAACAGGCAAAAAAAAAGTTTTACCATAAAACGAAGGATCCAAAATACAGTTCATTAACTCTTTTTTTTACTTGGCAGCCCAGTTTTCAGAGATAAATATAATAGTGTAACTATATACAAATATATGAAGTAAGCTAGGGAATCTTCGCTCGAGACTGTTTTCTCATTTTGCTTTGAAATCCGAGCTACGTACAGACACAGTACGATCCGTCACTCTGTGGGACTAGCAAGATGGCGGCGGTGCACTGAAGCGAAGAAACGTGCCGTGCATTGTGGACGGTACAAGCCTTCTCCTTCCTTTTATTTCTGTGGTTAGATCTCACAGGGCAAGGAATTGTTTTCGCCGATATTTTTTTTTCCGCGCAAGTACCTTGTACAACACATGACCAGCTGAGCCGGCGAAATCAGCTTCCGTCGTATGACGTCATTTCTCGAGTCTTAACCTGAGTACAATTTTATTTGTAAAGGCCTTTACAAAATCTTGATTTTCCATCTACACATGAGACCGGCAAAGATAAGAAAATATACCATATAAGAAATGAAGCCTCATAAACATTTATATGTACTTTTCATAAGTCTAGCATTTGCATGATGGTTGTGTCAACAAATAAAAGGCAGCCTGGTCTCGTTTGAAAACATGATAAAATCTCAAGTTCTACTTCATGGAATTAAATATTTTTTCCACATACATCAAGTTCATTAAAATTTTAGTTTAGTGGGAAATGTCAGCACATGAAATGCCGTCAAAAAGACGCAATAAGAGATACAAGATTTTGACTTTCGTTGGCAACGATTTCGATTGCCCGTTAAAGTCCGTTAGAAATTCAAAATAGAAGGGTCGTTAACGATATGCTAATCCGGGTCTCGCACAGACGCGCCTGAGATAGCTCTGTGGGGAACCCTGATTTAAGGTATGCCTACCATTGTTCTCCTCATTCATTTCTTTCACAATATCTTTAAAATACAAGAATTGCCAAAGCCGTTGTACATGTATGATTTATCGCATGTTTATAATTTACCACATACATGTACTGTATCCAAGCAATAGCTTTCATCCAGCTGAGGCATGGCGACTTGTCACTGTTCAAAACGCACTTCCACCCGACAAATAAAATTTGATTTGTGGTGTCGAAAATCTTTTCATCTGACGGTCAATCAGATCTGGGTCGCCCTAGCCACTAACCCGTCTCTGTGGTCTAGTGGTTAACGCACCGGCGATCTAAGTTGGGGGCCCGGGTTTGATTCCCGGCAGAGACATTCTTTTGGCATCACCAATTTTTCCAAAGGGCAGATAGGCTGAGGGGAACCTTGATTTAAGCTACGCCTGCCATTGTTCTCTTCATTTACTCCTGAGTTTTTTCTGGCTTTTACTGCTATGTATTAGGAAAACAAAGTTCATAACTTTGATTTTCATTTTTTTGTTCATCTTTCATATGAGACCTGGTGCATGAAATATGATTGACGCATGGCCGAGGAAAAGTTGTATAAAAACATTCTTGATATCTACCAATTCGACGGATCATTAAAAAAACGAGCATTTCTAACAAAGCGGCAGACAATGGGTTACCGCTGAATGCGCAGTGAATGTTATTTTATGGTTGGCTTCAATGTTCTTTTTTAATCCTTTAGTAAATTAAAAAAAGGATTGAAATGACGAGACGAGGTAGGGACGAATGAATATTGGAATTGTTTTCTTGCATCCCTCCCCCTTTCAAACATATTATGATGAAGGTGATGCACATCATTTGTATAGCGCCATATATCTGTCAAAGACATTAAAAGGCGCATTTTTGGAAGAGCCAGCCAATCTAGGTCGCCTAGAAGGGCGCGCACAAAGAACTGAGACCCGCAGGTCTCTCATCTTGATATAACTGATTGGGGGAATGCAGGTGGACAACTACACCGGTGTTTCCCTCTACCCTTATTCGAATAGTGCAGTGGGTTCTTAACGTGCAAAGGTGGTGACTCTTCTCTACACAGGGCCTCCATTTAACGTCCTATCCGGGGGACGGAGTGTTTTCCTCCGTAACATATAGCCTGCATCTATGAAACAGAGGATAGACGTTTACACACAATGCACTGGCTTCAGTAATCTCCCCGAATGGACTTGCACTCATGATCTTTGGTTAGACAGGCAGACACTTTACCGACTAAGCCAACTTCGCTCTCAACTTCGCTATTATGCCACCCCTGTGAAATGTATGGTCTATAGTTCGCAACAATAAAGGACTTTCCTTCCCGGGCCCGAACAGCATTTACCGTTAGCCTCTGCTGCTTTGTTGGGGAAAACGAAGGGTCTTGTTTTTCAACGACCCGTCGAATAGGAAGGATTCGAGCATGTTTTCTTGCAACTTTTTCTCGATTCATATTTTACGAATAAGGCCTCCAATGGAAGAAGAATAGATGGATATTCAAGTTATCAAAATTGTTTTCCGTATAGATAGCACCATTTCATTGTTATTTACTCAGTCATGCGTGTGTTATGAACGCTGAGTTGGGCTTCAAAATGAAAGAGGGGAAGCATGTTTCTGCATTGATGTACATCTCATGAAGCAACTTTGTAATTATGATGGCAACAATTACACTGAATTACGGTTACCTTTTTTTCTGAGACGCACTGTGTCATACTGTCGGTACTTGATAGACAGAAGGGGAGAAATGGACCAATAAATTCCACTCGGACAAAATTTTGATGTCTGATTACATGTTTGCGTTTGTATGATGGTCACGTGATCACATGATTGTCATTTCGGTGGGAGGTGCACGATGGGAACTGCTCACAGCAGAGGAAGCAGAAGATAATTAGTATACATCTATTAGGATAGAAGTCAGTTCCATCCATACTTTTGTAAAGGTCGACAGTTGATCCGCAGAAAAGATACGCGAATGAGTGATAATTCGAAAGGTTGTGATGATATCTCGTTTCACTACATTAATCAATTTGGGCTATTTTATTTCATCGTTAACACTGTTGTAAGATATATTATACGATACTATTTTATTATTGTGTTGATCTGGAGTTTATTCATTTTGAAAAAGTTTGTAAAGTTATTTCGAAAAACGAAATAAAAGTGGGTCTATGTCTTGTGGAGCAAATCGTGGATCGCCTTATAAACCAAAAGAAGACCTTGTACCTATAACGAGCGACGTCATCCGACAGCTTTTCTTTGAGGAATTATTTGCTTTAACAAACATTGCCTCCTGAGAGCCATTTCCATTTGTGAAATATAGATAGCATAACACAATCTGTACCACCAATTATTTTTTGCTGCATTTTATCAAATTTGACTTTTCCCTTCATCGCTGATTGAAAATGGTGAGTCTTTATTTTTGAGAACCTTTTTTCAAATATTTTCTTGATGAAGTAAATATTTTATTGATAGCACCATGGATGCTGCGGTATACATCTTTTAGTAGTTCGATAGTTTTTATTCTTTAAAGGAGAATGAAACCCTTGAAACCAGCTGAATCCATATCAAAGAGAAAAATCAAAGAAACATATTGTTGAATGTTTGAGGAAGATTGAATGAATAATAAGAAAGTTATGAGCATTCGAATATTGAGATCACTAGTGCCATGTAGATCCTCCCAACGGCAATGCGACCAAGATCTGTGATATCACACACGTACAACTCCCTCATTACTTTAGTACTTATTTCACTTATATTCTCACTTTTATAGAGTCTACCACAAGGTGAGGTGTTCTCTTTATGAGATGACAAGTACAGAGGTTTCACAACATTATATCATTGATGAATCGTTTGTCATATGATTAGAATGAGCAAAAAGAGATGTTTTGGGGTATATTTTCAGTGTCCAAATGGGAGAGTTGTACGTGTGTGACATCACAGATCTTGGTCGCATTGCCAATGGGAGGATCTCCATAGCATTAGTGATCTCGACATTCAAATGCTCATAACTCTTTTATTGCTAGTCCTATTTTACTCAAAGTTTTGTTGATCTTATTCTTTGATTTTTCTGCTTTCACAAAAGCTAACTTGCTCCAAGAGTTTCATTCTCCTTTAAGGTTTGATAAAGTTTTCTTTTGCAATCGGTGAAATAGTAAAGAATTTTGAGATGCTATCAATTTCTTCACTTTATTTCCTTCTGCATTCGTAATATTTTTTTTAAAGGCATCGTTTTTTTATTTTTTGGATGTAATACCATTATTTATTTAAAAACGAAATTATGTAATTTTGATATTCTAAGCCATGTTTTCTTACAATGAATGCATGACCTACAGTGCATATCAATAAGAAGTTTACACTTTCCTGACTTTGGAAATGTCCCCCAGATTGCATAAAATACCACATGGGAGTATTTTTTTTCACATATGCTTTAGTCTCATTTATCAGATGATGGAATAAATTTTGACAGAATCTCACGCTTGAGTGAGTACTCTCCTTTGTAAAGCTCGCGCAATCGGTTTGGGCAAAAATTTTGATTTTTTTGTCACTATGTGGGTGTCTCGAGGTGTAGCAGTTTTGATTTTAATCTGAGGGACGTGGGTTCAATTCTCAGCAATGGTGTGTTTCCTTCAACATCCGAATTGTGCTGCACTTGACCCGGGTAAGGGGACTAGGAAGAAAAAAAAATTACATCGAATGCCAGAGCACCTGTAGGCATCGGGGCTACAGCCGGGGGAATAATGATAGCGTTATATAAATAATTGTAATGTGCGGTTAAGTATATACATATAGAAATCGCCCAATATAAATATGCAATCGTTATCATCATCTGACCGTGTCGAATATTTCTCTTTGCGGGGGAAGGGAGGTATATTGTTTCAATGGAATGAACACAGATATAGTTTATTTTTCTATATTATGTTTTATACCCAAATGAGCTTCATTCAGATATCTCCAGCATTATTTCTTCGTTTAGTTTTGTAATTCAAGGGGGTTAACATTTCATTTACCATTTCATACTTGTTTCTTTACACTTTCCCCTGCATGGCAATGAATTGCAGAAGAAAAATCAAGTCCCGATATCTTGAAAACTTACATTTTTTACTGAAAATTTTCACAATATTCATCAAAAGTATGCATGGAATCCTTCAATTTCACATTACAAAATAAAAACCCCTAGTTTCGAGCTTGCTCGCTTCGTTCCATCGCTAGCGAGTTTTGTTTTCGAAAGAGTTCACGCGTCCTGCCTCACCCCCAGGCCAAAAAAAAATCTGCGTAAGGCCATGTTCTGATTGATTATGTAATAGTTTTACACATGTATAATAATGTGGATAGGTGAAACTAGTTGACAATGGAATATAGAACCTTACCATCTGACTTTATTTTTCTTCTCAATAATTTAGCTCACGAATAGGATAACATAAATAAATTGGAGAAAGCACTTTCTAGTTGGAAGAAGAGATATCTAACTATATTCGAAAAAGTTACGATATTGAAGTCACTGGCTCTCAGCCAAAGAATAAATTCTGCTACTGTAGACTGCATCCCTGAGAGGTTTTTTTTTTTAAAGAGACTGCATGTATGAAATTGTTTATTACTTCATTTGAAATTTTGTTGTAGAAAAGGTGAAAAAAAGAGGCTTAATTGTGCCATTTTTTCGGGTTGTCGCGTCGAGTCGAACAATCGCGAAACCCGACATAAGGACCATCTCTATTCCCGAAACCTTGGGTCCAATTTACCCGACTTTTCGAAAAAGGACACCTAAATTCCTCAAGGGCTGGGTCCAGGTTACTCGATGTTTTGTGCAAATTATCAAATTATCAGAATTATTGAATGATCAGGTTAACTGGACCAAGCGTTTCGGGAATGGAATGCAGGTGCCCCTTTCTGGTATACGTGATCATGGTGATTACTCTTCTCAAGCCAAAAGAGATACCGATTACCAAGACTGGGTGATGAATTTTGGTAAATTTTCAAGGATAAGAATTAAGTTTCAGATTAAAATGGTTTGATGAGACCCCAGGAATGTGGAAAGAGATGGCCCAATACTGGTTTGATAAGCCCTTTTACTGAATTGCAATTACAATGACAATATATTTTCACACGAAAGAAAGAATAAGGATTATTTTAACAAGTCTGGATCGGAATCAGGTCATGGCTCTCCTGGTGGGAAGATCTGTGATGGAAACTAATAAGCGGAAACAAATTATTTGGTATAACGAAACTATGTTAATATAACTATATTTTTCTAGAGAATGGTATGAAAGTGGTTTTACCTTATTAGGGTCGTCGCCAAGGGGGGGTGCGACCTCTGACTGCATCATAACATGCAGGTCCCCTAAGTACATCTACTATCCAAGTTTATTTTTAAAGTGACTTACGGTTGCGGAGTTATGTGTCATGAGAGAGTCTTGCATGTAAACTTTAACGTAAACTTTAACGTTGACATGAAAATGACATTTGACCTTACCATGTGACCTTCGACTGCAGCATAACATGGTGGTTTCCTTAGTGCATCTAACATCCAAGTTTGGTACAAAAGTGACTTCGGTTGCGGAGTTATGTGTCATAATGTTTGTGACGGACGGACGACATTTGGATCCCTAAGTCTCGCCTTCACCTCTGGTGGGCGAGACAAAAGGGGGGGGGGGGGGGAGAGTAGAAAATAATGGATGGGAAAAGGGGAAAAACAGAGAATGAAGAAAAAAGAATGAAGAAAAGGGAAAAAGAAAGGAAAGGGAAAAATGGGGGGGGGGGTGTGGTAGGGAAGGAAAAAGCATGGAAAGAGAGAGAGAAGTGTTTGGATACGTCGGCGAGGTTTTGAGGAAAACCTGTGAATGTTTAAGTGCAAATCGATATGCGGATTTTGAGATATCCATTTGGGAAATAATTATTGTCTGTTATACAAGCGCAGGGGCTGTTGGATTTAAGGCCTGTCGGAAAAATGATAAATTGTCGGGTAGCGCAGGAATGTCCCAATTGCTTCATGTACCGACACTGATTAGAATGTAACTGTTGTAAATTGCCTGATTACATATCCATTTTGTTCATAATTGCAATAAGTGCTGGAGTATCCTGTTTTCTGGATGAATTTCAGCTCGCACATTTTTAAACTCTGTTTTTTAAATAGATTTTGTATTTTTGAAGATTAAGAAAATATATACATCGAATTTCACCTTCTCCCATGTTCCCAGGCCCCACGTCTGTACGCCAGCGGGGTTAGCCCTTAAGACTACATAAGTACAAGTTAGCTTTATTCTACAGCAAGACTAAGTGCTAGCAACACGTACTACTAATAGATCAATGTGAGCGCGAAACGCGAGTTGTTCGTTTGTTACCTGAAAATTAGCAATTTTGAAAAAAAAATTGGTCGGTTTTCAAGGTAATTACCCATGTACTGTATACATTCTTTTAAATTTCAATTCTCATTTCTTTTATAGATTATGTTTCCCACTTACTTTACATCATAAACTGGAATAAAGTATAATATTAAAAAGTTAAGTGACATTCAAAAGAGTGCTAACATAAACAGAACACAACCCATTTGCTTGGTCTTAGGGGCTAACCCCGCTGGCGTACAAACGTATAGTTTCCTTGTAGCTGCGTGTATTTTCGATATACATTCGTGGGTAGAACTGCCCATGCTCCCTGACCCGATATCCGTAAAAAAAAAGATAATAAAATACAAGCTCTTGCTTACCGATAATCTGAAAAAAGTATGGAACCGGGTCTAGATCATCATGCAGAAAATTCAATTCCAAGACGGCCTTTCATACAGGATTATACAAATAATACCCAACAAGGTGAGTCAGGATCCGATGAAATTAGCCTGCGCGTTTACAATTTGAGTGCAACTGCAGCAGTGCAGCAGACCTCTCATAAACTGCAGTCGGGTTTAAGCCGCGCGCAGCCTACACAGGAACTGGTTAGCATAAGTTCGACAGGCCTACATTGTAGGACTAGGTCCCGGCAACGATAGAATGGTCTAGATTGTTTTCACATCAGCAAGAAATAGGTCTACAAGTCAAAGAGGGATTTGAAATAAAACAAAATCAGGTGTTTCCTTCAAGAGCATAGTGGGAATTATTAATCCTCGGTTTGACTGGCAATACTAACTATTTTTCCTCTGGGCTTCGCCCCTCGGAGAAAATA
This sequence comes from Lytechinus pictus, assembly GCF_037042905.1. NCBI lineage: Eukaryota > Metazoa > Echinodermata > Echinoidea > Temnopleuroida > Toxopneustidae > Lytechinus > Lytechinus pictus. Next base: position 468,185 of record NC_087255.1, on the reverse strand, counting down.
GTGATTGCAAGTCCAACCTCGGATAAATAATTCCCACTATATTTTCTCAAAGCCTGATATATTTGAATATTATTATACATCTCAGATGATTCATAATATTTGAATATAATGTTCGACCTTGAATTATTAGGGGTTGATAACACAAGACACCCCCACCCGTCCTGGAATATTGGGGATATATCCCCCGGCGATCGTCACCCATGGTTTGGACGGCAAAAATTTTTAATTCTTGTTAATGTATGGCATCCCAGCTTGCAAAAATAGTGAGGACTAAAGTGAGGGTGGATACGAAGTGCACTTTTGAGTTAAAGTGTCATTTTTAGCATGAAAAATGAAAGGATCTAAAAAATCACGCATTTTTCTTTTTTTATGAAATCCGTACGACCTGATGAAAGTCTTTAAGATTATGAAATTTTCACTTTTTGTTTGACCTTATGAGCCTCACCAATATTCATAAGGCATTTTCTTATTGTACATTCATAATAATTATGGATTAAAAGGTGAAAGACAACTCGTTATGTAAAATGGAATGATGTACTTTTACAGTATGCGCATTTTTATTGAAAACTGCGTATAGACACATCTCCCCGTGTATCCAGTATAAACCTATACTTGAAAACTGTCGGCTCAATTGATGGATGGGATGAAAATAACCATCCAATAACTTTGTTTCAACTTCTTCATGAAACATGTCTCTTAAAACGTTGCATTAAAAAAAGAAGGAATGAACGTGGTCTGAAGGACTGTTTCCATGGCAACTGCATGGGGGAAAGTTGGCCTAGAAAAGTTTCACTATGTAATTGACTTAAAATGTATTATAATAGTTAATATTTCTAGAATATTGCCGCTTTGTTTACCTAAATGAATTATATGAAATTATATTTGATTCATGAACGTGCATGCTTGTCATGGAAACCATGAAAATATATTGTATGCAATGCCTATCTCAGCTCGACCCGAAGTGCAGTTGCGTGCTAAGTATGGAATTTCCACGCTCACTATACTTATGAAATCTACCTGTTGATGCAATCGGGGAATAATTACAATTTCCTTGTTTATTACAGAAATTAACCCAATATCAAGAGTGTAAACAAGTGGTTAGAGATCACCGCTATTTCCTTTAAAGGTCAAGTCCATCCCAGGAATAATGTTCATTTATATGAAAAGAGAAAAATCAAACAAGCACAATGATAAAAAATTCGGATGTACAATAAAAAGTCATGACATAATTTAGTTGTTGCGTATTTTTCACAAAATAATTGTATGCACAACTCAGTCGGTAATGTCTTTAGCTCACCCTTCCTTGTGTTTTTCGTTTGAATTATCAACATTTTCAGCTTATTTTACAGATAAGACAAGACTCTCTTGATTCAACTACAAAATGTTAAAACTTGAAAATCTCACGAACTTTCTTTTTTTAAATCCGATATTGATGAAATTTTGAGTGCTCTTCATGTTTGCTGCCATGTCCTCCTTTTATTCTAATAATCACAAAGCGGAAAGCCTGTTGCGATTTACATTAATTAAAAGTGAGTGAGGTTATTAAAGCGTGAATAGTCTACTTAAATCATTTTCTTAAAAATATTAAAAATAAACGATTTTGTTTTGAAAATGATTTTGATATGAGGTATAAGAAATTTGTCCGAAGGACGTGGTTAATTTAGATAACGTAGAATAACAAGTTAGGAGAGAATACATTGCTAAAATTTAAAAGAAAAGTATATCAGAATTTGATGGCATAGTCAGCATCTTTTTTTTTTAATTGTATTCTAACTTTCAGTCCGAAGTGCCCACTTTGGGACATTAAACATGCATGACAAAAACTATGTAAAGACAAATTATAGATGTTTTTTTACTAATGGAACGATACGCTCCAAATTTATGTTCTTTTTATTTATTTTTAACGTCATTTGTGAAGCTGGTGAAAAGTTAGTACTGCTCCAAACTATAAGATTTAAGATACAAACATTCTAATAACCCTTTTAAAGCTTTGATGGAGTTTCCTCAAACTTTCACCAAAATAGATTTCTGTCAATTTTTACGATAAACTATTAAAAGGGCAAATTTCCCCTTCAAACACTTTATTTGTATTTTTTTTGGATTCTCTGTCTGATCGGCTTTCATTTGAAGGAAATAACACTAGAACTCCAATCAAACCTTCACTTTCAAAATTACTTACCAACAAAAAATTATGTCAAATTTAAATGCGCTGGCCTAAACAAATGCACAAATTTATTTGTGAGTGAAATAAAACACGCACAAGTTATATTTCAATGCTCTATAGCATTTATTTCACATAAAAACTTCTTATTTTGGGAAATCGATCAATTTGTATGAGAGAGGGACTCAATAATTAAGTAAATTGCTAGATTTCAAGGAACTAATATACAAAATGAACTTTTGAGTGTTCAATTATGCGTGCACGAAATTATTGGTGGGGTTCGTGAAAACGATAAAGTCAAGATCGACAGTAAAATCCCCGACGCGCGCGCTAGTGCGTGCTTGTGAAAACGCCTCGTATCGTGGAAACACTTTTTGTCCACGAACCCAGTCAGTAGTTTGGAATTTCGTTCTAAACTGTACATCTAAGATTAACCAATTTATATTGGCATGATAGTAAACTCCCGTAGCATTTTGCTCCCAAAAAGTTTCATGAGAAAAAACGTTTTTTTACCCTCAATTACAGTTTGAGTCGAAGTATTTAAATGCGTTTTCTCGAAACTAACCTTTTCGCTTTGCGCGCAGTAAAGTCACTTCGTTTTACATGGTTTATGGTATGATTAGATAATTCGTTTTGCTTTGACAAACTGGATATTGAAACCACGTGCGGGCGTGCTGACATTTGGCCCATGTGGGTCCATTAAAACAAATAATGTCATTAAGGTGATCGAAGCATATTCTTACATCTCCATACTGTCTCTAAGCCATATCATATTATGCTATCCTAAAATCCTACATTCTAATCCTAAATCCTAATATTATCCTATACCTATACATCGAGTCCTGTCATTGACTTCATAAGCTTTATATTTTTCTGAAAATTTTTCGTGGAGAAATCACTGCATAAAGATAACAAAATCAATTGTTACAGCTATATTAGCTAACATTTTGGTAATTTCCCGTTGTAATGAATATTCATGAGTGGAGTCTAGATCCATGGAACCCAGATGTGAACCAATTAGATCCCAGACTCCTATAAACAGATGAAATTGTAAAGTAAAGTCTGTGGAAAGTATGGTTGTCCTAACTTGCCTCTGTGTTTCATTAACGGCATTGATTTGGTCAACGTCTTCAGAAACTCATCGTACACTCACCTTAACGTACATGTACTTGTGTTGCCTTATTTTTTTGTACAAATTATTCCTCCAGAGACGCCAGGATATTGATATTTAGGCATGTGATTTTCCTTTCGAAATCTTGATACCCCCCGCTAAATGATTTGTTGTTATCCTTTCTTCAAATTGCTTTTCTCACTTATGCGTGAATGTGAAAGCTTGTATGTTAAAACAGCTAAAAGAGAACATTCTAAGCTTTACTATGAAAGATTAATTGTCTATTTTATTAGTGATTAAGTTATGATAAATCATCGCTTAACCTCGGTTTCGTTTTTTGTGGGACGCACTGTATATACGGTTACTCTCATGGTTCAGCAAATATAATCTTTGCAATAAGCTAATTGTTGGGATTTGTCATGGCTAAAATCTTGTAATATTAGATTGAGCGCGGGAGCGCAGCGACCGAGCCATATTTTTTAAGAATGCAAAATTGAGCCTATCTAAGCACTTGGACTATCTCTTGTTTCCTTCCTCCGTTAAGGTCAGAGATCGCTTCTAGCAGTAAATAAAATGACTGAAAACACTGCCTACGGGTTGCTTAAGTTAGTCAGGCTGCTGAGAAGGTTTTGGCGGTTTGTGTAAAGATTGCGAATGAAGTATAACAATAAAAGTTTGGAGCTGGGTTTAAATGGCACTGTTGATGCGCATAGAGGGAAGAAAGAGAATACATTCTCGAAATGACTGGGGGTCTGCCTCAAAGAAACCTGCGAATTGTATGGTATTGTTATTGTCCTTTATGCGATTGTAGAGGTTCCGGTGCAGATGTGCAATGGCTAGACAGGATGAGACAAAGTGTTCAACATCTACTCGATGTACGGAATACAGTCGACATATGTCATCAGAAGCCTTTCCAATTCTGACAAGTCTGGCTTGAGTCAAGTAAACTTTGCATGAGATATGGGCTCTGATGGTGATAGCTCGTATCAGGGTGGGATTGACTATATGACCAGAATACCAGTCAGTAGCATTAGGCTTTGGTCTTCTGGTCCATAATGAAAGTAAACCTTTCTTAGAGAACTTCACACTTTGCCTGGACCCTGATGCTCTAGTCACTGCCGGCATCACCATGCGTTTCCAAAGGCTATGACCAAAAGCTCATCTAGAGAAGGAAGAATAGGAATCGTGAGAACAGAGCGTCATTGTTGAACCGAAGGGGTGTTGGCACAGATGCAATGAAGAAGTAGCCTGCATTCTGCTCTATCAGGGGCAACGTTCAGGATCTGTCCTTAAAGCAAGATCTTCTCTTTCATAACCAGAAGACTTATAGGCAATAAAGTTTGTTGGGAGGTACACAAATTGTACACAAATTGAACAAAGTGTTGAGAATTCCAAAGAGTGTGAACACATTAATGAAGAGAATTCGGAAAAGCAGACAAAAAGTGATTTGTTTAATTTCTCTATTATTTCTATAGATTTCGTCATCAAAGAGATAAAATCTTATAGTTGCAAAAAAGCAACTGGATATGACGAACTCTCCGTCAAAATACTGAAATATATTTGTGATATTCCTTGTGTAATTGGAAGCTTAGTATATATATTGAATCTGTCCTTAAAGTCTTATGTATACCCTGATGCTTGGAAAATAGCCAGAGTCCAACCGATTCCAAAAGGAGGGGATTCAGCCACACTGAAAAATTACAGGCCTGTATCTATACTGCTGATTTTATCTAAAATAATCGAAAGGGCAGTGTATTTAAACGTATTTGATTATATATCTCAGAAAGACTACTTATATAACAATCAGTTTGGGTTTCGCCCTAAGCATTCATGCGAAACAGCTTTATTATGCATGGTGAATCAATGGTCAGAGAATGTAGATAAAGGACACCTGAATGGTATAGCTTTTATAGACCTTCGACGTGCATTTGATACGGTTAACCACTCCCTACTATTAGATAAATTATATCAATATGGATTCTCACCTAGTGTCATCAAATGGTTTGATTCTTACTTGAAAAACCGCCAACAATATGTATCTTTAGGAAAAGAAAAATCTACTCTACGAAACATTACAATTGGTGTGCCACAGGGTTCGATCTTAGCCCCGATACTTTTCACTTTATTCATTAATGATCTCCCAAACGCTATACCAAATGGCACCGTTTACATGTATGCTGACCATACTACTATTTCTGTTTGGGGGGGATCGAAGCAAGAGGTTGAGCTAAAACTGTCAAAAGCTCTTAGGGATTTGGACTCTTGGCTCAATAAAAACAAGTTGATTTTGAATAGTGACAAGACCAAAACGATGCTACTAGGATCAAAACAAAAGCTAAGGTCACTAGACAGCAATATGCTATCGATAGTGTTAAATGGATGTCAATTGGAATGTGTAAATTAATATAAATGTTTAGGAGTTATCATAGATAACAATCTCGACTTTAAAAAACACGTTGACAGCATATCTTTAATTGTAAAACAAAAACTAGGAACTATTCGCCGCTGTAAACAGTATTTTGATAAAGCACAATTTAATAAGCTGTATTGGGCTTTTGTAATGCCCCATATAATGTATTGCTGAACCGTCTGGTCGGAAAGATCTGAAATTAATCACAGTTAGTTAGAGAGATTACATAAGAGGGCAGCATACATGGTATCTAACTTCTCTTGGGAAACTCCATCTGAACAAATTTTCAAAATATTATCCTGGCCCAAAATACGCAATGTCTTATTTAGAGCATCTCGCTTAATGGTTCATAAATGTTTACACGAAGCTGCTCCCCAGGTGCTTTGTGATAAGTTTATTTATATAGAGAAAATATCCTCCCGAACAACTAGAAGCACAAATAAGATGATAATCAGGGTGCCATATGCTCGTACAACCTTTTATCAGAAATCATTTTTTGTCACAGGCCCATTACATTGGAATAAACTACCCGAACACCTCCGATTCATAGAAAACATTAAACAGTTCAAACGGGAAATGGCTAAATGGGAAAAAACCTTTAATATGTAATAGGGACTAATGGTGGAATCTATTTTATTCTTTCTCCTCATTTTGTACATATTTTATCTCTTTTCATGTGTATATAATGTTTTCGTTTAGTTTTAGGTAACATCTGTACAGTATCATATTTTATTTGTTCTGTTATTTTCCATAGTTAATTATGCTTATTTCATTTCATTTTTTTGTTTCAATATTAGTATTTATGCTCTACTCTGTGTTTATATTTGAATATGTTACCATGTTTTATATTTGTGTTTGTTCACGAAGGGCCTCAACGAAAACCAGCTTGTTGCTGATTGAGCTACCCTTCTTTTAAATATTTGAAATAAATAAATAAATAAATAAAATTCATCAGCTGCGGATACTGGAAGCCCTAGTATGCGTTTGAAGAGATGGGCCTGAGCTTTGTCTAGACGATTCAACATGGAATTGGCGAAAGACACTCAAGAGCAGCCATATAGCATACGTGGTACACAGAAGGTTGAGGAAAGCTTGGCGGCGATTTGGGGTACAACTCTGGCACTAAAAAGGAGATGTCCCGACAAGGGCATGGAACGCTGTGTACCCTTTTGAATTAGCTTCAGCTGCAAAGTCAAATTGTACACCCCAAGTCATTGTAATTCCAAGGTGTTTATGAAATGAGACTTCATTGATAAGGCTCTCCATTGATGTGCCGGGATAGTCCATGATCTTTGTGGTTGTTGAACACTATAACGGCACTTTTAGAGGGGTTTATCTTGTATCTCCAATCATGGGTGTATTGTTGAGCAACATTGAGCAACTCTTGGTCTCCTGTTTGGCTGCTACTGACAAGCGCTATGTCATCAGCAAATGATATGATACTAAGATTCAGATTATTGATTTACAGCCAGGATGGTGATCACTGAGGATTTTAATGAGATCGTCAATTTATATAGTGAAGAGCAAGGAATACAACACACCACCCTGTCTTACTCCTTGGAGTACACTGAACAATGGTCCCACTAAATGGTCCTATAGTATCTTACTAGTTATTATAGTTATTGTCGAATTCTGCAATGGTATCCAGCAGAAATTCACAAGGATGAGTGGAAGAGATTTTTGAAAGCAGACCTTCTTGCCATACCCTGTTAACTGGTTAAACGCTTTTTCGGCATCAATAGTTGCAATGAAGAGTGGCTGCTTTAGAAGACTTGCTCAGTTCAATGACTTGGTCAAGGGCTTTACCAGCTAATAAGCAAGACCTTTCCTGCTGGAACCCAAACTGCAGCTGGTCCGGAATGTCATGCTCCAGTAGGTGATTGATGAGTTTGGGCTTAATGATACATAATAATAATACATATGATTTATAAAGCGTCTTTTCCATTTTGATTAAATGCTCAAGGCGCTTAGAAGAGAGCAAAACATAAAAATAAAGAGAACTTAGAGGAGTACAAGAAAGGGTAGATTACAAATGAGGAATAAATGTCTGTCTTCAATCCTAGCACCCTGCTGGTGAACAAATTTCAATTTTAGGTTGCACTTAAAAGATGTTGCAAAGGTTGATTTCTTCAGCTCCTGTGGTAGTGTATTCCAACGGAGCTGGTCCGGAATGAGCAAAGGCTCGATCGCCCCATGATTTTTTTTAGATAGTGGAATATGCAAGATTTGGGCGATCGCGGGCTTAATCAACAGATCTAGCAGCTTACCCAAGACAGGGGTTAGGGTAATGCCTCTGTAATTTTCTGGAACTGCTGAATCTTTGCCACCACCTTTATGTAAAGTTCATCAGGATAAAGATAAGGGTCCTTGAATTATATCTAGTGTACGGAAGATGTTTTAGGATATATGTTGTCAGGACCACAGGCCTTGCCAGTCTTTAAACTGAAGTTCTTTCGATGAAAACACAAACTTGGATCAGCAGAGAGCTTGATCAACAAGACACTGTGAATTACTCTGAATCTCACTTTCTGACATGTAGTCACTGGGAGTTGACAAATTTTAGAAGTATTGTGTCCAGTCCTGGATGATATCCATCCCTGAGTATCAGTGGTCTCCGATATTCAGATGAAGTAGCCCTGAGTTGGAGCGCCGGCCATTTTCTTTAACAAGTGTGTAAAACAGCCTGTCGCTATGTGCATGAGCCTCCTCGATATCTGTGAGGCAGCTCTTGACTGTCTTAGCTTGGAGTGAAAGTGCTTCTTGAGCTTCGCCGCTAAATTGCCGGAGCCTCTCCAGTCCTTCCACAGGTTGATCTAACTTGTGTAGCTTTCCTCTACTTCAGGATTCCACTCCATTTTGCCTTTGCCTCCAACTTTACCTTTAGAGTGGGGCAAGCTCATTGCAGTTTTACTGCAGGCTAGACATACTGTTCAGAAGGGTCACATCATGAGTTGCACCAGCCAGAGATGTCAAAATTGATTCAGAGGCTCTTTCCAGTGGTTCTGTATACAGCTCATTGATCACTTGTTTTGATACCTTCTTCCAGTTGACTTTTGGACGACATAAACGTTGGACACTTACATGTAACACCTTTTCACTCCTAACAGGGATGTTGTTGTGTATTGGATGGAACCTTCCATGTCACCGATGGGGAAATGATTCAGATGTTCATTTGTATAGTGGACAGCAAGGTTGAAGAAGTCACTAGCCATCCTCTGATGAGTGAGAAAAGTGTCGATGAAGGACCGCTTAGTTCCATCACCTCTCTTAAAAGTATATGCATCTTGACATTTCAGTAGAGCCAAAAGACAGGTATTCATGACATCACCAAGGATACTCAAAACTTTTTTTTTCTTGCACTCATAGCTATGAAGGTCCATATTGAGGTAACTACCTAGTAGAAAGGCACAAGAACCATTTGTTTGAATGATGTGTTGCATTTCCTCTAGTATAGGCTGGTATTCTGCAAGAGCATCTGCATATGAATTTGTTACCCCCTAATTTGTTCATCTAATTTGAAGGTTTCTATTTCAGCTTGGGTCGGCTGTGCGCACATAGAAACCAGCTTACTGTACAATGTGCGCTCAGCCGTTTAATCCGATCACGGTGTTTTCGCGACCATTCTATTATAGTAATGGGTGATTAGGTAGGTGGGAGGGACACCGTGCGGACATAAACTACAAGCCTCCGACACTAGCGTACCTAGGGGGGGGGGGGCAGTCTGCCCCCCTGACGAGTCACAACCCATGCAAAGGACGTATCTCTGCCCCCCTGACGAGCTTGAAAACCTTTTTTTTTCCCTGACGAGCTTGAAGACCTTTTTTGCCCCCCCCCCCCCGCTGACGAGCTTGAAGACCTTTTTTTGTGCCTGTCAAATTTTTCTGGCGGACGGTTTTGCCCCCCCCCCCCCCCCATGTGGAAAATCCTAGGTACGCCACTGGCCTCCGATATTATTTTTCTCTTCAAGATGTCGTTCTCTTTCATTTCTTTTCAAAGGAATTTCTCTCTTGCACATTTACTAGTACATGGATTGGAATATTCTCTCACTATAATTTATGCACAGCATGTCACCCGCTCCCCGACCTTTTCATTCTCCCTTTTTCAAATGCTACCGTCCAAATATACACGTGTATGAATCCATGCATGCATTGAACGTATGGGGTCCGATCGTTTGATTTCCTTCTTTTTTTAACAAAAAAAAGACGGCGTTTTTTTTTTCAACCAACCAAGTTGAACCTTATATCACAAGAAAGAGTTACAACCTCTCTATCTGATAGTCTTTGAACTCAGACATTTTGACACGAAAGTCAGACGCTGTAAGAGAAGATCGAGCCCAAAACAGTGCAAAAAGTGCTTCTCTCACACAAAAACACGAGAAACTGTGTATTTTCAGTAAAAAAAGACGTTTTTTTTTTTATCAGAATAAAAATGAAAGATATCATGAGATGTAAAACAAGTCTAAGATTAAAAAACCGTTTGAACCTGTGAACAATCTCGAGCGGTTTTTGAGATATGAGTTAAAAGAGCCGAAAATTGGACTATTTTGTCAAGTTTTTTACGCCGGAATAGGGGATTTGCCACGGTGCGCGTTAAGTGAACACAACAAATTTATATGGATAGATAGATAGATAAATGGTTTATAAATAAAAATCAATACATCATCGCGGCTAAGGCCGAATTGCAATGTATTCACAAGGTAATAAATACACAAAAAATATTCAAACAATAATACAGATAATTACCAAATAAATAATACGGATAAAGAGTATGGTATTGAAAGCTACTTGTGTTGTGAGAGAGAGATGGGAAGGAGGAGAGGCAGATAGAGAGAGGGAGGGGGGCTGGATAGGGATAGAGAGAGAGAGGGGGGGTGAAGGGTAGGAGTTGAGCAGAGGGTCAGAAGGAAAGAAGGTACAAACATTATGAAGGAGGTGAAAACATGAGTGTAAGGCTGCAAAATTTTACGTAAGAATAAACAAAGAAGAATTTAAAGTAAAATATCATCCTTAACACATATTGGTATAGTGGTCCAGATTATGATTTACGGGTATATAGTTCTTGTACATTAAGAGAAAGCAGTAGTATTTACAATTCAAGATTTCAAAGAAAGAGAGGAAGAGAGATGGATAAAAAAGAGAGGGAGAAATATGGATAGAGAAAGACAAACAGCAGGAAGAAATGAGTTGCAAGGAAAGGAAAGGAATACAACATAGAGATCATACGAGTCCATCAATTAGTAAGTACATTGTCAAATTTAAGAGATTATGGATTTACATCCTCACATGATATGCGCAAGAAAAATTACCTTTCAAAAAATAGGTATAACATGGCATAGAACAGTTGAACAAGATAATATCACACAATGAAAATTGTAAAAAAGTGCAAATGAGCCTTGGAGATAGGGTGGGAATGAGCTTAGATGAAATGGGAGTGCCTTGCTGATAAAAGTGGCAACTCCACCTCTCCCTCTCCTGATTGGAGGTGAATGAATCGGATCACGAGCCTTACCGAATGAGATTAAATCCTGATGGGCTGAACTGAGATAGTGGAATTCTCCTTCATGGATCCAGTGTTCTTGCATAAAAAAGAATATGTACTTGCAATAGCATACAATTAACAAAACTTTCATCAGACTTGAAACCACCCAAGTAACAATACAGCGTTGGACCAACGTTGGATCAACGTTGGGAATTTTTTACCCAACGTTGCCTCAACGTTGGCAGGCAAACGTTGCATCATCGATAGAAGTGCACGCGCATACATCGTCAGACCAACAACATTTCCAACGTCAGTTCAACGTTGTCCAGCAACAATGTTCTAACGTTGTCTGGCAACGTTGGTCCAATGTTGGCTAAATAGTCAAATACAACGTTGCTACAACGTTGGCAAGCAACGTTGCATCGTCGTTAGAAGTGCATGTCCATACATCGTCAGACCAACAACATTTCCAACGTCAGTTCAACGTTGTCCACCATCAATTCTCCAACGTTGGTCTCATGTTGGCTGAGTCATCAATAACAGCGTTGCTGCAACGTTGATGGGCAACGTTGTAGCAGCGATGGAAATGCACGCGCATACATCGTCAGTCCAACTATGTTTACAACGTTGGTTCAATGCTGTCCAGGAACGATGCTCCAACATTGTCTGGCAACATTGCTCCAACAATGTTCCAACGCTATTCCAACATATGGCAATAATTAACAAAACATTAATGGGTTTCAAGGTGAAGTCCACCGTTGCAACTCTACACTCTAATCCTTATATCATCATATATTATCCTATCCTAAAATCCTACATCCTAATCCTACATCCTATTCCTATAATCCTACACCTATCCACTGAATCATGTCATTAACTCATATATAAAGAGCAACTTTGCTACACTTGGCAGAATACAGTTAATATCATTTTCCACATTTAACCTTGAAAATTTCACTTAGAATAATATGTTTCGACTATAAATGATATGGTAATGGAGCCACATACTTTTCTGAAAGTTTTCATGGTGGAAATTTAGAATAAACATGAATACTTTAATTATTATAGCAATATTACCAAAAATTTTGGTCATTTACTGATGTAATGAATATTCATGAGTGCATAATCATTATGTCCAGATGAGGCAGGTATGGCAGCATTGTTCCAATGTTGGTCCAACGTTGGGTAACGTTGATCCAACGTTGGTCTAATGTTGGTCCAATGTTGATGGAAAGTTGATTCAACGTTAGTCCAACGTTTGCGTAAACGTTGATTCAATGTTTGTCTAATATCGGTTCAACGTTGGTGTAACGTTGCTTCTTTGTTGGTCTAATTTTAAACAAATCCAACGATGCGCCATTTCCATCAAACAGTTTTCAACACTGTGGCATCATCATCTGTAATCTGTTCATGATTCTGTCAAAAAACATTACAACTATTATTACAACTATTCATTTCTTTTCATTCTTTCTGTTACAAGTCTCTTCACATACTTAAGAGGAATCAAGATAATTATGTGTGATATTTATTGTCCTTGTAGCATTTAAACATTTTTGACATCCTCTTTTTCTCAAACAAGACTTATACCAAACAAAGGCATATGTAATAAGAATTAAGATGTATTACATTTTCTTGCGAATTGCAATTTCTGTTTCTGTCTACAATTGTTTGATGACTCGGTATGCAATGCCAATTGCAACGTCAGTAATCATCACGAAAACTCATTTGTGTAATTGCAGTCTCTCAGTATTTACAAAATCTAAAAAGGAGGTCGCGTAACTTGGCCTCACTCAGAGTAACGTAGCTCATGCCTACTGTAACTTAAGAGCGCCTCTTTTTGATTAAGATAGAAGTCAACTGATATCTCAATATGCATATGGCCATGGCCTAGTCTCGCTCATGCCATAACTCTTAAATGATATTTCAGCATTAAGTGTAAGCATGCCTCACGTAGCACCTACAGGTTTGACTGCAGTTGGAAAACACTCCGTCCAGGCTAGGCCAGGCACAACCGACCAGGTCAATTCAAGGCAGCGTATAATATAATAAACAAGGCAGGAATGCCAGGAAGCAAGTCATTAGGCACTCACACAAGCATGCGAGGTTAGTTGGGTGATTTCAAGTACGGCCTGTGTTCGCCCCCTGTCCGTGTGCTACTGGAGGCAGTGCAGTGACTGGTGCTAAGTACTTACACAAAAATAGTAGCGTCGGACTGTATGCACACAGAAGCTGACTCCGGGATCTTTCGGAGGGGATCAACAGTTGCAGTTACCGACTATCTGCAAGTGCAAAGAAAATTTCACTGTAGTTTGTAGGTCCTAAATATGCAGCTTATAAGTACTGTGCCAGATCACTAGATATTCGGGAATTTAATTGTCTATATCTAGTTCAAATTCTGCCAGATTCTTCAATTTCAAAATTGAAGGAAGCAGACTACACAGAAGAAGGAGTCTGACGTCGACGCGTCGCCACTAATTCTGCGCATCAGAATAGTATGGTATTTTTAAATAGGCACATTTGATGCTTGTATTTCCTTCTTCAATTTCTTCTAGCTATGTGACGGTAGGCCTATATCTCGTACTTACTGTGAGAGGCCTGGCCAGCTGCAAAGGACGAGGGCGTTTCTGGAAATTCTGGTCTTGAACTGCATTTTTTTTTTCTCCTTTATTTTCTATATATTAATCGACACATTTGCAGCCCCCGGTAGCCTGATCTATTCTATCCCGTCTTTATTTTTGTTTTCCCCTTTAAATTCCTCTTTCCCTTCCAATTATTTTCCTTCTCTCTCGATTTCTTTTCCCCTTATTGCTGGGAGGATACAAGGGTTACATGGATAGACAAGCAAACTTACTTGATCACCCCCCCCCCCCCCGGCCCCATTGGATTTTATGCGAGTAGTTGTCGTCTGTATATCAATTCTCCAATGAACGAGTTCTGTTCTCAACACTGTATATTATGCCGGGATATTATGTTGACTGTCAAATATCCACCAAACTATAGTTTCCAACTTTGTGTCAATGTTAACTGTCAACAACTCTCCAATAATGTGGAGGAGCCGTGGTGTAGTGGTTTTGACTCTCGCCTTGTAAACAGAGGGTCGTGTGTTCGAATCCCACCGCGGTCTGGCGTCCTTTGGCAAGGCGTTAATCCACACTTTGCCACTCTCGACCCAGGTGCTAAATGGGTACCCGGTAGGATGTGAAAGTCATTGTAGCTTGTCCAGTACTGTGTGCGCCTCACCGGCGACTGACTGGAATACTCCCCAGGGACTGGAGGATGTGCACACATTGTGTGCGGGAATGACTGATTGAATCCGATGACCGGGGTAATAATATATCTGTAAAGCGCTTAGACACGTCGTTCCGATGTATTAAGCGCTATATAAAAAACGGATTATTATTATTATTATTAATAAACTAGTTTCCAATGTTTTCAACATTGTGCCATTGTCGGCTGTTCATAACTATCTAATCAAACATGTTTCCAACGTTGTGCCATTATCGACTGTCCAACAAATCTCCAATAAACTAGTTTCCAACGTTGTCCACGTTGTGCCATTGTCCGTTGTTCAACAACTCTCCATCTAACTAGTTTCCAGCTTTGTCAACGTTGTGTCATTGTCGACTATCCAACTAATCTCCAACCTACCATTTCCAACATTGTGCCATTGTCGACCGTCCAACAAATCTCCAACACACTAGTTTCCAACGTTGTGCCATCGTCGAGTATCCAACAAATCTCCATCAAACCAGTTTCCAACCTTGCCAACGTTGTGTCATCGTCGACTATCCAACTGATCTCCAACCTACCAGTTTCCAACGTTGTGCCATTGTCGACCGTCCAACAAATCTCCAACAAACAAGTTTTCAACTTTGTCAACGTTGTGCCATTGTCGGTTGTTCAACAACTTTCCATCGAACTAGTTTCCAACGTTGCCAACGTTGTGCCTTTGCTGGCTGTTCAACAACTATCCAATCAAACGTGTTTCCAACGTTGTGACATTGTCGACTGTCCAACAACTCTCCAACTAACAAGTTTCCAACGTTGCAGACGTCGTGTCATTGTTGATTGTCCATCATCTTTCCATCAAACTAGTTTCCAACGTCGATTCAACGTAAATCCATCAAGTTTTTCCAACGTCCAACGACTTTCAAGTTTCCAACGTTGAGCCAACGTTGGCTTGTTACCTGGGCACGAGCGTTAAAGGAGGCGATGCAGATAGACTTTACATTCTCTAGTGAGACATTTGGTGAAGACTTGAGTCTATGAGATGAATGAAGCGAAGGTGCTGTTTTCTGACTGCTTGCTCGATCATGTGACTTGGCTGTACTGAGCGCAGACAGAGAAGGTTCAGAAGAGAAGATATTATGTAGTAAAATGTCTTCACTTGCCAATGGTAAGTGGCTGCTGAGGCCCAACCATGCCGAAAAAAAAGGATTTGATTCAAGTTGGTATTGCTATCCTCTGCTGGGGGTCTTCAAGCGCTCGTGCAGGTTATGACTATAATTAAGCTAAATAGGTTCATCAGACACGTTAGTTGTGTGAGCACACTTTACCGGATCACACTTCCTCATCTCACCATGTTTTGTTTTACATGTATACGATTTAAGAGATCCCTCATTATCAGCGGTGTGTGAAGCCCCAACTGGCTAATGAAAGTTTGTACCTGGTGGAGTTCCAGGAGTTACAGTGGAATGCTCATCTTGACTAATACTGCAAGTTTGCTTCGTACTAGAGTCAGTATGAAGAGCTGTGTCAGTCCGAAGAGATGATGCCTCTGTATTGATGTTTCCAGGAGCATCAACCTCGTGTTCTTCTTGACCTCTGGAGCCTGTATTTAATCCATCAATTTGTGTTCAATCTTGGTTGGAGAATTGACCGCTTGTTGGAAGACCTCATATATCACTCTGCTTGATGAAGGGGGCGGAAAGGAAGGCTGGTGTCTCACATGAGGTTTTCTACTACCATTGAACGCGCCTTTTGAATGCTTAGGAGAGGGAACTCCAGGCAATTTCTCAGAAGGCCTTTGAACCTGTGAAAATTAAGTTGGGATGTTGTAAGAATGTGCAGTTGTTGAAAGGCCAGGTGAGTGATTGGTGACAGACGGCAATTTCACCTTATCTGTGCAACCTATCAGATGATTGGTTATGTTTGGCCTGATACTGACCGGGGAGGGTGCATCGAAGCAGTTCTCTGTCCAGGATTGCCATTGCTCTTTCCAGACAAACCCATAACATGGCTCTTGAATGTGGGGTTAGAGGAGGAATCAACATGTTTGTGATTAACTCGTAAGGATGATCCATAATGGTGGTTGGGTGACCTGTAGTGATGATTAGTATATTTGTGAAATACTTGATTTTTGCAGCCTAGGTTATTGATTGGTGTGGCTTCTAGATGAACTGAAAGGCAGCGGATACTGAACTGAAGCATTTACATATAGTAAATACATATAGTAGTTAAAAATACTACTTTAACTAGAGATCTCTTATCTCAGCTTCTTTCCTAGACAAAGTATTCTTCAGTATTGTTATCTCACCATCCTTGTTTTGTAGCAGAACTTTATTACACTCTTGAAGATCCTGCATACTCCGTAGATCCCTGCGAAGTTGTCGTGTTTGGTTAAGAAGCTGGTCATTCTCCGTTTATATGACTGTTTAGATTACGTTTCAGTGTCAGGTCTTCATTGTGATCCCGTAATTGTTTCGAGAACGCCTTACAATCTCTAACATGTTTCTCTTTCGCACGCCGCGCTGGAGTAAAATGTACTACTGATCACTCAGAAAAACCAGCGGGTGAGCGACTGCCACGGGAACACTGACATATTTTAACAGTGCTTGGGCTTTTACGTGAAGTATTACCAATATTGTTTATGCCATCAAACAGGCTGTTCAAGCTACTTCTGAAGTCTATATCCAGAGTGACATCGCATGATTTTTGGAAAATGAATGATTTCAGTTCAGTTATCAAATGGAACTGTTTGCCACTGATGAAAATGCGACAATATTCATCAGAGAAAAGAAATAAAAGTTGAAGATGAATACACGCATTAACAGTAGTATCAGTTTATCATGCCATCGCCCCTCTCTAAACATGCTAAAAAGTGTGTAGACGATATATCCCCACATCCCCCGTGCTTTCCGGCCTCGGGCGACAATATATACACAACAAAAAAGTAAGTCCCCCGTAAATCAAATTGCTTTGAATTTTGAACGGAAATATTTTGAGATAGGATATTTCGTAGTTGGTTTTCTACACTCATTAAGCAACTCCTCGGGGAAAAATAGATTGATCGGTTGAGTCATGCATGAGTAATTATAGACTGAATTTAAAAAATGAGATTTTTTTTTAAGTCACAAGAGTCGCTTTTTAGATTGTGTAAATACAAAAATGGACAACGGTTGTTTTTAGGTGAATTTTATGGTGTTAACGCTGTTTTAATATCCCTCATTTAGCCACTCCACACACAATTTTGATATCGTATGTTTATGATTGAGTGAGCACAATGTATTGTATCATCATAGGGGTTTATGGTAGTATCCTCTACAACATGTAAGAACATGTTAAGATTGGAATATGTTGGCGGCTCCCTCGATTATTCGCCTCTCCCCCTAATTCTGGATCTACCAAAATCAGTATTTGTCCATAAATTCAACTGATCCTGAGAAATTGTTAGGAAAAGAATACATGTATCAGTATAAAGAGTGTTCATTCCCAATTTTTCAAATGTGCTCGCTCAACCATGAAAATGTTAAAAGTTCGGAAAGTGCGTGGTGATAGAAATGATGAATGATAAAAAGAACAGCAATTAGGTCACAATTGAAACCGAATTTGCCCCCATTATTCACTTTATTACCCTTTCAAATGAGTCTGTGAGAATGAAAATACCCCTTTTCCCACTTTGATGCGAGCTCACTTATCCATAAATAAACAAATCAATTTCATTTCTGCACAGAATTCTGCCAATAGTTTGATAAACATTGCTGCCAAATGACAATGCTAAAGACAGCCTTGAAAAAAAAGTTCCACCATATTGAATAAGGAGTTTCTTATTCTTAAACATATGCACCCATAATGTACACATTGTCTATGAGAGAGGAAGTCGAAATTTTAACAAATGTGAAACTAGAACTGCAATCGTATCAGAACGATGTGCATGTATTAACGCCCGTGCTTTGATAGAGGGCAAAAAACAGAAGGAGATAGAGAGAAAACTCTAGATGATATACATTTTCAAAATATTAGAGAGCGCTATTTCATAAAAGAATGGTCACTGATGCGTAAAACGCAGTTGGATTAAGTTACATGATACAATTGGTAAACCCTGAAAATATGAGACCAAAATAAATTAAAACAAGGAAGTTATGGCAATTTTACTATTTTCCAACTTTGCAATATAGGGCGATATTTCTAAAGGTAAAGGTCACTGATACGTAACGAACCAGTAAATTATGAAAGATGTTACCATAAGCAAACCCTGAAAATATGAGACCAAAATGGATGGAAACGAGGAAGTTATGGCATTTTTACATTTCGCGACTTTTCAAAAGAGGGCGGCATTTCTAAACGTAATGGTCACTGAAGCGGAAAAAAATTAATCAATTCGGAGACATGTTACCATTAGCAAACCCTGAAAATATGAGACCAAAATGATTATAAACAAGGAAGTAAGGGCCATTTTACTATTTTCGACTTTTCAATAGAGGGCGATATTTCTTATAGGTAATGATCACTGATACGTAACAAGCAAATGGATTATGAAGGATGATATCATTAGCCAGCCGTGAAAATATAAGACCGAAATGAATGAAAACAAAGAACTAATGGCCGTTTTACTATTTTCGACTTTTCAATAGAGGGCGCTTTTTATTATGGTAATGGTCACTGATGCGTAAAAAAACGTTTGAATTATGAGAAATGACACCATGAGCAAACCCTGAAGGTATGAGACCAAAATGATTGAAAACGAGGAAGTTATGGCTAATTTACTATTTTCTACTTTTCAATAGAGGGCGCTTTTTCTTAAGGCATTGGTCACTGATGCGTAACAAAAACATTTGGCATTTGAAGAGTGATAGTATAGGCAAATACTGAAAATATGATACCAAAATGATCGAAACCAAAGAAGTAATGGCCCTTTTACTATTTTCAATTTTTCAATAGAGGGCGCTATGTTTAAAGGTAATGGTCACTAATGCGTAACAAACAAATGAGTCACGAAGGATGTTATAATAGGCAAACCCTGAAAATATGAGACCAAAATGGATGAAAACGAGGAAGTTATGGCAATTTTACTTTTTGCGACTTTTCAATAGAAGGTGCTTTTTCTTAAGGTTATGGTCACTGATGCATACAAAAAACATTTAACATTTTTGGGATGATACCATAAGCAAACCTCAAAAATATGACACCAAAATTTATAAAAACAAGAAAGTTAGAGCCATTTTACTATTTTCCGACTTTGCAATAGAGGGCGCTATTTATTAAGGTAATGGTCACTGATGCGTAAAAAAACTTTGAATTATCATGAAATGGTATCCTTAGCAAACTCTGAAAATATGAGACCGAAACGAATGAAAACTAGGAAGTTATGGCCATTTTACTATTTTCGACTTTTCAATAGAGGGCGCTATTTCTTAAAGGTAATGGTCACTGATGCGTAAAAAAACATGTGGATTATGAGGAATGATACGATAAGCATATCCTGAAAGTATAAGACCGAAACGAATGAAAACAAGGAACTTATGGCCATTTTAATATATCTTTAGTTTGCAAAAGAGGGCGCTATTTCTAAATATAATGGTCACTGATGTGTAAAAAGCATATGGATTATGAGGGATGATATCATAAGCCAGCCCTGAAAATATGAGACGGAAATGAACAAAAACAAGGAAGTTATGGCTATTTTACGATTTTCCCACTTTGCATTTCAATAGATATGAACATTTTGATTTGAATTTAGGGCAAAAAGACGGCATTTTTTAGGGCAAGTTGTAGGTTTTATATGAAAGAACAACTCTTAAACAATCTACTGCAATTTGTTAGAAGTCTGTAGCATGAAGGATAAGGGAGTTAGGACGGGATTAGGAATGGTATGCAAATGGACTTGAAATTTACAAAATTGCGCCTGGATGATCATGCATGAGTGATTTTGGAAAATGGCAGACAAGGTGCACAACTAGGGATGCTGGACAACATGTCCACCAAATTTGGATGAATTTGGATGAGGGACGGAGCCAGGAAGAAGCAGACAGAAGACAAACGGAAGAAGAAGAAGACGACGGATTAAACGAATGGGATTTTGTGGAAGAAGCAGACAGAAGACAGAAGAAGAAGAAGACGACGGAATAGGAATACGGAACAACAATAGAGCATTGTCGCCTGTAGGCGTCAAGGCAATGAGGGTTTTTTTCGTGGACGTTTTTTGTTACTTTTTCCAACAGTTTTTTTCATAACACTATCCAAAATTTTTCATAAAAATCAAATCAAATGAACTATGCAAGGAGGTTTGAGACAGATATCCATAGTCAGCAATTGCATTTTTTCCAATAACGTAAAAAAAAGCTAATATCATTCCAATTGTTCATTCAAGCGTTAATGTTTAATTAAACGCCTTTGAATCATTGAAGCATGTTAATTGGTCATGAACCTAACGAACAAGTTGAGAAAAGATCATTTTCAGTTACCAAAATGAAACAATACTTGCCTATGATAATTGAAAATCGTATTTTTTTTTCAATATTAATGTTCAACGAAAAACGAAAAACGATGAATATTGTTGAAGATACTCTTCCCCAAAATAACTGTTATCATATTCGATCATTTTTATCGATAGAAATGTGTAAAAAATCCAATTATAGCGAATTTGGAATTGTGTACATTCCACCGTGTAATTTAGCCTAAAAAGTTGTATCGTCTTTTAGAAAGGACCTTTTACAAGCCTTCTGACTATTTTTCATGATGAGAATGTGGAATTCGTTCCAATAAAGTGGAATCAAAGTCATGATATTTGGCTTGTGACTTTTGAAAAGTGACAATTTTACCTTCTGGCGGTGCTCACTGAAGCATGACATAAAATACGTCCATAACATTTACTCAGAGCGTAGCTTAGAAAATTACTTACACGCTCATGTAAAAATATATTTAAAAATCGCATTGGTTCGGAAATTATTGATGTTGTTTAAGGGGGGACTTACTTTTTTGTTGTGTATATATTATAGTATATAATATCAATATATCAATGCTGATTATTGTACCACAAAGGACATCCTTTTAAACAATCTTCAATGGCAAAGTTTTGAAACTCGAATCAACTACCACTACTCTATTTTCGTATTCAAAATACTCAATAACCTAGCCCCACGTTTTTAAAAATGTTTTGCATGTAAACGACCACTCTTCTATATTACTCGTCATTCCACCTTAAATTCTTTATCTATTCCGAAACCTAGGACAGCATTTAAAAAGCAATCTTTTTTCTTACATCGCTCCAAATATCTATAATAATCTACCGACTCATATAGCACGGCAACTTCACTCCAATTGTTTAAAAATCAAATCAGGCCACTCCCCCTATTGTTTTAACGCATGCACTGGTCCTATTTATAATGTCTTTTGGCATAAAGTAAATTTATTTTGTTTTGATGTTATCTTGACGTTCTTTCTTTTTGTTTTTATGTATTTGTGGAACTTGTTTGGTTTGTTTCATTTTACCCATTTTTTTTTATCTCCTTGTATGTTATGTGCTTTATGCCATTTCATATTAATACTTTTTCATTGTATTTTAAATTGTTGATTTTATAACTTATTCTTTAATTTTACTTAGTTTGATTTTTGGCACATGTTTTCGAAGTAATTTATTTTATTACTATATTTTTTTGTCTTTTAAATTGTCTTTTAATTTTAATCTAGGTTTTAATTTTTGTTTTTAATTCATTTAATGTGATTACATTGATATGTCAAGAAATTTTTATTGTGCACTTTTTTTTAACTTTATATTAATTGTATTTCATTTATTTTGTAAATCCTTGTATGTCTACAGGGCTCTTTTGTAAAGCAGGCCTTTGGGCTTTGAAAGGACTACCCTGTTTTTAAATAAAACTGAATAAATAAATAAATATACAGTGCGTCCCACAAAAAACGAAAACGAGGTTTAGCGATGATTTATCATAACTTAATTCCAAATACAATACAATATATTTTTATATTCAAGACTTACAAGAAAATACATGCTCAGCTTATTTCTTGGTACTTAAAATATTTTTGTGAACACATGATCATCACCTTTATTTTTACATATACATATTTCCATCTCATATATTCAAGGGCTCATTGAGGGGGGGGGGGGTCTATAAGAGTGGGGAATACAAAAGATACGTGAAGTGAGAATAATAAGTGAGATTTTTTTTCTCGGGGGGAGGTGTATAATCGCATGTCTTCCAAACATGTGTAATTTCCGTACTATTTCAAACTATATGATTTTAATTTTTTTCATTTGTTTTAATACAGAACGAAAATACCAACTTTCTTCCACAAGGTGTCATCCTTGTTTTCCTGACATGTGCATGCATGGGTGAGTTGAGATGCTAATGTTTTATTCTCATTAATCAATGATGCTGATGTATATTGATTATATTTGATGATTGTCTATCCATTAAAGGAAACCATGTAGAAGGGCTTCAAAGAAGATGGACTCCCAACTTTATACCTTTAGAAATCATGAAGAAAATGTTCAATCATTGACGGTAAGACATTTATCACTTAAAAAAGTAACCCTATCAGCCTCATAGTGACGCCCTAAGTACAAGGTCACGTAAGCCTTATTAAAGTCATTATTCCATAAACAGAAAGTTACTTAAATGTGAGGACATTCGAACACGCATACCACTAGGAATGAATCCAAGGATGTGAATGAAGAAAAGTTATATCACTTTAAAGTTTGATTGGTAGTGGTAGATACAGGATGATTGGCAAGAGTGATAAATATTGTGAAATACTATCTAAATACCGTGAAAATATCAATGTGAAACACTTTTATTAATTGAGTGCTTATTTCAAAACTGCGTTGATAATGATAAAATGATAAATGATAAATGATAAATCCATAATTTATTGTTCGAAATAGACATGAAATGAAATGCTCCGAAAATTTGCTTTGCCCAATTGATCGTGGGCCCGGCAGCCGCTGTGCAGCGCCAGATCGACGAGGCTCTATCCCTTTAATCGTTGAACGCCAAACAGGGTAGCAGCAACTCCCATCTTTTAACGTCTTTTGGTCTGACGCGGCCGGGGTTTGAACCCCCGACCTCCCGGTTGTGAGACGGACGCTCTACCAACTGAGCCAACACACCGGTTTGTTAATGTTAACCCAATTGAAGAAAGAGAGTACGATGAATAAGAAAACTCCTACATTATGATCATAATGAAACTCTTGGTTATTATCTGTGGAATATGCTTATTTAATACGGGGTTGGATGATTCAAATGACAGTGATATTGTTTTTCACTGATTTAAATGTTTTCTATTCTAACGTGCAAAAGTAACGCTACTCGAAAACAGTGAATCAACTGAAAATTACAACTTAATCTAATCTAATTGAATTATTCTTAGTCAAGTTATTTACATAATTTGCCTTCACCAGAGCTGATGTACTGATAATGTACTGTGATCAGGAGTGACTTGATTTCGTGTTCATGTTGTTCTTCTAACAATTGAATTTATTTGTCAGCTATTGATATGGAAAAGATGTTACTATTGTTTTTATGAATTCATAAACAATGTAAGAGAACAACAAAGTAAGAAAATCTTAAAATCCTATAATTGACATAGCCACGATTTGCCAATTGTAAAGCATTTTCTTTTTATACTTTCCACCTCTGAAAGTTCATTTTAGAATCAGGGCCCGTATTCCATACACGAGATAAGCATGCTTAAAGTTGAATTAAGAAGACGATTCCAAATATTGAGATATTTACATTAATAGCAACCTTACAACCCCCCAAACACTAATAGGTGATTCGACCCCCCATTTTCTTTTTTCAAAATAGTGAATTTGAACGATTTATCCCTACCCATTTTCCCTGAGTTCGCTCCTGCAATGCCTACCGAGACGGGTGTTCTTTGAGTGTCGGACGTCACCGGGGGGTATTCGGTCCCGGTTTAGTAAACAAGGCAGTGCCGTTTTGTGTACTACTATGGAATAACTGCAGTTGAAGTTGTATCTGCGAGCCATAGAACTTGCAAAGAGGAAATGATTAAAATATTTGTGGCCGTACTATTATTCCAAATATGTGAATTCCCTCAGAATGATACCATAGACCCTAAAGGAATAATTTCAAGGTGAATAATATGAAATTTGATCGAGATCTTCTCACCAGTCGATAACGTAGCAGACGTGTTATTATGACGTATTTATCCGCGTGTGACGCGGCTCTTGCAAAAAAACACAGTTGGTTGCGGAATTGCTTTGTGCCGACCGGCCGCCCGCTCCGGCGCAGCTAGCTGTCGAGCTACCGTACCGTTCTTGTTGTCTTCAACCATAGAGATGTATACTAATTACTATATATCTTTCTGTCTTCAACTCACTTCCGAATTGCGTTTGTATGTGTGACGGTGACCCCTAGCGTAATTAAATATAGAAAACAACTCAGAAGGCCGAGAAAGAATACTATACGTTTGGTTCAAGATTGTTCTGTGGAATGAGCTATGAGTGGAAATGATCCAGAGGATATAAAAGTGCAGTCAAAGACAAAAGAAAAGAAGAAAAAAACGCCAGGGGATCGCTGCACGGCCATGAACTAAGTCGACATACCAGACCATAACAGTACACTCAATGCCTGGGTGTTGTATGTACTAGTATGCGTTCAGCGCGCGCTGAGCTAGCCGCCGGAATTACTTTCCAGCTACTCACTTGATTGAACATCGTGATAAAATAAATGAGAAATAGTGAAAATATCATTCAATAACTCACTGTTTGCTATCTTACATCATGATTGAAGAGTTCATGGTGGTTATTCATACTGTTTTTTATACAGGGAAAGTAAAGATTTGTACATATCAGTCCTATTTGTTTGATTTGAGTTGCTTTGAAAAAAAATTGTAAAATATCTTTCTCTCTCTGCATAGCATTTCTGTATGACATTCAGGCACCTCTTATACTAAATTCCCCCCGGTGACGTCACACTCCGAGTGACTTTTCTGTACACTCGTCTCTCGGGCTCTGACAGGTGGCTAATTTCATAGACTTTCAAAGCAAAATATCGAGAAGGCAGAGGATTATTGTGACATGCTATATGTTTGAACAACTTATATATACTATATATTGTATGTAGAACCTATATTTATGGAAACTCACCCCCTTCTTAATTCAACTTTAAGCAAAAAATCTAAGCATTTTGTCTTATTTTCTGTCTAAGACAAAATTCTTAGCCAAAACGCGTATTCCATAAAGAATTGGCTAAGAATTTTGTCTTAGAATTTGGCTAAGAGGTTTTGCGCGACTAAGACAGATATAGGATGAATGGCTAAGTAACTTTTCTTAAAACTGCAGAGTCTGTATTTCATAAATACAACATGGCTAAGAATTTAGCCCTAACTTTAAGACAGTTGTGAGTTGTCTTAATTGTTTTAAGACAACCTGGTTTAAATCCAACAAATCATGGCAAATTTTTTTTTAGAATTAATACCTATATTGCATTTCGAGCTACTTCCTCAGTTTTTAACCGATTTTCATTAAATTTGGTCTTAAGGTAAGGAGGTGTAAGATTTTTTTTTTGCTTTTTCAGAAATTGTGTTGCCATGGTAACAGTATATTAAGGCCAAAATTTAAAATTTAAATTACTTCATCAGTTTTCTACCAATTCTCATGAAAGTTGGCTCACACATTGGATTTGAGGAAAAGATGTGCAAGACACAATTTTTGCATGTGTCGGAAATTGTGTTGCCATGGTAACAGTATATTATGGCAAAAATTATGTATAAATCTTGCTATTCCAACTACTTCCTCAGTTTTTAACCAATTCTCATGAAATGTGGCACAAACATTAGTCTTGATGTGAAGATGTGCAAAACATATTTTATGCCTATATAAAAAAAATTGCGTTGCCATGGTAACAGCATATTAAATAACGAAAATTAGGTGAAAATTTTGTGGTTTTAACAAGTTCATAATATTTCTACCACTTCTCATGATGTTTGCCACCGACATAAGTCTTGAGGTAAAGATGTGCAAGACACATTTTTGCATGTGTCGGAAATTGTGTTGCCATGGTAACGGTATATTAGGGCAAAAATTATGTAAAAATCTTGCAGTTCCAACGACTTCTTCAGTTTTTTATCAATTCTCATGAAATGTGGCACAAACGTTAGTTTTGATGTGAAGATGTGCAAAGTATATTTTATGCCTTTATAAAAAATTGCGTTGCCATGGCAACAAATAAAATAACAAAAATTAGATGAAAATCTTGTGATTTGAATTACTTTATCAGTTTTCAACTGGTCAATTCTCCTAAAATGTTGGCGCACACAATAGTCTTGAGTTGAAGATGTCTAAGACATACTTTTGCCTGTATCAGAATTCGTGTTGCTATGGTAACATATTATATAACGAAAATAAGGTGAAAATCTTGCAGTTCGAACTCCTTCATCTTTTTTCAACCAATGCTCATGAAATTTGGCACACACAATAGTCTTGAGTTGAAGATGTGCAAGACTATTTTTGTCTGTATCAGAAATCGTGTTGCCAAGGTAACAACATATTATATAATGAAATTAGGTGAAAATCTTGTGGTTTGAATCCCTTTATTAGTTTTACCAATTCTTATAAAAGTTGGCTCACACATTGATTTTGAGGTGTAGATCTGCAAGACATATATTGTAAAATGTGTTGCCATGGTAACAGCATATCAGATCAATAAATGTGTAAACAGCATGATGTGTATTGAACTACTTCTTCATTTTATGACATTGGTCATTTGCCTATATGTCCATGAAATGTAGGTTTTGAGCTAAAATAATCTGCAAGACACATTTTCTCATTCATCAAAATATGTGTTTGTATGATAACTACATGTATACGCCAAAAAAAGATTAAGACAATGGTCAATGCTAACTTTTGTTTGGCTACATAGAGAACTACGGTACATATAGCTGAGGGCTTAGTTCTATTTTTTTTTTTTTTTTTTTTTTTTTTTTTGGGGGGGGGGGGGCTAGACCTCAAGATTTCGAACTACAGCCCCTAGTTTAGATCTAAGCATAGATCAAGATCCTTTAGTCCTAGAAATAATTCAATGCTAGATCCCTAGCCTACTTCCTTTCTCAGGCCTAACGTTAGATGAGTAGAACTAGACTAGATCTAAATTACATTTACTATTTTTAGATCTAGAATCTACATTGAGATAGAGTCTACAAGTCTCTAGATCTAGACCTATTACTATGACCCTATGTACACCTAGATTGGTATAGTTCTACTTCTAGATCTAGATAGGGTCTAACTTTTAGTCTAAGTGAGTAAGTCATTTAGTCTATATCTAGGCCTAGGTTAGATATTTCTAGATCAAACAGTAGACTAGATCAGCCAGTCCTAACGTTAGGGCCAACGGATAGGCTAGAAATAGAATCTAGAATGAATAGAAGAAAGCACAGGCTAGGCCGCCTAGGCCCTAGATCTAAATTCTTATATAAATCTAGGCCCTAGTCTAGACTGAGCTGTTGCCAGTGTTGGTCTAGGTTTAGGCCTGTTTTCTAGTCCTGGAAACCTAGATCTAAACAAGTCCTCAAAATGTATAAAATAAAAACTCCAAACAGATGGATCTAAAGCAGGAGTAGATCTAGATAGATGTCTAGACTACTACTACCACTAGGACTAGATCTAACTTTAGGCATAGTTGGCAAGCAATGCATAGCGATAGATCTAACGTTAGCACTGTTGACAGGAATAACCGTCGTTTCTGGGGATTTATTTAAAAGTTTCTGACATTAACTGTCATATCACATTGGTGAGACTAGGCCAACATAACGTTAGACTGTTTAGTGAAGCTTTTGATCTAAGACTAAGTCAGATCTATTCTAGACCTACATGTAGATCTAGATAAATCTATCCCTGTCTCAAGGCTAAGCCAGGCTAAGTCCTGCATGTTCTAGGCCTAGACCAATACTAATATAGGCCTATGTAGCTTCAGTCTCAGTTGCTCCACTACGGCACTAGACTAACAAAGTTACGTTTTACTTCAGCCTTCAGGAAAGCAAAAAGTAAAGACAATGTTCAATTCTCCTCCAAACAGACGGATATTAGTTGTAGATTTTTGGCCTAGGCTAGATCTAGGCCTAATGTTAGACCCAAGACTAGTCTCAAAAGTTACAAATGTTTTCCCTTAGACCCTAGGTCTACTTCAACTGAAGTAGAATAAAGATGTCGAGAGGAATCTATTCCATTTAGATTTTGACAAACAATTCATGAAAAGTAATGAATGGGACTGATACATAAAAAAAACTGTGCAAGTCACTCGGTTTGGGATTGAAATGTTTTGGTAATTAACAAAATATAGATAATCTGAATAAAAAATTCTTACCATATATGGGTAATGAATGCTCTTCTTTTACTACAATAATTGTAATTAGTTTCAATAAAATCAAAAATTTTAAGAAAAAAAAACTTCAATGACATTTTTGCAATTTTGTTGCAGTCACCCTTGCAGCAGTTTAGAAGGTCATAGAATTTGACTTTGAGACTTTGGCTTAGCCATATCGTCTGACTTGAGACAAATGTCTTAAAGTTGATAGAATATCGTTAGGGAAGATTTCTTGGACAAGCAAAATGCTAAGACAAATTGCTAAGACGTAAGCAAAAAGCTTATCTCGTTTATGGAATACGGGCCCAGTTTATTAAGAAGAAAATAAATTTATTTTTCTTCTCCCGAACAGGAGAATCGTAATACTATAAACTGTAAAATCAATATTATTTATGAAATGTTGTAACGTATCATCAAAAATATCAATACTAAACATTGCTTTTTGTTATTTTTCTAACATTTACTAATAAAGTCATTGCTCAATGTTCTCCTATTACTTGTTACTTTTATTTTTTAGTTTGTACTTGATTTTATTGTTTCATATGAGTGCAAAGGGATATACTTACCTATGTGCATTGTGTTATTTAATGTGATTATCATTATCGAGGGAATTTTATTATCATTATTATCAATGTTATTGCTATCATAATTATTGTTATTAATATTATTTTTTGTCATCATTATTTGTTATTATTATTACAGTTATTTTGTATTTAATATTATTAGTATTGTTGTTGTTATTATTACTATCATCATTATTATCAATATTATTGTTATTATTAATCGAGTACCGCCTATTGAGATCCTTGGAATATGAATCCTGACAGTTTTTATTTATGGAAGGCAGGTGAAAACATGGAGACATGTCATATTGTGTCAGCCATTTCGCCTTCAAGGAGCCCATCCGGTTCAAGATGAAAATAATCGTACTTTCATTTTTCGTACAAAAACCCTAAATTACCGATCATTTAAATCTTGTGACAATCTAGCGAACGAATTATACATAATAGCTACATTCAATAAATTGCTGATGTGTGAAATAATAGAAGGGAAGAATATCCCTAACGGAAAAAATAAAAAGATAACAGCGACAGTGAGGGACGACAATTATTGATTAGGTGCCTAACGTGAACGTGAACCGCCGCAAACTGGCGCTATAACAGTCGTAAATACACACACTAGCGTGACTACTTATTTCTTTTCCTTTCAACCATTCATGAAATATAAGGAGGTACCAAAATATGAATATCATCAACGCCAGCAGAAATTGATTATACGTGTGATGCACAATAAACAGTACAGTAAAAACAAAACTAGTCACAAACTTATTAAAGAATATGAACCTATACAATATGCATTTAATTCTAAACAGCTTGTCTTCAAAATGCAATAAAAACATCAAACCAAATTTAAAGTTAAACCCTTACTCATTGGATCGTTGACGAAAAGGAACTATTACAGATGGCAAATTCCGCTTGGGATTGTATAAGTACAACGGTCAACTGAGCTGGCCTCCGAAGAACCGATGTAACTGTGTTTATTCAATCTATGGAGTTAAAAGAAAAAAGGGGGAAAAACATTATCAGTTTCAAGACCATAAATGTATCACTGAATGTTATGTGGTTTACATAACTTCCTAAATTATCATGAACCAAATGCATATTTGACTTTACAGTCTGAATTAAATTGTTTATGAAAGATCTGAAGTCTTTACTTTTACTTTTATGATGTCATGTTTGCAATAATTACTTCACAAATAAATTGAATATTGCTGGTAAAAATAATCCTCTTTGTCTGAACAGGTGTCTTCCTTGTTTAACTTGTTTCAGTTAAAGTTCTAGTCATATTTCTCAATCTGAGAACTCCAAATATCCTACTTGTGACATCATGAGTAAACAAACATCTCAAATATAACAATGGTTAACATTGAATCTCAAATGCCTACCGTAAAATGAGCCAACTGGCATCAATTATTCATAGTAAACAATTACTGAAACAATTAAAAAATGATGCATATTTGTTGCATTTAAAATCTGCCAAAGACAAATCTAAACGTCTGAAAGAAGACTAATATTTGCATTTTTCTATCTGTGCAGTTTGCACTTATAAATACAAAACTTTCTAATGCTTGGTGCATAATTTATTCTTTTTCCGAAATAATTATGTTTTTCCTAAATTTGGGAATCCTTTACTTTTGGTTTAAACAATATATGTTATTAAGAAATCAACTAATTCAAAGAGTGTATTTCTCACAAATTCTAAACCTAGATATAGAGCAAGAACACACATGTGTTATCTTCAATATCAATATCGACTCTTGCTTTTAAACTGTAATCTCACTATTTTTACTAAGCATTGGAATTTTGTTTGTTATTCTCATGCATACTCTTCATCTAACACAATGCCTGAAAATGTTCATCTCATTTTCTGTTCAAAAACAAATTACTTCTTGGGCCTATGTCTGTTTATAATTTACAGACTAGTTTAAAACGAATACATTATCTTGCTTCTGTTTATCATTTTACATGTATCATAACCTTTAGTTTCATAAACGAAATGTGCAGATTCAGAATAGAAAGTGTATCTTATAGCTTTTGGACTTTCGATCTTTTAATTTTTTTTGTCTTTTGCCATTACCGCACTAAAAAGAAAATACAAGCAATGAACCTACCCGCTTGCAATGGGCGCTTTATACATGCGTTAAAACTTTCACTTGACTCGTACACTTTCCGTTCCAATTTTTCACATTTGTACATTACATAAATGGATCCTGTTTATCTCATACTTTACTCAATTTCTTGGCGGAAAGTAACAATAACTCAGAAAGTCTGAAATGGTCTCATTTGCCTGAAAAACTACAGCGAAACAGTTAAAAACATGCCAGCTGCACATGTAGATTACTGCCTAATCTTAACAGCCCCATTTTACGGTCAACGTAAATTTATATGGTATCTTCAAATTCTACCTTCTGAACTAAATCAAAAGAAATGCATATGAAAAAATACATGTTAAACGAAACACTCATTAACATGTAAATCTATGTAATCTTTCTACTCCATCATATCTACAAATTAATGCTGATAACAAAACACAAAATTCAGTCAAACGATCGATACACAAAAATATATCAGTGGGCTGGCGGGCCAACGTACGATCAATTGGGCAAAGCAAATTTTCGGAGTATTTCATTTCATGTCTATTTAAAAAATAAAATATGGATTTTCATGGAATTCTTCATGGATTCATAAATAGCTTACAAGTGTGACGAGCATACTTTCTTAGAAAATCTAATCACGATAATCGTCTTCCAAATGGTGAATTAATGTCTATTTCCGATCTATTATCAACGCCTGATTTGCTACAATTTTTAATTGTTTTCAAATTCCATTGATATACAGGAAAATAAATAATTTCTTATAAATATTAGGTACACAAGCGAGCTATCTTCGAATTCCAAATAACATAAGAACACCATGAATCAACGTCATATCGGTGTATCATGACAAAAGATGTAAAGGGTTGCAAATACATCATTGTGTAACAAATTATGTTTTGCGATAAAATCCCGCATAATTAAAATTCCGTGGAAGTAACTTATCTATGATATGAAGCATTAAAAGCAAAAAAATATGTGTACTAAGAATGTTTATGCTGATATTATATTTTAAAATTTATTTAATTGATTCCTTCCAGTTCTTGCAGATAATGACGTCTCTTGCTCCATGGCGATCTCCTGTCCTTCAATTAAAGCACAAGGTTCTGATGACGTCATTCAACTGGTGCAGAAGATGGTACCACGCGATCTTTCATTGGCAATCCGTCCAAAGATGAAAGGAATCGATCTAAATACTATATGCTCCATACCAGGTACCACTAGCTCATGAATATATATAGTATACAAATATACCGGGTTTGAGAAAATATAGTGGAAATATTTTGGTCCGAGATTGCTTCGGCTATTGCTATTTCTACAATGGTAACATTGCCGGACTAACCGAGGATAACATATTTCCACTACACTTTCGAAAGAAATGCCCGGTATTTGTTCTATATCCCTTCCATAATTGAAGTTTGAACGAACATGTTTGGTAATCTAGTCTTAATTGACCCATCTCCATGACCTGGACAAAATCTAGATCGGCTTAGCTCTACTTTAAGCAAAACTGGCTTATCATTCTAAGCTAGCCAGATCCTGAATATATTGCGCTGTGGCTGTACTAGTGAGTGAGAGCGATCCTGCTAAAATAAGGTCAAGAAGCCCGAATCATTCGTTGATCGAATGATGGCAATCATTAATGTTATTTTCAGCATTTTTTTCAGAGAGTTTGTGATTCAGCTAGCTAGCATTGCATTTTTACCTGTGTTGATTCCGCTTCGCTCAGCCGCTGCGGACCCCCTGATAAAGCGTATGCGCCCTTGCATTAATAGACTTGCCCGGTGGACTCAGTCCGTCGAGCGCTGTGCCCGAGTGATTTCCTGAAGAATTGTATCTGGTTAATTTGGTTACCACTAGCTTGAAATGAATAAATGCTTTAATTTGATATGTCATTCATGTATATTTGATTTCGGAAAGCAAAGTTATAGCTGGTCTAAGATTGTACCAGAGGTTAAAGATAAATTCCAGTTTTGGTAACGATCTCAAAATGACTTTTTACAGAATCTAATATAATGACCACCCAAGTGTCTGTTTGTATGAATAAAAAATATGTGCCTAAGGATTCTGGAAGAAATTGTGTAATTGCTGAGAAATAAGCAAAATAAGCGCGGATTCGGTCACTTCCGTCGGGTCTTTATTTCAGCAATAATAATACACTGCCCCACGTGTGCCTATCTGTGTTGGTGATCTTCAGTGTGAACATTTTTCAGCGTAGATTTCAAGATTTCACAAAGGTCAGTTTATGTAACTGTACCAGATCTAGACCCTCGATGATATACTGACAATTAAGCCTGGTTTTACGGACTTTCTCATAAAATCAGTGTTTACTGCAACTACTGGCATTTCTCTTTAACTGTAACAGAAAATGTATAATCAATGCAAAATAACTATTCGTTTGTTGACTTATGAGGTGGTAACTGGGCGTTGTGGCGTGCGCCTGTAATCCAAGTTACGTGGGGAAGTTACAAATTGATGCAGAGGTTCGAGGTTCGATCCACGGTCACGTCTTTCGGATGGTGACGTTAAAGGTCGGTCCCAGACGTAAATAATCATATCTGATTGATACACGTCTGACAAAACTCATATACACACACACTTGTGAGGTGGTGCCGATGATCTGTTAAAATACAGCGCACAGTAGGCCAGAATGGACTCGGAGTGCGCCAAAATTATATCCCATGCTGTAGTTTTACTAAAACACATTATATGGGGTAATTATGGGTGTAGAATCGACTAGTCATAATTTCAATCCCATATGACGTCACCTTCATACTAGAATTTGAATGGCTACTTAAAACCTATGGATGAGAAATAACAATCTACTGAAAAAATAACAAACTGACCTGAGAAAATGTTTGTGTATGCTTTATTGCGTAACGTAGAGTACACAGTCAATGTATAGAAGATGTACAAGATGAAGATGCCGTTCCCCTTCTTAGAGAAAATAAGTAATCTCCATTGAGCATTACGGAAACAGAAATATCCTGTTATGTAAACAAAACAATATATAGATTCCGTTCACTCACCCGGTTACTCAGAATCATTGTCTTGACGTTTGTATTCTGCCTGAACCTCATCAGGTAATGGTCGAGACTTCAGTGCGCCAATCGATCTACTGATGATGACGATGTCACTGGTTACAACGAGTGTGTGAAAGACATCGCTCATGTTGTCACTCCATGATGTTTTCCTTGCATGCCTTCGACGGAAGAGCTTGTTATCTTTATTCCTTGCCTCTTTTGCCTCTTCGCTCATCATTCCAATTGGAAGTATTGAACTTGACAGAATTGTAGCTCCATGGATCAGCAAAATGTGGACACTTACTGGCATTCTAAACCATGGGTAAAGTTGCACCTGAAACTCTGCTGTTTTCTGATAGAATTCTCCAAATATGTCAGAGTTGAGGGGAAGCTTGCATGAAACGGCGACGAGGACCATGTGTAATCTATGTTCGAGGGATTTATCAAGTCCAAAGATATATGCAAAGACAATTTCATGTTTAAAGGCTTTCCTATAGTCGTGTTACCGTTATTTGTGTTGCCAGCACATTGCTTTGGTTCATCAACTTTTGGTTCATCGATCATGGATTTAATTTTCTTGTTGGCAACCACTCTCCTCTCCTCATCTGATGTTACTCGCCACTTTTTGATTGGAATTCTATATGCGATGTGGATCAACATCTCAAAACATCGTATCCATTTGTGAAGTGGTGATAGGACATACTTGTAGGATTCTTCATCTGTGCTTGGTAGCTCTTCGATGTTGTTGAATTGTTTTGGGGTTGCCCCCACACACATCGCATCTCATGGATGACTTTGTCTCCGTCAGTGCATTCATCACCTTTTGGTCTACCATGGTAAGATGTTGGTCGTATGTTATATGGAGGTCGGGCTTCCTGTTGAGGTCTGCTTTCACTACGTATTTTCTTTCCAAAGTAACATCCATTGGTTGCAAATTTCTGATTTCTTCAGTGATTCATCTATTCACCTTCTAAGGTAATTCACTTGTTTCTTTTTTTTAAATGGAGATGGATTGGGCGGCGAAATCTGGTTGAAGATGGTACTGGATTCTCCCATAATACACGACTTTTGATATGAGCTGCAATGGGACCATTGTTGAGCAAAATAAACTCGCATCAGATTGATCTGTAGAAGTGAATTTATGTTTATATTCACTTTGGCCAGATGATCCATCAAAGCCCCATTTACAAACTAGATTACATGTACATTAGAGCTGTTCATCATTTCCTAGACTCTCAACGAATTCAGTGATGGCTTTTCCCGTTCTTGAATGATCATAGATGCTGTGTGGTCAATAGGTTTTGGAGAGGGACTTTTACAATATCCTCCGTGATCAATATATTTGCATGATATCACTTCTTCTTTGCCTCTCTTACTTCATTGTTAATTGGGTTACATATTTGCATTCTTACGTTTGGCGCCTGATCTTATTGTTTGATAAGCTTGTTTAGTCAGATCCGTTTCTAGAAGAAGTGCCAAAGCTTCGTAGGACGTTTATGGTTCTTGAATCTTGACTAGTTTGGATACTAGTTTTCTTATCTTTTTAGGCCTTCAAGGGGAGATCAGTGTGAAGTTTAGTACATGTTTCAAGTCGGGATTTTTCCTGTATGCTCCCTGTAATGCGGCGAAGACGAGTTCCGGGGACTCTGTTTTACCTAGTAGACCATTAACCTTTCTCTGTTTAGGTCTTTTCGATAGCAATTGCCAAGTCCTTATGGCCAACAGTGGGCTCCTGATTAGATGTTCCAGGTATGTCCTTTATCAGCAGTCCGACAACCTCCTTCGTAAACACAGGAGCCTTTAGCCATTCTCCATTGCTGTCTGTAATATTATGCAATGTACGACTGCTGCTCTTCCACCTGCATTTGCATTTGTACAGAAATTGTCGTATTATTCTTGATTCCTGAATATGTATCGCATTCCCTAGTAATCCATAATGCTCCTTCACAAAAGTAATCAACTTTTCAAAGCATAATTCTGCGTTATCTAAATATCCTCTAGAATAACCAATCTCAAATAGTTGGTGTTTGGTCAAAATCAAAAATGTATTCCACGATAGTTTCAGCATATAGTCCTATGTTGTACCTGTAGGATGAGATAATTTTCCTTATTATTTCAGTGTGCTATAAATGATTTCTTTACGTTATTCTGACAGCATAATGCACGTTCTACTTGCACTTCGATAGTAATAAGAACTAAAAAAACTTTAAAGTCTCAGTTTCTTTAATGTTGCTGGTGCATGGGATTAAAACACATAAATCTAATAAATCTAGGTCTCAATAAGAATGTAATCAGTACATCAATGTGATTACTAAATGAACAAAAATAATATTGTATCTTACCAAGCTGTGAAGACTGGGGTAAAACGCTGAGTATAACATCACACTTGTACTATCGTCACTGAGGAGAGTTTTTGCCTGAAATTATTTTACAATTATAGACTCAATTTTTTTTCATTGATTTATTTCATTTCATTTCTCTTCTTTCCATTTTTCACATACATATCAAAAATACATAAATACAAATACATGTTTTCGGAAAAATCTAAAAACATCTAAAAACATTCCTATCGTATGGGAGCCTTTGTCAAAAGAGTTAGCTACTTTGTTGATTAGGGACAAGATAGCATGATAAAAGATGATATTTATTTTATTTATACACGGTTAAAAAGCCCAAACAGTTCACAGACTAATTTGCATTGGGGCCGTGTGGAACATACAATTGACAAAGTAAACATTTTAAAATCAGTGTTTAACGAACAATATATATGGAACAGAATTAATAATCAATAAAATATTACAAGGCAATCATTGAAACGTGAAGAGGAGGGGAGGAAAATAAAATAAGGAAGAAGAAGAAGGGAAAAGTGAGAGGGAGAAGAAAGAGACAACAGAGGAGATAACAGAAGAAGAAAAGAAGAAGAAGAAAAAGAATAATAGTGATAGTAAGAAAAAGACGAAGAAATTATATACCGTTCTCACAAACATCAATAACTTACAACATGAAATATCTATCGGTAAATTGGAACAAAGCGGTGCATACATGACGAGCTTGAAATACCTTTTTTGCCCCCTTGACGAGCTTGAAGACCTATATTGCCCCCCCCCCCCTGACGAGCTTGAAGACCTTTTTTTTTTTGCTTGTCAATTTTTTTGGCGGACGGTTTTGCCCCCCCCCCCTGTGGAAAATCATAGGTACGCCACCGATACATGGTAATAGTAAATGTGTACATGGTAAAGTAAAATGTCAAAGTAAATACATGTTTCTATAGTGGGCACAAGAAAATGAATACAAGTCATGATTTATTAATGATAAAAGCTAAACTTGTAAAAATGACTGGAAAATTGATGATAACTAAACATGCACTGAAAATGATTATAAAACTTGATTAATACTGATGCCATATAAAAGCAATACATATGAAATGATTGGAAAATAATACATGTACTGGGGACAGAAAATAGAAATACATCAGTCAGTGAGATGTATTATGATGTTTTCTAAAACCAAACTGACAGCCAGTTAGAATTTCGTTATTATTTAAAAAGTCAATTGTACGTGAAAAGACTATCTTTTCTAATATTTTTGAAAAAGTTGATAATAATGATATGGGTCTGTAGTTTGATATTAAAAGAGGATCACCTTTTTTAAAAATCGGTATTATCTTGGCTAATTTCATTTTATTAGGAAAAACACCTGTTCTCAAAGACAAATTGCATATATAAGTAAAAGGTTCAATAATACAAGAAATAATCTTTTTCGTTATGGCATTATCAAAACCGTCATGTCCACAACTCCGTTTGCTATGTAAATTATTATCTATATCAATAATTTCACTCTCATTCATCGGGGCAAAAAAACATTTTTTTCTCTTCGTAATAGCCCTGTCAGTGTGTTTTTGTAATTCAAATATCTTGATTTATTATTCACAGTTGGCTTTGCTTTATATTTCAGATAAAGATTATTTTTCCTTTTTATACATCTGAGTAAGCTAGTTGTGATCCATGGAGATCTGGGACTTATTTTCCTATATACTACGCTGATTAAATTGTCTTACCGGGAGACATTCATTAAATAAATTAGTCAATTTATCCATAAAATCGTCAAAACAATTATTTACTTCAATCATATCATGTATATCACCCCAGTCTAGTTCATCAAGTCTGTCTTTGAATGTGTTATTGTTGCCCTAAGAAAAGAATCGTGTGTATATTTTAGAAGGTTGTTGAGTCTGTTGTAGAATAGGGAAATTTGCAAATATTGGGAAGTGATCTGTGATATCAGAGATGACCACTCCTGCTTGTGGAAAAGGATGCATATTGGTAAATATGTTGTCTATTAGAGTGGAAGAGTGTTCCGAGATACGATTTGGTTTAGATATAAGTGGAATAAATGATGACGTAAGGAATGGTCCATAGAAATCCTGAACAAAGGAATCATAATCATATATCAGTAGATTAGCATGAAAATCACCAATTAAGGCCATCAATAAGTATTTTGGTGAACCTGGCTGTTCGTACAATGTCTTTCGAGATGTAATTTTTGTGTCCCTTGCTTTGAAGCAAAATTTCACCGTGTGGATTTGTGATCGAATCACATAATGTTCTTTTGATATGGTATACACTATCCGTATATAACAATGGATCCTTCAAAGAGTACACGTCAGCTGGAAAACACTCCAAACAAATCGTCCCCGCTCCCCAAGAAGCCGAAAATTGTTGACTCTAGTCCCACCGCTTCCCAAAGCCGTATGGAAACGAACGCAGACGCTGTTCTCAAAGGTCAGTACAGAAATGATTCGGCTACGCATTTGGCTTCAAGTAACACTAGCGCCAGGCGTTCTCTTGGTTTAGAATCCACAGATGCTCCTCCTACTTGGTTTGTCATCTTTTTTAATGACTTTGAATCAAGATTTGACTCGCGCATTGAAGCTTTGTTGGATAAACAATTGAGTGACATTTAGTTAAAGGTGTCTGATCATGATGAAAGAGTCAAGAGCATTGAGTTTGATATGGGGTTCCTGAAGGATTCTGTCAAGCAGTTAGAGAAGGAGAAGGAGGTGCTCATTGCCAAATTGGATGACCTAGAGAATAGGGGAAGGAGAAAGAACATTGTTCTGTTTGGGATTCCTGAACATCCAAACCAAGATCATGAAGATTGTTTGAAAACTGTCACCGATTTCTTACAACATGCTGATGTCTCGGAGGATGATTGTTCGCAGATAGAAAGGCGTCACCGTACCCCCACATATCGATCTGAGACCAGTTCTAGGCAGCCGAGAAGAATCCACATTGCTTTTTCTTCCTTCACAACCAAGGAACGGGTGAGGAAAGCGTGTGTGAAGAAGCTGAAGGAGTCCAATTCCAAATATCGGGATCGAAAGGTCTTCGTTGCTGAGGACCTATCAAAAAGAGTCCTTCAGTTACGCCAGAAGAAGCAGGAAAAGTTCAAGCATCTACGATCAGAAGGAAAAAAGCCTTTTTTCGCATACCCAGATAAAATTCGGTACAGAGACCCAACCACTGGGAAAGTCTTTTCAGCAGATTGATCCTAATGTGTTACAGAATGTCTTTTTCAAATGAAAACATCTACCCATGGAACTTATGAACACTCTTCCACGTAGTTCTACATATATAAAGGTTAAACTGAATGTACATGCGTTATGTTTTTTAAGTGATAGTTATGGACTCTGAAATTGTTTAATATTATATGATATTTCATAATATTTTACCTTTTAACAGCTAGAGTGAGAACAGCAGTTGTTATGGCTCGCCTATTGGTTTATGTCTTTGACTACAGGCTGTTTAACTGTTTAACTTATTTTCCATACTGATTATCTCTCATCTACATGTGCACAGGAGTGAACTTTATTGTTGAATTGATATATTTTTAGAAGTTTACCTGTACAGATACTTACCTTTACAGAAGGTGGTTTCAGACCGCCTCGAAGTTCGTCAGTTCCAGGTATTCTCTGATCGGGAAATTTACCCCGATCAGAAAATACCAGGTATTTTGGTGATGTGAAAGCAAACTACGCGTAATTTCCCCGAAAGAAAATACCCGCTAAATAGTAGGTACTTGGCGAAATTACATGAACTTTCGCGGGGATTTTTCCAAGGTCGCAGGTATTTTGGCGATGTGAAAGCAAATTACGGGAACTTTTAGCCCGGCGTGT
Source organism: Lytechinus pictus (assembly GCF_037042905.1). Lineage (NCBI taxonomy): Eukaryota > Metazoa > Echinodermata > Echinoidea > Temnopleuroida > Toxopneustidae > Lytechinus > Lytechinus pictus. The sequence continues at coordinate 427,610 of NC_087255.1, read as the reverse complement.
CGTTGGGTGCGGCGCCGTGGGTGGCTGCTGGGCTAGTAGTTTTGAATCTCGCGCCTTCCCTGCTTATTAGACCATACTGCGCATGCTCCTAACTTCAGGAATTTATCCCGAAGTGTATGTTTCGGGGCGGTCTGAATGCTGGAATAATTAATGGGTATTTTTTAGCCTAAAAATGTTCTCGTAATTTAACGGGGATTATTGTGATCGAGGCGGTTTGAAACCACCTAGATACTTCTTTATCACATGTATAGGTACTACGTGTATCAGTGAAGCTTAATGATAATTTTTTTATCTCCCTGCTATAGTGACATTTTTATCACATTATTTATAAGGTAATGTCTTTTTCATATCTTTTGAAAATAATGTGCACATGTTTTAGTGTACACTTTGATATATTTTCAAGTTACTACCCCTTGGTTTTACTCTCGTTTGTGATGGGGAACTGAGGATTTTTCTTTTTTTTTTGTTTACAGTGTGTTCCCAAGAGATGCTTTTTCCCCGGGCTACTATAGGCATTTGTGAACATTTTTTATATATTGACTTTGTTAATCCGATTTACTTGTAAACCATACATGTACATGTACGAGTGTTTTAATTTCTGCATTGGCTACTAACTTTTGCCGATAATATATTGTGTGTCTCTTATTATGTCCCTTTGTAGCTCATGATTTATGTGATTCAGAGAGACCATCTTGTTTGTTTTTTGTGGTTACACGGTGGATTTTGCTCAAAGCTGTTTCATATTTCTCGTTGTATGCACCTTTGGACCAGGGCTGAGATTGATTTGAAGTCACTGGCCACTATTCTTGGTGCCATTTGCACCCTGCTATCGATTTTACCTAATTTGTTGTTGTTGCCCCCCCCCCCCTATTTGTAACATGTTTAAATTCAAAGCAGTCAATTGCTCACTTTGTTTGTATACAAGCTCTTATTTGCTAGATATGGTATCTTATGATTTTACATGGTGGCAAGCAGTCATGTGTCTTTTACAGTTTTTTTTTTCAATTTATCGTGCAATGCAGATACTTCAAAGAGTGGTATGGAACCAGTGATATTGTAGAATTTCATTTATGTCATTAACGCTTAGTACATTTAACTGTCGGGGTATCCAAGATTATGTAAAAAGAAGAAAAATATTTCATTACTTGAGGTCAATTGACAGTGATGTTATTTTTCTTCAGGAGATACATTCCTCCCCAGAAGACGAAACATTTTGGAAACAGCAGTGGGGGGAACATGCTTGGTTTTCAAGCCATACTTCCAATAGTCGTGGTGTCGCTATTTTGATTCGTAATCATGTTTCGGTGCTAATTCACACCTCGTTCGCTGATCCAAATGAAAGATTTTTGATTTATTCTGTAACAATAAATGGTTTATCTCTTTTACTTGCAAATATCTACGGCCCCAATAATGATGAACCAGATTTTTTTCTAGATGTTTTTGCTAAAATAGAGCAGTTTAATTATACTTCATTAATCTGTGCTGGTGATTTCAATGCAGTGTTGGGTCCTCTGGATTACCGAGGTGGTAGACAAAGACATGCTAATGAAAAAGCTAGTGAAATTATTCAAATATTGATGGAAGAATACAATTTATGAGATATTTGGAGAAACTTTCATCCATATTTAAAACAATACACTAGGCATCAAATTAACCCAAAGGTTCTCTCCAGATTAGATTTTATTCTTGTTTCGGAAAATTTTGTTAACAATTGCTTACAATAAAAAATAATTCCTGGGATCCAATCGGATCACTCTGTAGTTACCTTGAACTTTAAAGATGCTCAACCTCAGAAGGGACCCGGGTTTTGGAAACTCAACTGTAATTATTTGCATAATGATGCTGATTTTGTAAAAACAATGAAAGAGAGGATAAATTATTTTAAAACAGATAATTGTAACAGTATGTGCAACCCACATTTTATGTGGGATGCCCTCAAATGTACAATAACAGGTACTTGTATAGAGTATAGTTCCAGAAAAAAGAGAGAGAGGAAAGCTGCCAAAGATAAATTGTTTAAAGAAATAGACAATTTAAAAATGCAAATAAACAATGACCCAGATAATGTGATTCATATTGAGCACCTATAAAGTTTGCATAGTGATTTGGACAAGATATTAGAATATGAAACTCAAGGCTTAATTATTCAATCAAAAATGCGCTGGGTAGAAGGAGAAAAAAGCTCCAAATATTTTAGCAATTTAGAGAAAAGACACGGTGAGAAAAAATCCATTCATAGAATCAAAGATGTTGATGATGAAATAATTTCAAATCCCCAATCCATATTAGATGAAATTCATACCTTTTATCAAAACTTGTATAGAAAACAAGATACACAAAATTGTTACAGTACAGACACCTTCTTGGAGTCTTTTGAAACACCAAAGTTAAAAGATAATGACAAATTATTTTTGGAGCATCCTCTTACTAAAAAAGAATTATATGAGACAATCACCTCGATGAAGCATAACAAAACCCCAGGGTATGATGGTTTACCAGTAGAGTTTTACATTGTTTTTTTGAAAGATATCTCTGATCTGTTATTGGATTCATTCAACTTTTCTTTAGAAAATGGCTTTTTGTCTACATCACAAAGAAATGGTATTATTACTTTACTTCCCAAGAAAGACAAGGACCAGTTTTATTTGAAAAATTATAGACCCATATCATTGTTAACTGTGGATTATAAGATTTTAGCAAAAACACTGGCAAACAGACTAAAGAAATGCCTCAATGATCTTATTCACCCAGACCAGTCTGGCTTTTTAAAGGGTCAAAATATTGGGAACAATATAAGGTTGATTATGGATTTGATAGAATACACAGAACTTCATGACATTCCAGGTGCCATTCTTTTATTAGACATTCAGAAAGCATTTGATAGTGTGGATCATGAATTTTTGTTGAAAGTTTAAAAAAAATTTAACTTTGGGGATAAGTTCGTTGGTTGGATCAAATCTCTATATTGTAAGCGCAAGAGTTATGTTGCTAATAATGGTTTTTTGTTTAAAGCTGTTATGATTGGAAAGAGGAATTTTCCAAGGGTGTCCGATCTCCCCCTATTTGTTTTTATTAGTTATTGAAACAATGGCTCTTAGTGTAAGACAAGATGTAAACATAAAGGGGATCCCTGTAGAAGGTCAAGAGGTAAAAATATCCTTATTAGCTGATGATTCTACCTGCTTTCTTGATGGTTCACTTGACCCTTTTAACAATCTTTTTGATTTGCTTAAGAAATTTGCAGCTTGTTCTGGTTGCAAACTTAATATATCTAATTCTGAGGCTGTTTGGTTGGGGGCTAAAAGGGGCTCACAAGTGAATCCCTATTCTGATAACGGTCTTAATTGGAAAACCGATACATTCAAAACTCTTGGAATTGTTTTTTCATTAGATACCAAGAAAATGTTTGATCTTAATTATAAACCCAAACTGAAGTCTATAGAGGCAAACCCTTAACTGTTGGCGATGTAGAAATTTATCCTTAGTTGGTAAAGTTTGTGTCGTTAAAACTTTATTATTACCTCAGCTACTGTATCTCTGTTCCGTTCTATGTATACAAACTCCAACCAAGCTATCTAAGGAGTTAGAAAGGATTTTCTTTAAGTTTATTTGGAGTGGTGGGAGAGATAGGATAAAAAGAAAATGTTTTTATAATGATTATTGTTCAGGTGGTTTGAGAATGGTTGACCCTTATGTTTTTGCTTTGTCTCAGAAAATGGCATGGGTGAAACTTCTTCTTGATAAAGAATATATTAGTCTGTGGAAGACAATTGAATTGTCAGTACTAGAAAACTTTAATCAAAACAAAGATATTTTGTGGAAATCCCATGCTCCTGATTCCATTTTGAAAAGTCTTCGTTGTTCTCAACTGTCAGAGTGTATTAGAACATGGTATATTTACAGGGAGGAAGCAGTGAAGAAGGAGTTTAATACAGCATTTTCACATATGGGGTCATGTCAATGTTTATGGTATAACAAAAACATTAGATTCAAGACAAAACAATATTTTTTTAACCAAGAGTGGTTTGATTGCGGAATAATTTTTGTTAGCGATTTATTGAACCCCCACTCCCAGGAATCAAACTTTTTGAAGAACTAATTCTTGATTTTGACATTTCTCCAAGGGGAAGGAAAAACTTCAACTTTTTAATGAAAAATATTCCAAAAACTTGGTTACTTATTTCAGATTGGGACCATGAAGAAATTTTTTACCCTTTGCGTGCGGACCCGCGAATCCCGATACCTCTCCCTGCGGCGGAGCCGTTTTGGTACATTGCTGGTATTTGGATCTGTGGCGGTGTTTTCCCAATCAATTGCTAATTGCGCCAAACTGATGTATTTTCAGGATTTTTAGTAAATGTAAAGATGAAAGATCAGACATTTTTCTTTCTAGAAATACAGGTTTCGCTTCTCAAATCAACAGAATAGTTAAGAAATTTATGAGGAAAAAATCGTGTTATTTTGTAAAAGCTTCACTTTTCCCCCAAGTCAATAGGCACTGTGTACAAAAATGCGTAAGGGCAATCAGCACGCGCGGACAGGTCGGGTTCGATCGATACCGCTTTGTTGTCTGCTCTAGTGCTTTTTTTCATTGCCTATTGTCCCGCTACTCATGAATTGTCTCTTTACCTCCTTGTAGAGAGATCATTTGCAAAGTGTATAATTACAACGATAATCCGTTTTGGGTGAAATCACAGCATACCATATACCTTTATTTTCCAGAATGAACAAAAAAGCGCGAATTTTCCCTTGCAAGTGCGATGATGATGCCGCGCAACGAAAGTCCGAAACTATTTTGTGATTTTTTGGGGGCTTCAAGACGGTGGCCTCAACGTTTCACTAAATATCGTCTTTGGTATCTTTTCATAAATTAGGGTTTGTATTAAAAAAAAAAAATTTTGTTCCTGAAGATTACATACCAGTATTCGATATGTTTTCCGTTGCAATTTCAAAGAGTGAAGGGTGTAAATAAGTTTCAAATTATATAGAGGATCTGAAATCATACCTCCCAACGCTCTCCTCGTCTCGTTCTACGTTTCATTTTTCTTATCTTCTTTTTCCCTCCAAAATAACCATGCTACCGACTACTGTTCGTCACAATGAGAGAAAGTAAATTATTTTCATCTAATGAAATTGTAACATCTAAATTAAAAGTATTTTATTATGTTCCTCCATTTTATTCATTTATTAACCGCTCTGGTTTTTTTCACAATCGAAAACAAAATTAATAAATAAATCATGAAAAATTTGTATCATGTTTTGTCTCTTTCTTTTTAATCGTTCAATTAAAACAGTACAGGGGTGTTGGAGTTGGTAGGAGGCGGGAGTCCACCCCCCCCCCTCCCCTTCAGGAAACGTATACAAAAAGGGGAAGTATTTCTTTTTTTATAAAGTGCTGTCATGCTCAAGAAGAAAACGTTCTTGCCATTTCTTAAGCGCCTGCATGGTTTGTCAATAAACAAGTAGACATTTACATTGTTTAAATGTTACTGTCGTAATATGAAAAGCAGTATTCCTAAGAGCTTTTTGTACTGCTAAATACGAAAAGCAGTAGGTCATCCTGACGAAATCACTAATCTTAATTTTATTCAGGGCGTTGGCTATTTGTTCCCTGCTCTTTTTATAAGGGATTTGTTTTAGCGTCCGCCATGACTTTCTTTTGTTTGGGGAGTGCCGAGATCAAGAACTACAAGGACGTTTTCATTTTCGAAAGAGTAGAGGATAAACGGTGTTCTAAATTGCTTTATTCTCTATTTATTTCCTTTGAAATATAAAGAAGACAAAAATAATAGCAATAAGATGAGAGAATGAAAGAACGCAGGGGGGGGGGTGGGATTCAAAGTGCACCAGGGGCACTGGAAAGCTACTGAAATCATTATATGTGACTGGCAGATGATTTTTTTTTTTTTTTTTTTTTTTTTTTGGGGGGGGGGGTTATTGCGCATTTGTCAATATAAAGTGTAGTAGTCTACATGTATTTAAATACATGTATTTTAAAACGGTACCAAGGGATTGTTTTTTCGTTTTCCCTTTCCCTGGTTTCTAACCTGTAACTGAATGTATTATCTACCGCTTTCATTCCCTTTCCTATATTTAATGTATTTCTATATCCCCTCCCCTCTTATTTCTTCTCATTTCAATGATATATGTATCGTCTTCCTTCTCCCCGATTTGGATTACGAGGTATATACCCGCCCCATCCCCCTCTATCCATTCTCTCTGATTTATTTCTTCTCAGTTCCTGTCATTTTACATTACTTCTAACCCCCCCCCCCCCCCTCTCTCTTTCTCTCTCTTCATCGGAAATCGTTCCGAGAGTATGCCTCGATTTTGCCAACTTGTATTGATCAGAGATTGTTGCATTTGTGAGCCTCTCATCCTATTGCATCGTGGCCATCATGTCAAATATTTAGGGGGGTTTTCTCCCAGGTTCTCAAAAAAAGTCCCGAAAAATCTTTTAAAACTACTACAGTATTGTAACTCTCATTTCACAATAAATTTTATATCATCTTCCATTTCCAATAACGTGGGTAGATATCTATCGCAAAAGAAAATGCACGACTAATCTATTTTATGTGAACTTGGGGCTTAAGGATATGGCAAGACAGAGGCCTCCATCTTTCACTAAAAGTCATTTTTTTAAAGATTTTTTTTCGTAAATTATATGTCTCAATTAATTCAATTTGCTTCGCAGCTATTGCAATAGTAAAATAATTTTCTTCCTGAAGTTTGCGCACCAGTATTCGATTTGTAATATCCTGAAATTATTTCAAAGTTACACGAGTACGAGTCACTAAAATTGTAAGTCTGAAATCATACCTCCCGACTCTCTCCTTGTCACTTTCTACGTTTCTTTCTTTATTTTACTTTTCCCTCAAAAAGAGCCATGCTAGCAACTACTAAAAGTAAGAGAAATGATTTTTTCTTGAATAAATTATAACATCTGCAATTAAAAGTGTTTTTTATTTGTTCTTTCGTTTTGTTCTATTTTCTATGTGTCTCCTTGATTTCACAACCAAAAACACATGAAATAATCATGGTAATAAATAAATCATTAAAACAAATCATAATAGTAATAGTATGCAGCGCTTAGAAACATTTGTATTATAATTGCTATATAAATGTTGCATATTATTATTATTATTATTATAATATAATTCACTTTTGCCTCTATCGTTTTAATCGTTCAATCTAATAGTACAGAAGCGGCGGAGTTGGTAGGAAGTTTCAGTCCTCTCCCCTTCAGCAAACATGTACAAAAAATCCGAAGTCTATATAAATTTGTAATTGCACTTGTCTATTAACCCTTTTATTCTCTGTCTCTCATTCTCTCTCGTTCTCCGTGACATCTGAACATTTTTTTCTACAATTTCCCTAAATGGTTCTTCTTTCATCCTTATATGCATCATCACCAAGGGGAAGCGCTTTGAATCGCTGACGGATGTCATAAGCACCTACGAGTTGTTGGTAAATGAGACAAAGTTTGTTGTTTTTAGTTCCGGTATGTTGGTCGAAATAAAAAAAAGTATTCATAAAAGCTTTTTGTATTGCTAAGTACGAAAAGCATTCAATAAGTCATCCTCTCGATAAACACTAATCTTCCTTTTGTTCGGGGCGTTGACCATCTGTATCCTGCTCTTTTCGAAAGGATTTTGTTTGAGTGGCCGCCCTGACCTTCTTTTGTTCGGGTAGTGCGGATATCATGAAAAACATGGAAGTTTTCCTTTTGAAAACAGCATAAGATGAATGGTGCGCTAAACTGCTTTATTTTCTCTTTTTTTTTTACAGAATAGTAGACAAAAATAATGAGAAGAAGAGAGATGATTATAGTGAAACAGTTCAAAAGTGTACCGAGATCAGCTCAAAGTACTAAGACATTACTCTCGTACAAGCTTTTCTGTTTTTCTGAAAATACAATCGATCGATGAAACCGAGGAGATATCATTCTAGAGTGAAATCTCCTTGATGAAACAAATAATAAGACGGAAATGGTGAATAAACGCGTAGCTTATTACGTGACGATCTTGCAGAAAAGATGTTGGTGTACGATATGGATCAAATCACGTGATCCGAACATGTCACGTGATCAGGCCTTTTGCGCGCGCGTACGTGCTCGTCACCAAATTTATTCGTCCCCGTCTGAATCCAACGAAAAAATCGGGTAAAGTTGAAATGATTTCCTATTTTCGGGATTTTTCCCCACGTAGCTGTATATTTTTTCATTCTGTTATCGAAATAGGTTTATAAAGGAAATAATGGCAGAGGTTTTAGTACATAACAATTACGAAAAAGCTGAAAAACTTCATCGAATTAGACCAAAAAAATCTCGGCTTCTGTAGAAGCCCGTCGTAGCTAAGTGAACAACTCGCTGGGCTTCTGTGGAAGCCCGTCGCACGCAAAGGGTTAACCCTTTGCGTGCGACGGGCTTCCACAGAAGCCCAGCGAGTTGAAATAGACAACAATCTATGTCAAGCAAAGAAGGTCCCAAAGTATGTTTACCCTATTTTGCTCGGGATTTTTATTTCAACAAAACGCACTGAATTCTGGGAAGAACTGTCTTTGTCTCCAGACTCTGAAGAGTGGGATAAGATTCATTTGAGAAATTTCAAAAGTTCAATTGACTCGCGTATACGTTCTTTCTATTTTAAACTCTTTCATAAAGCCATCTCCTTAAACGACTTCTTACATAAAATTAAAAGGAAAGTTTCTCCGAATTGTACATTCTGTCATTCCCTTTCAGAAATCATTATCCATGTATTTATTGATTGTAACATTGTGAAAATCATTTGGAACGAAATAGTTCTTGAAATTTCTCGACATACCAAGAAGGTTTTTAATCCGTCCCCCTTTGAAAAGATTTTTGGAGTTAAAGATGACAAATTTATCACTTATATTTTCCTGATCTTCAAATATTATATTTACTTGTGTAAATTCAAAAATAACATTCCTTCATTTCAGGGTTTTAAAGTCTATTTGAAAACTTGTAAGGAAACAGAATATCGCATTGCCAAAAAGAAAGGTACTCTTGCACTTCACTTTAGGAAGTGGAAATATGTGTTCTGATGTACAGTGTACTTGTGTAAGAAACTGCTTGTATATTAGATGTACTTGTTTTCTAGCTGAGCTCCTTTATTCCATGAAATACTGCTTTGTTCTGATTCATTATGATTATGTTATTGTTTTGTTCTGTTTTTTATTGTTTGACTTCGATTATATTATGATATTTATGTAATCATTTTATCGATCAATAAAAACTGAATGAAAAAAAAAAATCACCAATTAAAAAGCAATCCTTACTCCTTACGGAGTAAGGATTGCTTACTATATACATTTATCTTGGCAACAGGGATGAACACTGGTTAGCCCTTGAAATTATACACTATTTATCTTAATTTTGTATATTTCATGCCTAAGACTTCATGTGATTTTTATGGAATCGACGGTCAATCGACCTCGCCGGGCAAATGAATGATCCCGTGCGCCCTCATGCGGTGTGCTGCGATGACAGATGACTGCGTGGTATACAAATGGCCGTATTTTGGGGGTGATTTGTCAAGTAAAATCGGCTCTAATTAGAAAACGGGCAAAAACGGGCAGCTAAATCTGGTATTAACTCAAAGCTTAGATATAAGGAAAAAATGTGGGAATAGAATTTAGATGAAAATACATGGAAATCGTAACGTTTCTAATGTAAATGTAAAAAATCATGGATCATAAGCCCATTTTATGGAATAGTCCTTCCACAAACCACCTGGAAATTTTCTTATTTTTAATTTTAACCCTTTCACACAAAAACGTAATACATTAGGATTAAATGAGAGCAATTTCAGATCAATTTAAGATTCATAAAGGAAAAACTTCCTGAGTAATGCTTTTTTTTCAATTTGGTCAACATATTCGCGTTAACTCGCAAAATGGTACAATTTACGAATTCAAGTAGGAGACTAACAACCTAAATGGACATTTCGAATTGAAATATTTTACAGAAGTATTCTTCAAAGTGTTGTCTTTCAACTGGGCATTACAAAAAATCCCAAAATGACTTTTGGCGCACTTTAGTTCTTCCCCGGCGCACTGTGCGGTGCCCACGGAGTGCATTGCAGATAAAGTAAGCAGATTGATTTGGATTCGTTATCCAATAAAGTTGGAGGATGCGAACGAAGTGATTTATATGATCGTTTGCATGACTTTCTACAGGAAAATCTAGGATGGACCTCTAGTCCTAGGCGACAACTGTGGTGAGATTTCCTTCTCTTCTACAAACCACCTGAAATGTGTCTTATATCTAATTTTAACCCTTTCACACGAAAACGTAATATATCAGGAATAAGTGAGAGCAATTTCAGATTCATAAATGAAAAACTTCCTGAGAAATGTTTTTTTTTTGTTTTTTTTTTGGTCGTTTGTACGCAAGTGAGAGACTATACCAGGGCTTTTGGTAGTCTGGTCTTTTAACCGACTTTAAAGATTGCAATTCTATACATACTTTTAAACGTAAATTGAAAATTTATAATTCCTCGGCTCCCTAGTGATCCTCTGAACTATTTTCAGTCCACCTCCCTCTGTTTTTCTGTCGTCTTTTTTTTTTTTTTTACTTTTTCTTCTTTCGTTTTTTAAGGATTTTTTATTTCGCTTTCTCTAATTAATATTAAAACGAGTTAGCAACTACTTAAAATTGTATTTATATGGAAAATATAAATTACAAGATCTGCTTCTTAATAGTTTGCCCTTCATATCCTTATCTTATTGATATATCTGTCTTCAATCTGAACGTTCAATTGTATAGCATTTGTCTTGTTTATTATGAATAACGGTGATGTATTGTTTTATTATCAATGATTCAGTGTCTTTTGATGGACGTTATATTGTATTTTATATTTTATGAGATATGAAAATAAACCAAACTGAACTGTCTAGCCTCATGACACATCGGATAACATTTCAAAATTATGTCAAAATTATGTCAAAATTATGACTTTTGAGCTACTGGATTATTACTATTTTATTTTAAAGGTTGCAGCTCTGCATTAGTGGAATACTGATATACATGTATGTCTGCTCTTCAGGGACTCCTAAAAACAGTCCTTAAATGTTGCCTTTTCTCGTATGAATATCCAGGATTTTTAGCCATGCTTCGCGCTCGCATCATTTGGTTCGTGAATTCCCACATAAAGCCTTAGATGGCCCCTCTTCAAATCCGAATTCGACAAATTTTCAGCTCGCGCTTCGCGCTTGGAATGTTTGATCAGTAAGTTTACGTATCACGTCCATGATCCCAATCAGTACAAAAAGGGAAAGTTTTGTACGCACACCGTCTGTTTAAACCAGGCGACATTGTTTAACTGCCCTTTAAGTGCAACAATAACAGTAATAATGATAATAGATGGGATTTGTAATGTCGTGACCGTCTAGCATACGATACAATAAATTTTTACTTAAAGTTTTTCTTTTTCACTTATTTTTGTACTGACAATTCCCTTCATAGTAAAAATCAATTAAAGTTAAGCTGTAGTCTTATCAGAAAAAAACAAAGAGTGCTTATCCATAATATGAAATTATTTTCTCTTCCTGTTTTCTTTCGCTGAATGGTGGTAGTGGTGTTGGTGGTGCTGCGGAACGCGGTTATATTATGGTTATTAAATAAGAATAGATGTTAGAATAAGCAGCAGTTCTTGTATTTATCGACCAAAGATTTCAGAATTAACAGAACCTCTCAAATAATGTTGGTTTGGCCAATATTAATAGATCTGCCACCTTTTTAGTAATAATAATGATAATACATAAGATTTATATAGCGCACTTTCCATCTTGATTAGATGCTCAAGGCGCTTCAGAGCAGAACAACAATAACTATTTACATATAATAGATGTTTTTTTTTATTATGCATATCCCTCTCAGATTGCTTGTCTAACCCTTGTCTACACGGAGGTACCTGTAAAGAGACCATTGATGGATACGAGTGTCACTGCCCCTTCAGCTTTACTGGCAAAAGATGTCAAGGTAATAATAGCAACTACCAGCATACAAATGATTTCACCCTACTATAAATTTCCCTGAAATCTCATTATGTAAAATAATTTCTTTTTAATGTTGTTAGATACTTTTGTTGTAATAACATTTGTTCTATTACACACAAACCCACACAGACCAATATACGTTTATATACATACATAATGTACACACACACACACACACATATATATATATATATATATATATATATATATATATATATATATATATATATATATATATAAAGCTGATGTACATGTATAATTTCTCTCATACATGTGCATGTACTGTATCTAAGCAATAGCTTTGGTCCAGCTGGGGCATGGCGGCTTGTCATTGTTCAAAACCTACCTTCACCCGACAAGGGAAATTATAATTGGTATGGTGTCGAAAATCTGTTTTTCTGACGGTCACTCGGATTGGGGTTGCCCTTGCTACTAACCAGTCTCTGTGGTCTAGCGGTTAAGGCACCGGCGTTCGAAGCTGAGGTCCAGGTTCGATTCCCAGCAGTGACATTTTTCGACATTATCAATTTTTCCAAAGGCAGGCTTGATTTAATCTACGCCTACCATTGTTCTCGTCATCAATTTCTTTCACAAAATATTAAAATAATAGAGTTGCCAAAGCTGTTGTATATGTAAAGTTTCTCACATTTATGAAATTCTATTAGTAGTGGGAACGAGTTTTGTATTGATGGTAATCTTTGTTATATTTAAATAGATTTATTATAGTAAGGGGTGATATCTTCTGATTGACGTAATATTTTAGAATTGTAATTTGATTTTTATGAATAACAAAAACTGTCAACGTATTTAATCTAAAGGTAAAGTATTGGGTATATAGAACAAATTAGGTAAAATTCCTTTTTTGGAGTATGTACATGTGATTTAGTTTTGTAGTGCTACAACATGCCTCTATGATATAACCATAATATATACATGTTAGTAATATATATTAGTTATATATCAGTTAGTAATAAACATTATCAAGCATGAGCGAATTTCTTTTTTGTAAGATTTTTACGTTATTTAGCTAATTTCTTGACATCTTTTTATAGCAAAAAGCGGTGTTCCTTGTAAGAAAATATGTCATCAAGTACAATGTCTAAGAACTTAACAGAATTAACTGATTTTGAAGTTACATTATTAACTTTAATATTAAAAAGAAAAGAAACAATGTAGAATAAATGAGGTTTTCCAAAATTACGTAAAATTATTATTTTTTCATAATTAAACTAAAAATGAATGAACGTCTTGTATCGAAAAAGAAGAAAAGCAGGTATATTTGAATTTATTACTTTTAGTGATGTTTGTTCTTATTACTTGAATAAGAAATATCATCCCAGAATAATTAGATATTCATATTTTCATTCATTATTATGTATGATCTATTGTAATAATTGTCATGTTGGAGAGGACAAAAAAAAATATAATTTAAACCCACAGAGAGTCTGTATATGCGCGCGGGTGTGGGTGTGGGTGCATGTGGAAGGTGGTATCTGGAGCCAAACATGACTGATTACTTATATATGGAACAATTGAATAAAACATTAATGGCCCAATTTAGTACACGAAACTTTTGTTCTGCCCAAAGTATCAATACACGATTTAATTCCTTATAGATGCATTACAATTGTTGTAAGAGACACAGTAAATTTTATTAACTGTATGTAAATATATGAGTTTGGTTTGAATTAAATTGTATCTTCATCAGAATCAGTTTTAGACGAAGAGATGGCAGCGGAGGAATTCACCAACCCACAATCTCCTGCTCGTAAGTATAATTTTCAACAATTTATTTTTTATTCAAATAAACTTAATCAGGGTAACAAGATCAGTTTATAGCTCGCGTTGCATTATTTGATTGATGAGATATATATTCTATTTATGAGTTTATGATGAGAAAAAGTGCTTGGAATTTTTAGGTCGGGAAATCAAAAATTCAGCTCGCACTCGCATGAATTGCTATGCATATTATTCATACAAGAAGCGCTTGAAGTGTCAATTTTTCTGAGTGGTCGGAAATCAAAATTTTCAGCTCGCATTAGTTGTTTGCTTGATATATCCATCCTCTTCATACTTAGGTCGAAATATAAACATTTTCAGATCGCGTTTCGCGCTCTGAAAATGTCGCGTTTTGGATTGGTGAGATATGTATTCTATTCATGGATCATTGCGAACAGTCTGTAACAGGTCTTTCTGCAGGCCTTTATATTAAAAATTTCAGCTCGCGCTTCGCGCTCGCAGGATTGTTTAGTTGAATACGCATCTATTTCGTGAAAAGCTGCTCAAAATATTTAATTTTTTATTAATATCCAAAATATTTAGCTCGCGCTTTGCGGTCGCATGGTGATTTATTTTCAGGCCACCTATCCTGTTTGTAAGAATGAAATTTTAGTTAGGACTATTAAACTCCTAAAAAAGTGAAATAATAATAATAAGAATACATTTTTGCGACGGGGAAAATGTGAATGAAAGTCATTTTCCGCCCCCTTCGATTGATGAAAGCTGGATCTGCCCCAGGATATAACGAAAGAACACGAGACTGAGAAGATTCATTTTCAGGCCACCTTTCATGTTTGTAAGAATGACATTTTAGTTAGGACTATTAAACTCCTAAAAAAGTGAAATAATAATAATAATAATACATTTTTGCGACGGGGAAAATGTGAATGAAAGTCATTTTCCGCCCCCTTCGATTGATGAAAGCTGGATCTGCCCCAGGATATAACGAAAGAACACGAGACTGAGAAGAATGGGGAACTCTACCATGACTCATGGTCGTTGGTAATCGGTACCGATATTTGTTGGTAATCAGGGCCTCATCCCTCCCCCTCCCTCCATTGGAAAAGGCCTAGCAACTCTCCTGGGGGCAACTGCTTGTTTATGACGTCACCGAAAAAAAAACCTTGAAATTCTAATAACTTTCTTAATCTTTAATGAATTTTCCTCAAACCTTCACTAATATATATTTTTAAATATTTTCTGCCATTTTGACAAAATTTTCGTCAGGGTGAACATCCCATGTAGGTTACGCACCGCAGCAAAAATGTCGCTTTTTAATAGGCTAAATTTTCTCATTTATTTATATTTTCCATCCAAATCTTTTTTTATAGACTTTGAATTAAATTCGTTTTGATAACAAGCATCACATGTATATCAATGAAAGCATTTCTGTCGATGGTCTAAAAAAGATCCTGAAATTGAGTGAAGCAATATAGTCATAATTTTTTTTCATCAAATGAACGTCTTAAAAACTAAGTACATCGTTAAAATTAGGATAATCGTTATAATCTAGAGATTTTGCAAAGCTTGTAACATCCGATCAAATGAGATGCACGAAGGAAGTTAAAATTTCAGTTTAAAAAATATAATTTTCATTATTCATTATGGAGGAGCCGTGGTGTAGTGGTTCTGACTCTCGCCTTGTAAACAGAGGGTCGTGTGTTCGAATCCCACCGCGGTCAGGCGTTCTTTGGCAAGGCGTTAATCCACACTTTGCCACTCTCGACCCAGGTGCTTAATGGGTACCCGGTAGGATGTGAAAGTCATTGTAGCTTGTCCAGTACTGTGTGCGCCTCACCGGCGACTGACTGGAATACTCCCCAGGGAGTGAAGGATGTGCACACATTGTGTGCGGGAATGACTGAATGAATCCGATGACCGGGGTAATAATATATCTGTAAAGCGCTTAGACACGTCGTTCCGATGTATTAAGCGCTATATAAAAAACGGATTATTATTATTATTATTTTTCATTTAATGATGATATGTCTTTTGTTATAGACGCAACCGAATCTTCAACAATCCCCCCCTATACAAGTGAAAGTGATAATGAGGAAGAGGAATGCACCACAACTGTTTTAGAGCCGTCAACTGATGCAATATCAGCAACATCTACCACACCCCCTGCACAAGTTGTGGCTGCAACAACTACAATATCTACCACATCCACTGCACAAGTTGTGGCTGCAACATCTACCACACCCACTGCACATGTTGTGGCTGCAACAACTGCAACATCTACCACACCCACTGCACAAGTTGTGGCTGCAACAACTGTCTCCTCTGCTCCTAAGTCAGGTAAGCACTCTTGCGATTATCATGCCTAATGTTGATTTGAAGAATTGTCTTTGCGTTTGTTATTATCATTAATTATTATTGTCATTATTATTGCTATTAATATAGCGCACGTCTCCACCATGCTAGGTGCTCAAGGCGCTCCCTTATTATCCCGGCTAAGCTAGTCTACCGATTCAGGTGAGCACAGCTTTTTGAGGAATTACTTCCTGCCGGTACCCATTTACCTCACCACAATATGGATAAATTTCTTGCTGAAGGAAAACACGCCATGGTTTGGAATCGAACCCACGTCCTTCAGATTGAAAGACGAGAATCTCCAACACTAGACCACGACTCCCCCATTATCATCACTATTATCATCATCACTATGATTATTTTTATATTATTATTATCATTGTCATCATTATTACTATAATTGATATGAGTAATAGTATTATAATGATTTAGTATTATTACCGATCCTGTTATCGTTACTAAAGCATTATTATCATCTTTCCATTGTTATTACTCCTATTATTCATACGTTTATTCTATTTATGTTTATAAGAGGTTTCACTATTTCAGTATCATGATTGTATGTGTATGTAAACAAAAAATGTAAATGTAGGAAATAATATAGAAAAAATGTATACCGCACATGTTCAACGAATAATTATGTTTCCATAATATTGCGCAAAATAATTGGTATTGATTAATTTCGGGTGAAAGTCATCGACAGACTGTGTCATTCAATAGAAGCATTGAATCATTCATCTTTACATTGTGTTATTGTGAGCGGAATTGAATACCAAGTTCACCGCTCCAGACTCGCAGCGATAACAAAGGCGAGGATTTGGAAGAAGAAAAATGGTGTCTCTGAATTCTTTGACATTGATTTTATATCAAAGTGATTTCGGAACTTTGTAGAACATTACAATCATGAGCTACATTATCTACGCGCTATAAAATGATTGTAATTGTTCATGTTGGTGTGTAAAGTTTAATCTCATAGAATTATCATGCATATGCTTCAAACGAAGAAAATATGTGCAACTGACCGGAATCACTAAATGATTTTCTCTACATCGAAAAAGAAGAAAAGCAGGTATATTTGAATTTATTACTTTTAGTGATGTTTGTTCTTATTACTTGAATAAGAAATATCATCCCAGAATAATTAGATATTCATATTTTCATTCATTATTATGTATGATCTATTGTAATAATTGTCATGTTGGAGAGGACAAAAAAAAATATATAATTTAAACCCACAGAGAGTCTGTATATGCGCGCGGGTGTGGGTGTGGGTGCATGTGGAAGGTGGTATCTGGAGCCAAACATGACTGATTACTTATATATGGAACAATTGAATAAAACATTAATGGCCCAATTTAGTACACGAAACTTTTGTTCTGCCCAAAGTATCAATACACGATTTAATTCCTTATAGATGCATTACAATTGTTGTAAGAGACACAGTAAATTTTATTAACTGTATGTAAATATATGAGTTTGGTTTGAATTAAATTGTATCTTCATCAGAATCAGTTTTAGACGAAGAGATGGCAGCGGAGGAATTCACCAACCCACAATCTCCTGCTCGTAAGTATAATTTTCAACAATTTATTTTTTATTCAAATAAACTTAATCAGGGTAACAAGATCAGTTTATAGCTCGCGTTGCATTATTTGATTGGGGAGATATATATTCTATTTATGAGTTTATGATGAGAAAAAGTGCTTGGAATTTTTAGGTCGGGAAATCAAAAATTCAGCTCGCACTCGCATGAATTGCTATGCATATTATTCATACAAGAAGCGCTTGAAGTGTCAATTTTTCTGAGTGGTCGGAAATCAAAATTTTCAGCTCGCATCAGTTGTTTGCTTGATATATCCATCCTCTTCATACTTAGGTCGAAATATAAACATTTTCAGATCGCGTTTCGCGCTCTGAAAATGTCGCGTTTTGGATTGGTGAGATATGTATTCTATTCATGGATCATTGCGAACAGTCTGTAACAGGTCTTTCTGCAGGCCTGTATATTAAAAATTTCAGCTCGCGCTTCGCGCTCGCAGGATTGTTTAGTTGAATACGCATCTATTTCGTGAAAAGCTGCTCAAAATATTTAATTTTTTATTAATATCCAAAATATTTAGCTCGCGCTTTGCGGTCGCATGGTGATTTATTTTCAGGCCACCTATCCTGTTTGTAAGAATGAAATTTTAGTTAGGACTATTAAACTCCTAAAAAAGTGAAATAATAATAATAAGAATACATTTTTGCGACGGGGAAAATGTGAATGAAAGTCATTTTCCGCCCCCTTCGATTGATGAAACCTGGATCTGCCCCAGGATATAACGAAAGAACACGAGACTGAGAAGATTCATTTTCAGGCCACCTTTCATGTTTGTAAGAATTACATTTTAGTTAGGACTATTAAACTCCTAAAAAAGTGAAATAATAATAATAATAATAAATTTTTGCGACGGGGAAAATGTGAATGAAAGTCATTTTCCGCCCCCTTCGATTGATGAAAGCTGGATCTGCCCCAGGATATAACGAAAGAACACGAGACTGAGAAGAATGGGGAACTCTACCATGACTCATGGTCGTTGGTAATCGGTACCGATATTTGTTGGTAATCAGGGCCTCATCCCTCCCCCCTCCCTCCATTGGAAAAGGCCTAGCAACTCTCCTGGGGGCAACTGCTCGTTTATGACGTCACCGAAAAAAAAACCTTGAAATTCTAATAACTTTCTTAATCTTTAATGAATTTTCCTCAAACCTTCACTAATATATATTTTTAAATATTTTCTGCCATTTTGACAAAATTTTCGTCAGGGTGAACATCCCATGTAGGTTACGCACCACAGCAAAAATGTCGCTTTTTAATAGGCTAAATTTTCTCATTTATTTATATTTTCCATCCAAATCTTTTTTTATAGACTTTGAATTAAATTCGTTTTGATAACAAGCATCACATGTATATCAATGAAAGCATTTCTGTCGATGGTCTAAAAAAAATCCTGAAATTGAGTGAAGCAATATAGTCATAATTTTTTTTTCCTCAAATGAACGTCTTAAAAACTAAGTGCATCGTTAAAATTAGGATAATCGTTATAATCTAGAGATTTTGCAAAGCTTGTAACATCCGATCAAATGAGATGCACGAAGGAAGTTAAAATTTCAGTTAAAAAAATATAATTTTCATTATTCATTATGGATGAGCCGTGGTGTAGTGGTTCTGACTCTCGCCTTGTAAACAGAGGGTCGTGTGTTCGAATCCCACCGCGGTCAGGCGTCCTTTGGCAAGGCGTTAATCCACACTTTGCCACTCTCGACCCAGGTGCTAAATGGGTACCCGGTAGGATGTGAAAGTCATTGTAGCTGGCGTCGATCCATTTTTCAGATTGGGGGGGCGAAATCATTAACGTTCCAAAGGCGCTCGATCGTACAAAACACCCACCCACACACACACACATACATATATATATATATATTATATATACACACACACACACACACACACACACACATATATATATATATATATATATATATATATATATATATATATGTGTGCCGAGAGTGAGCTCAAATTTCTTTATATTCTGAGCTGAAAACTTGATAGCATTTTTGGTACCAATGATTAAAATTTGTATCTAAAAGAGAATAGATGCGAGCGCGAAGCGCGAGCTGAAAATTTTAATATTTCGATCTTAAAAAATGACAGTTTACTGGACGTTTTTGATAAAGAACAAGCTATATATCCAAGAAAAGATTATTGCAAATTGAAGCAGTTCTTTTGAGGCTTAGAACTGAAAATGGGACATTTACATTCACCAATTTAATCATAAAAAGTATGGGTTTTTGCTACAGAGATGATGCGAGCGCGAAGCGCGAGCTGAAAATTTTTATATTCCAATCTGAAAAGCGGACATTTTGAGCACGATTTTAAATAAAGAACGAGTTGTGTATCTCAATCTCGCTTGCTGAACATTACAATCTTGTTTTTCTTAATGCATATCCGGAATTATTGGGGGGGGGGGGCAAAATGATATGTTTGCCCCCCCCCAATATTTTCATTGGTGGGGCGATCGCCCCCCTGCCCCCCCAGGATCGACGCCTCCAGTACTGTGTGCGCCTCACCGGCGACTGACTGGAATACTCCCCAGGGAGTGGAGGATGTGCACACATTGTGTGCGGGAATGACTGAGTGAATCCGATGACCGGGGTAATAATATATCTGTAAAGCGCTTAGACACGTCGTTCCGATGTATTAAGCGCTATATAAAAAACGGATTATTATTATTATTATTATTCATTTAATGATGATATGTCTTTTGTTATAGACGCAACCGAATCTTCAACAATCGCCCCCTATACAAGTGAAAGTGATAATGAGGAAGAGGAATGCACCACAACTGTTTTAGAGCCGTCAACTGATGCAATGTCAGCAACATCTACCACACCCCCTGCACAAGTTGTGGCTGCAACAACTGCAATATCTACCACATCCACTGCACAAGTTGTGGCTGCAACATCTACCACACCCACTGCACATGTTGTGGCTGCAACAACTGCAACATCTACCACACCCACTGCACAAGTTGTGGCTGCAACAACTGTCTCCTCTGCTCCTAAGTCAGGTAAGCACTCTTGCGATTATCATGCCTAATGTTGATTTGAAGAATTGTCTTTGCGTTTGTTATTATCATTAATTATTATTGTCATTATTATTGCTATTAACTCTTTGTGCGCTGAGCCATGAACCCCTCTGTGCTGAATTCTTTTCAGGGAGGGAAACAATGCATTGTTTGCTTGAGCGTGAAATGCGAAGTTCGCACGGCACCAAGTGTGCATACGTGCGAAGTACGCATGGAAAGAGTTAATATAGCGCACGTCTCCACCATGCTAGGTGCTCAAGGCGCTCCTTTATTACCCCGGCTAAGCTAGTCTACCGATTCAGGTGCGCACAGCTTTTTGAGGAATTACTTCCTGCCGGTACCCATTTACCTCACCACAATATGGATAAATTTCTTGCTGAAGGAAAACACGCCATGGTTTGGAATCGAACCCACGTCCTTCAGATTGAAAGACGAGAATCTCCAACACTAGACCACGACTCCCCCATTATCATCACTATTATCATCATCACTATGATTATTTTTATATTATTATTATCATTGTCATCATTATTACTATAATTGATATGAGTAATAGTATTATAATGATTTAGTATTATTACCGATCCTGTTATCGTTACTAAAGCATTATTATCATCTTTCCATTGTTATTACTCCTATTATTCATACGTTTATTCTATTTATGTTCATAAGAGGTTTCACTATTTCAGTATCATGATTGTATGTGTATGTAAACAAAAAATGTAAATGTAGGAAATAATATAGAAAAAATGTATACCGCACATGTTCAACGAATAATTATGTTTCCATAATATTGCGCAAAATAATTGGTATTGATTAATTTCGGGTGAAAGTCATCGACAGACTGTGTCATTCAATAGAAGCATTGAATCATTCATCTTTACATTGTGTTATTGTGAGCGGAATTAAATACCAAGTTCACCGCTCCAGACTCGCAGCGATAACAAAGGCGAGGATTTGGAAGAAGAAAAATGGTGTCTCTGAATTCTTTGACATTGATTTTATATCAAAGTGATTTCGGAACTTTGTAGAACATTACAATCATGAGCTACATTATCTACGCGCTATAAAATGATTGTAATTGTTCATGTTGGTGTGTAAAGTTTAATCTCATAGAATTATCATGCATATGCTTCAAACGAAGAAAATATGTGCAACTGACCGGAATCACTAAATGATTTTCTCTACATCGAAAAAGAAGAAAAGCAGGTATATTTGAATTTATTACTTTTAGTGATGTTTGTTCTTATTACTTGAATAAGAAATATCATCCCAGAATAATTAGATATTCATATTTTCATTCATTATTATGTATGATCTATTGTAATAATTGTCATGTTGGAGAGGACAAAAAAAAATATATAATTTAAACCCACAGAGAGTCTGTATATGCGCGCGGGTGTGGGTGTGGGTGCATGTGGAAGGTGGTATCTGGAGCCAAACATGACTGATTACTTATATATGGAACAATTGAATAAAACATTAATGGCCCAATTTAGTACACGAAACTTTTGTTCTGCCCAAAGTATCAATACACGATTTAATTCCTTATAGATGCATTACAATTGTTGTAAGAGACACAGTAAATTTTATTAACTGTATGTAAATATATGAGTTTGGTTTGAATTAAATTGTATCTTCATCAGAATCAGTTTTAGACGAAGAGATGGCAGCGGAGGAATTCACCAACCCACAATCTCCTGCTCGTAAGTATAATTTTCAACAATTTATTTTTTATTCAAATAAACTTAATCAGGGTAACAAGATCAGTTTATAGCTCGCGTTGCATTATTTGATTGGTGAGATATATATTCTATTTATGAGTTTATGATGAGAAAAAGTGCTTGGAATTTTTAGGTCGGGAAATCAAAAATTCAGCTCGCACTCGCATGAATTGCTATGCATATTATGCATACAAGAAGCGCTTGAAGTGTCAATTTTTCTGAGTGGTCGGAAATCAAAATTTTCAGCTCGCATCAGTTGTTTGCTTGATATATCCATCCTCTTCATACTTAGGTCGAAATATAAACATTTTCAGATCGCGTTTCGCGCTCTGAAAATGTCGCGTTTTGGATTGGTGAGATATGTATTCTATTCATGGATCATTGCGAACAGTCTGTAACAGGTCTTTCTGCAGGCCTGTATATTAAAAATTTCAGCTCGCGCTTCGCGCTCGCAGGATTGTTTAGTTGAATACGCATCTATTTCGTAAAAAGCTGCTCAAAATATTTAATTTTTTATTAATATCCAAAATATTTAGCTCGCGCTTTGCGGTCGCATGGTGATTTATTTTCAGGCCACCTATCCTGTTTGTAAGAATGAAATTTTAGTTAGGACTATTAAACTCCTAAAAAAGTGAAATAATAATAATAAGAATACATTTTTGCGACGGGGAAAATGTGAATGAAAGTCATTTTCCGCCCCCTTCGATTGATGAAAGCTGGATCTGCCCCAGGATATAACAAAAGAACACGAGACTGAGAAGAATGGGGAATTCTACCATGACTCATGGTCGTTGGTAATCGGTACCGATATTTGTTGGTAATCAGGGCCTCATCCCTCCCCCCCTCCCTCCATTGGAAAAGGCCTAGCAACTCTCCTGGGGGCAACTGCTCGTTTATGACGTCACCGAAAAAAAAACCTTGAAATTCTAATAACTTTCTTAATCTTTAATGAATTTTCCTCAAACCTTCACTAATATATATTTTTAAATATTTTCTGCCATTTTGACAAAATTTTCGTCAGGGTGAACATCCCATGTAGGTTACGCACCACAGCAAAAATGTCGCTTTTTAATAGGCTAAATTTTCTCATTTATTTATATTTTCCATCCAAATCTTTTTTTATAGACTTTGAATTAAATTCGTTTTGATAACAAGCATCACATGTATATCAATGAAAGCATTTCTGTCGATGGTCTAAAAAAAATCCTGAAATTGAGTGAAGCAATATAGTCATAATTTTTTTTTCCTCAAATGAACGTCTTAAAAACTAAGTGCATCGTTAAAATTAGGATAATCGTTATAATCTAGAGATTTTGCAAAGCTTGTAACATCCGATCAAATGAGATGCACGAAGGAAGTTAAAATTTCAGTTTAAAAAATATAATTTTCATTATTCATTATGGATAAGCCGTGGTGTAGTGGTTCTGACTCTCGCCTTGTAAACAGAGGGTCGTGTGTTCGAATCCCACCGCGGTCAGGCGTCCTTTGGCAAGGCGTTAATCCACACTTTGCCACTCTCGACCCAGGTGCTAAATGGGTACCCGGTAGGATGTGAAAGTCATTGTAGCTGGCGTCGATCCATTTTTCAGATTGGGGGGGCGAAATCATTAACGTTCCAAAGGCGCTCGATCGTACAAAACACCCACCCACACACACACACATACATATATATATATATATTATATACACACACACACACACACACACACACACATATATATATATATATATATATATATATATGTATGACTCATGAGACACAGACACGTATCTCACTACACAGATAGTACGAGTGCCGAGAGTGAGCTCAAATTTCTTTATATTCTGAGCTGAAAACTTGATATTCTAAGCATTTTTGGTACCAATGATTAAAATTTGTATCTAAAAGAGAATAGATGCGAGCGCGAAGCGCGAGCTGAAAATTTTAATATTTCGATCTTAAAAAATGACAGTTTACTGGACGTTTTTGATAAAGAACAAGCTATATATCCAAGAAAAGATTATTGCAAATTGAAGCAGTTCTTTTGAGGCTTAGAACTGAAAATGGGACATTTACATTCACCAATTTAATCATAAAAAGTATGGGTTTTTGCTACAGAGATGATGCGAGCGCGAAGCGCGAGCTGAAAATTTTTATATTCCAATCTGAAAAGCGGACATTTTGAGCACGATTTTAAATAAAGAACGAGTTGTGTATCTCAATCTCGCTTGCTGAACATTACAATCTTGTTTTTCTTAATGCATATCCGGAATTATTGGGGGGGGGGGGCAAAATGATATGTTTGCCCCCCCCCCCCCAATATTTTCATTGGTGGGGCGGTCGCCCCCCTGCCCCCCCCCCCCCCCCCCAGGATCGACGCCTCCAGTACTGTGTGCGCCTCACCGGCGACTGACTGGAATACTCCCCAGGGAGTGGAGGATGTGCACACATTGTGTGCGGGAATGACTGAGTGAATCCGATGACCGGGGTAATAATATATCTGTAAAGCGCTTAGACACGTCGTTCCGATGTATTAAGCGCTATATAAAAAACGGATTATTATTATTATTATTATTCATTTAATGATGATATGTCTTTTGTTATAGACGCAACCGAATCTTCAACAATCGCCCCCTATACAAGTGAAAGTGATAATGAGGAAGAGGAATGCACCACAACTGTTTTAGAGCCGTCAACTGATGCAATATCAGCAACATCTACCACACCCCCTGCACAAGTTGTGGCTGCAACAACTGCAATATCTACCACATCCACTGCACAAGTTGTGGCTGCAACATCTACCACACCCACTGCACATGTTGTGGCTGCAACAACTGCAACATCTACCACACCCACTGCACAAGTTGTGGCTGCAACAACTGTCTCCTCTGCTCCTAAGTCAGGTAAGCACTCTTGCGATTATCATGCCTAATGTTGATTTGAAGAATTGTCTTTGCGTTTGTTATTATCATTAATTATTATTGTCATTATTATTGCTATTAATATAGCGCACGTCTCCACCATGCTAGGTGCTCAAGGCGCTCCTTTATTACCCCGGCTAAACTAGTCTACCGATTCAGGTGCGCACAGCTTTTTGAGGAATTACTTCCTGCCGGTACCCATTTACCTCACCACAATATGGATAAATTTCTTGCTGAAGGAAAACACGCCATGGTTTGGAATCGAACCCACGTCCTTCAGATTGAAAGACGAGAATCTCCAACACTAGACCACGACTCCCCCATTATCATCACTATTATCATCATCACTATGATTATTTTTATATTATTATTATCATTGTCATCATTATTACTATAATTGATATGAGTAATAGTATTATAATGATTTAGTATTATTACCGATCCTGTTATCGTTACTAAAGCATTATTATCATCTTTCCATTGTTATTACTCCTATTATTCATACATTTATTCTATTTATGTTTATAAGAGGTTTCACTATTTCAGTATCATGATTGTATGTGTATGTAAACAAAAAATGTAAATGTAGGAAATAATATAGAAAAAATGTATACCGCACATGTTCAACGAATAATTATGTTTCCATAATATTGCGCAAAATAATTGGTATTGATTAATTTCGGGTGAAAGTCATCGACAGACTGTGTCATTCAATAGAAGCATTGAATCATTCATCTTTACATTGTGTTATTGTGAGCGGAATTGAATACCAAGTTCACCGCTCCAGACTCGCAGCGATAACAAAGGCGAGGATTTGGAAGAAGAAAAATGGTGTCTCTGAATTCTTTGACATTGATTTTATATCAAAGTGATTTCGGAACTTTGTAGAACATTACAATCATGAGCTACATTATCTACGCGCTATAAAATGATTGTAATTGTTCATGTTGGTGTGTAAAGTTTAATCTCATAGAATTATCAGGCATATGCTTCAAACGAAGAAAATATGTGCAACTGACCGGAATCACTAAATGATTTTCTCTACAGAACCATTTCATGATATGATATATATATCGACATTGCCATTCATTTCATAACTTCGTGTTCCTATATCTATCGGTCTGACTGAACTAAATTATATGCCAATCCTGCAAATAATTCAAGAATTGGGCCCATATCTTCCGAAAAGACTTAGTTAAAACGCCATCAGGGGCCCGTTGCAGAAAGAGTTGCGTTTAAACGCAAGTCAAAATATCAAGCGCAAGTCCCGAATAATGGTGCTTCATTGGCTGAAAATCAAGTTGCGCAATATTTTTTTTAGTTGCGTTTAACGCAACTCTTTCTGCAACGGGCCCATCTTGAGCAAGTAAAATGCCCTACAATGAATCATTTATTGTTAAAGGTAAATTCCAGTTTTGGGAACGATCTCAAAATGACTTTTTACAGAATTTAATATAATGATCACCAAAGTGTCTGTTTGTATGAATAAAAAATATGTGCCAAAGGATTCTGGAAGAAATTGTGTAATTGCTGAGAAATAAGCAAAATAAGCGCGGATTCGGTCACTTCCGTCGGGTCTTTATTCCAGCAATAATAATACACTGTCCCACGTGTGCCTATCTGTGTAGGCGATCTTCAGTGCGATCGTTTTTTAGCTAGATATTAGGATTTAACAAAGTTCAGTTTATGTAACTGTACCAGATCTAGATCCACGATGATATATTAATATTTTACCTTGGTTTTACTGACTTTCTCACGAAATCAGTGTTTTACTGCAACTACGTTCATTTATCTTTAATTAGATTTCGTGTATTCATTTATTTGTTGCTACTTTGGCAATTTGATGATAATCTCAATAAATACCACATTGTTTAATATCATTCATATCTTCCTCTTGTAACATTACAATAGGTCTTAAGCAATCCACAAACTTTGAGACTCTGATTAAGGGTAAAGCCATCGTCAGTCACCACATCAGCTTCTCCTTCACGGCGTCAAGTTTCATCGATTGCGGCCACCGCTGCCTCGAAGACAGCTCCTGTTCATGTTTCACGTACATCGCCGAGGAGAGCAAGTGCCTCCTTGCCAACAGTTGCCCAACACCATTCATATTTTATTACGAAATACACCCTGGAGCTGTAACATATTTAACTTAAATCCAATCTTTGGTTGTTTTCTTTGCTTGTAAATTATCATGATTAAATGATCCTGAAAATCATTTTAGCAATCAGATTTGAGTGCTTTTCAATGACCCGTACGTACTCTGAAGCCCAGTTTAAATTAACGTTGGCCATGGCCTAACTCTATGCTAAAATATTCTGGGAAGCCAAATAGTGTTAATTTTATCTCTGACTGGGTAAATCCTTGGACACATCCCAATTTTTTGTTTGGTATATGTATGTACATTCTTTTGAAAGTTATCATATTAATAAAATATTGTTTTTATGCGAATAAAAAAAAAAATGAACGGAATTATATTTTTTCTAAATATTATGAGGTAAGTTAAGCTATAATGGTGAAGCAAATTGATTAAGTTATTCCGTGATAGCTGCACTGTTATTCCCACTTGATTTCTTTTAATGCTTGATTCATTAAATATTTTGCATGTTTTTCCCCAACCTACGTTCTTTATTTTCATGTATTCATTTTTTTTTTTTTTTTTTTTTTTTTTTTGCTCGTTTCATTCGGTATACGCTTTAATATTCGCATGCTATTTTGTCTAATGATATTTATCCCCTATTCATGTACTGCATATTATGCTTATATTTTCTTGCATACCTTCCCCATTGCATGCTAATTTCATTTTCTTTATATCTTTATATATATTGTAGATATTCGCTTCTGTTCTGCATTCGCTTGTATTATTCGTATTTGTATATACATGCTTGCTTTCCCATTTTGTTGTTTATTAATTGTTTTTGTTGTTTATTTTTCATTGTTTCTCTTTTTGACAAACGCATATCCCTTTTCCGCTTTTTAGTAGATACTAATTGCTTATTATTTTATTACCATATAAGAGTAATTCAGTTCATTTATTTTTAAGCTGGAGCACCGCATGATACATCTCCAAAGATGAGAGATATTATTTCTGTTTTCGTTTGTTACTTTCTTCCAAATGAGAGTATTTTATGTTTGTTTTGTGTTGTGTTTGTATCTGTCTTCTTGCCTGACTATTTCCATTCTTCCTTTCTTCAGATGCTTGCTGAGATGCTGCTTAAGAAGTGTTGGATTATTCCATCTTCCTTACAAATTGTTTATGTTTTATGCTTCTCCTGTTTTGATAAATTTTTAAATGGCTGATACAAATAACTCACCTTTCAAATTTTATGATAATGATTCATCTGAAAGAGAATCCAGTGACTTTAATACCTCTTCAGCCTCATATAATAATAATTTTGCAGATAACTTTAATCTATCATCTGAGGAGTTAAATTATGCCAATGATTCTAATCAATGTTCACTTCCAATTCCCTCCTCGAAATATATAACCCAATTACAATTAAAAGAAGTAACAATTTTTTTTTTTACTCATTTTCCTTACTGCATATGAATATCAGAAGCATAAGTAAACATTTTGAAGACCTTCAGATTCTTTTAGACAACCATAATAAACATGTTTTTTCAGTTATTGGCTTGACCGAAACTTGGCTTACAACTGACACAAATTTACCTTATGCATTAAATGGATATGATTTTATTGTTAATAACAGATCAAAAAAGTCGGGTGGGGGCGTAGCACTTTATCTTTCCAATAATTTTGAATTCACTGCCCTAAACGAAATTAATTTTATGAATGAGTTTATTGAGTCATTATTTGTTGAAATTTCTATTCCTCATATCAAAGATATATAGTTGGAATTATTTATAGACCCCCAAACTCAAATAATAATGATTTCTTTCAATTTATAACATCTATTCTGAGTAACGTTAATTTTTATTAACAAAGATGTATTTGTAATGGGCGATTTTAATATCGATCTATTAAAACATGCTAGTAACAATTTCTCACATGACTTTCTTGAAACACTTTACTCAGCCTCGTTCTTGCCATTAATTTCTAAACCTACGCGTGTTAGCAATCACTCAGCCACTCTCCTTGACAATATACTGTGCAACTCATTACCACCCCCAGAATCCTTAATAGTCCTTTCTGATATTACTGATCATTATCCAATTATGTCATTTTTTAATCTTAATTGTTCCTTAAATAAATCATATCCCTTACCAGCAAGACGTAGGGCCACCCCAGAAAACTTAGCTAGTCTTGGTGTCAGTTTAGATAGAGTTGATTGGTCTAGTGTTTATAACACTGACGATGTCGATCTATCCTTAGGCATTTTTTTAAGTATATTTAAAAAACATCTAGATGATCATATTCCTAAAAAGAATGATAATCGAGTTAATTATAAAACATCACCCAGACTTCCATGGATTTCTAACTCCCTCTTGCGCTCAATTAATAAAAAAAAACCGACTGTACTATAAATTCAAAATAAAAAATAATGAACATTAAAAAATTAAGTATACTTCTTATAAAAATACATTAATAAAAATCTTGCATGCAGAAAAAAAGAAATATTACTCAATTCAATTAGAACAATATAAACATGACATGAAAAACACATGGAAAGTTATTAAGCAAGCCCTGAATATTTCAAAAAAGAAATCAAATATTACTAAAATAAGATTTAATAATCGGAATATTGAAGATCCCACAGAAATCGTCAATGTTTTAAATTCATACTTTTCTACCATAGGGGAAAATCTGGCACAAAAAATTCGACAATTCCATTTTCTTCTATCCGACTACTATTTATGAAGTGACCGATATTGTTTCCTCCTTAAATAATAAACACAGTGCTGGTCATGATGACATAAGTAATTTTATATTAGAAGGTACCATTTCGTCTATTGTTGAGCCCTTGACACATATATTAAATAAATCTATTTTAAGTAGTATTTTTCCTAAGCAAATGAAAATTGCGAAAGTTATTCCCTTATTTAAAAAGGGAGACGAGCTTGATGCTGGTAATTACCGTCCTATATCTTTACTCTCTTCTCTTTCTACGATTTTAGAAAGATTAATTTTTATTAGAACAACTAAATTTCTTAAAGTCAATGATATATTTACTAACTTTCAATTTGGTTTTAGACAAAAACATAGCACTATCCACGCTCTTTTAAATTTTGTGCATAAAGTAGCCCATTCTTTGGATGATCATTCGCATCTAATTGGTATATTCCTGGACTTCTCCAAGGCATTCGACACTATTAACCATGACATTTTACTATACAAACTTTATCATTATGGAATACGTGGAATTGCCTTGGAGTGGTTCGGGAATTACCTTAAAGAAAGAAAACAATATGTTTATTTAAATAATCACATCTCTGATCAACATGACATTAATTGTGGTGTCCCACAAGGTAATATATTAGGGCCTCTTTTATTCATTATTTACATTAACGATTTTCACAGATCATCTGACATTCTTTCGTTTATTCGTTTTGCAGATGATTCCAATGTATTTTTTGCTCACAAAAACCCTCACACCCTAGTTCAGATTATGAATTTGGAATTGCTAAATTTGACTCAAGGGATACGTGCCAATAAACTATCTCTTAATTTAAACAAAACCAAATATATGATA
The DNA here is from genome assembly GCF_037042905.1 of Lytechinus pictus. Lineage (NCBI taxonomy): Eukaryota > Metazoa > Echinodermata > Echinoidea > Temnopleuroida > Toxopneustidae > Lytechinus > Lytechinus pictus. The sequence goes on along the minus strand of NC_087255.1, from coordinate 396,593 downwards.
TTTAGTAATTCTATTGAATCTTTACCTTCTGACATCATCTTTGATGATACACCTTTACAATGTGTTTCCCAAATTAAATTTTTAGGAATTATAGTTGATGATAAACTTTCTTGGAAACCCCACGTTCTTAATGTGAGCAAAATATTATCTCGTAATATTGGTGTAATTAATAGGTTAAAACACTCTTTTCCTTCCGTCACATTACTCATGATATACTCCTCTTTGATTTTACCTTACCTTAATTATGGAATATTAGCTTGGGGTAATACCCACAATTCTTTATTGGACAAAATATTAATTTTACAAAAGAAAACACTCCGAATTATATGCAATGCACCATTTCGTTCTCATACAGATCCATTGTTTCTGAAACATAAAATCATGAAAATAAAAAAAATATATTTGTTTCAATTAGGTCAATTCATGTTTAAATATAAAAATAATTCGTTGCCACGCATATTTGTTTCCATGTTTCCCCGAAACCTATCCCTCCATAACTATCACACCAGGCAGTCAAATGAATATCACTTGCCCCTTCTTAGAACGCTTCTAGCACAAAATACTTACTTATATACAGGTCCAAGATTTTGGAATTCCCTTGTCGATGAGATTAAAGACGCCCGTTCTTTACTGTCCTTTAAAAACAAACTAAAACTTATGCTCCTAAAGTCTTAATGAATTATGTTTACTATTCTAAACTAAAATTTTGCCTTATTGCTAGTCTATTATCTATGTTTATACAGAACATGACATATTTTTCCAATTAGACATACAAAAGTTATAACTTGTCTATACATTATATTCTACTTTTTATATTGTATATGTGTATGTGTGTATGTCCGTATGTATGTGTGCGTGTGTATGTGTGCATATGTATGTATACATATATATATATATATATATATATATAAATGTGTATATATATGTACATGATGTGTATGTATGTGTAGACATAATATATATGCAGCAGATTAGCTTTGCATCCCTCTCCCTATCTCTATTTATCTTTCTATATTCTAGGCAGTTGTCATCGTACTATTGTCCACCCTCATGTACCGTCCTGTGTTGTGTTGTGTCGTGTATTGTCTTTTGTCTCTGAATTTCACAATCCTGTATATAAAATTTTTTTTTGCCCCTTTCGTTATCTTCATGTATTCCTTTACGTATATTTTAATATTTTTTCTATCCTAACTTTTTTAGGGGTTCACATTTTACAAGCTTTGCTTTTCAGTGGACCCCTCCATTCTGCTCATGATATATGATTATATTGATTTAATTATATTTAATTATATTGATTTAAATTTGACATGCATGTTAATTTATATTTGAATCACTTATTGAATATGTATATTATTTATTCAATGTTGAATTTTGTTCATGCTTTTATTTGAATTGAATTGATTTATCATGTAATTATTTGTATTATGTTGAAGAATGAAAATAAATTGAATTGAATTGAATTGAATGACACTTATGAGAGCACATCAAATGAGCTCATAAACTCATGAAAATGTGCTGTTTGAGATTTATGGCACAATTGGCTTTTCATACTTAATCCTTTAGATCAGAGTTTAGATTAAATCCGAGTTCATAATATGGGCGTATGTCTCATGCTTCAGGTCAGATGGACTTCGGGTCCACTTTCGCGTTGAGATCTCTCCCATATTATGGAGCAATAGATTTGCAGAGATGTTCTGGAGACCCGTTTTTTTTAATGAACGCCATGATGTGGGAAATGCGTGTAGTTCGAATCTATTATCTTGTATATTCCTTTGATCAAGACTACGTATCACATTCTATTTTCTCGCTCATGTATATTATATATTCCTTTGGATTATGATTATGTCTTTTCTTCTAATTTCATACATATTATATATACCTGTGATCATGAATATGTATTATACTCTATTCTCTTGTCTCTTATAATATACCCTTGTTCATTATGAATTATGATTGATTTTCGTCTATTATACATTCCTTTCTTCATGATTATGTATCACATTGATTGATTTTATTTGGTTGGAGCATCCAAGAAAATTTAAAACATGGTTGTTGGTTACATTTTTGTGTCAAAAAATGATTCAAGTTCAGTTTTCATTTATTATAAAAGTACGTGATATGATATGGAAAATTCAAGCATAAATACACTTTTAAAACAGAGAGTAAAAATTTACCCAATATTGGGTAGAAAGAAAACATGCATGTTTTCTCACTGGGTAATTTTTTCTCACAATATTGGGCAAAATGCATGTTTGAAGGGTAGATTTTGACGCAACATTGCATACAATTTACAAAATATTTGATATCTTTTTACCCAACAAACACGCACGTTCCCTTGTAACCCAATATTGGGTAAACTTTTTTTTAGAGTGTAAGTCGAAAGTATGTGAAATTATAATAGACAGAGTAATTACTACTAAATTATTCGGATACAGAACGAGCCTGCGAAAGGAAGGATAGCCTGTTTGTTTTTATTTTATTTTATGTTATTGTTATCGTGTCATGTTTTTTTTTCACAAACCCTTAAAATTACAAAGCGAATGCAGTATGGAACCAACTTGAGAGTTCTATTGAAATGTCACCTACGATGCAAAGTTTTAAATAAAGTCTGAAATCTATGTTTGTTATCTGCAGATGAGGTGTAAATTAATTCCAAGGATATAAGCATATTTATATTCTAAAGAAACTATACTATGTATATCTCATTTCTAGATTATGGTCCTTGTCAATGTATCAATATTCAGTGGTCTTGTGAGCAATCAAAATGGAGTAAAAGAAGGAAATATGTATATAGAAATCATTGGTATCAGTGTTGACTGGTAATCATTCTCTCGCTTTTCATATTTGGTATTTTTTTTTCATTATAATTTGTTATTTTATTTTATGCCCTACCTTCAAAATCGATATTTCACAAATTAATTGTGATGCAAATTGTCAAAGTTAATTAGCATATGAACATAATTCCCAAGGATACCAATATTTTTTGGTAAAATGTTTACACATATTTTGTGCCTGAACATAATTTATTACTGTATATCTTGTTCATTACTTGCCCAATATTTTCATTATTAATAGTATTTCTTGTTGTTTTGTTAACAGGGCCACATGGTGATATGTGCCACCCTGTATAAATATCTCAAAAAAATTAATAAATAAAATGCAGATTTAATTTTCAAAAGAGTGTTATTTGACACTCTCGGCTTTTATTGGTCGTTAGTTCACTGGTGTTGCTTGTTGTTAGGCGAGCAAAGACAAAATGGTGAAGGAAAAAACATCTACTTTACATAACGGCCTCTATACACAGCAAAAATTGTGGTGCTAACCGGTCTCCATAGACATGATAGAGGACCACACCAGTTATTTTACACCGATGTTAAATTGACAAAGTTAGTTTAGCACTTATAGGTGTTATACAACACCTTTGTTAGTTACATTTTCCATCTTTGGTGTTATGTTCAATCTCCAGGGTGTAATTTTAACATCACAGGGTGTGGTCCTCTATCAACACCAACTGGTGTCAGTTTTAACACCACAGTTTTTACAGTGTAACCACACCCTGCGAAATTCATAGCGATAATATAATTGTTTCCCGCATGGAGCAAATGAAATGTTTATGTGTATTAAAAGACCAATGATCAAATGATTCATTGTTTTTCTTCTGGTAGTATTTGTAGCATAATTATCATTCACATCCTCTTTGTTTACAAATTTGTCTATGGCCCGTATTCTGAAGTCAGGTTTAACTTAGACTCAGGTTTAAAGTTGTGGTTTAAGTATGGGAAGCCAAAAGTATCATTTTCTTTATTAGGTTGTGCGTTTTTTATGTTTACTGTGCTCTTTCCTGATTCAACGATGGTGGAGACAAGAATCTATACATACTTCCTAGACAATTATGAATGATATGAGAGCCAAATGAGCTGAAATATGATATCTCTACCGTTAGTGATTTATGTAACGATTGGCTGTCCATACTCAAACCACAACTTTAAACCTGAATTTAAGTTAAATCCGACTTCAGAATACGGGCATATGTGTTTATATTCATTCAAGTAAGTATCAAAATCTGGCAAATACGTAATAATTTGTTGATTTCGACAACTTTAAACTAATCTTTATTCAATTTGTAAATCGTACATCCAATATTTTTAATCGAAAATGTATTTGGTAAGAACGATTATTGAATAAAGCTGTATAATTATGCTGTTTAGCAGGGCTCTATATATGGACGATTCTTTTACTGGGGTGCTGATGTAAATTTGAAAAGCAAAAAACAAAAGAAATAGGGGGTCCACTACAAAACGAAGGTCATTTTGGTCGAGAGTAATTTGACAAGCAAAACAAAAAAGAGGGGTTCACTAGAAAATGAAGGTCATTTTGGTTACATTTTTCATTTTTTTTTACACACCAACCATTTTCCAGGGGTGCTGCTTATAGAGAATCATACACGCAGCACTCCCTAAGAAAATATTCGGGGTGCTTCAGTGTTTTGGGTTTGGTCTAGGTCCAACAAAAAATGTATTCTAATGTATATTCCGAATTTTCGACGCAACGCCACGTCTTCTTCGGGGAGACGAAACTTACAATTACAAGATATTGAAGAAAATGGTGCAACAACAATCATGAATATACAAGATCCAAGTAATAAGGCTTATTATTAATACAAGGAAAGCTTAGAGGAGAAAGAAAAAGCTTGTTATAATGAAGGCCGAAGAAAATCGATTTAACATCTATTAAATGACAAAATTAGAATTATAAATCTCACAACACTGTCCACGCAGAATATACCTCTGAATTGAATTAAATAAATGCAAAGAATGAAATAAATTATCACATTAATAAAATACATTCATTTCATCTACAATCATATTGAGGAGACAGCAATATAAATATATTTTTACAGACTTCCTTAAATTTTTGATAAATAAAATAATAAACAATTTCTACAGAACAGGATTGGTAAAATGTGTCTACATACAAGCGTGTTGAGTCGTCATATAAAAAGTCATCTTATTTTTTACCTGACGCCATGTTAAAACTGAAGCTGAACTCCTCCTCCCGTGTGCCAAATTAAGAAAGCAGGATCCTCAAAGTGAACATCTTGAATATAAATAAGAAATGACATATCCAAGACTTACAATAAATGAAAGTATATATTTTCTGAAAGAAATAGAACAATGAACTGGAAAATACATGTAGTATTATTAGGTCACTTAACAGTGTTACATTCGAGCTGAACATGAACAAATGATACATTATATATATATATACATGTATATATATGAAGTTTTACATGTACAACAGCTTTGGCAACTCTTTTATTTAAATATTGTGTGAAAGAAATTGATGAAGAGAACAATGGCAGGCGTAGCTTAAATCAAGGTTCCCCAGAGCTATCTACCCTTTGGAAAAATTGGCGATGCCGAAAAAATGTCTCTGCTGCGAATCGTACCCGGGCCCCCAGCTTTGAACGCCGGTGCCTTAACCACTAGACCACAGAGACGGGTTAGTGGCTAGGGCGACCCCGATCCGATTGACCGTCAGATAGACAGATTTTCGACACTATACCAATTATAATTTCCTTTGTCGGGTGAAGGTGTGTTTTGAACATTGACAAGCCGGCATGCCTCAGCTGGATCAAAGGTATTGCTTTGATACAGTACACGTATGGGAGAAAGTATACAAATATGTGAAGTTATACATGTACAACAGATTTGGCAACTCTTTTATTCAAATATTGTGTGAAAGAAATTGATGAAGAGAACAATGGCAGGCGTAGCTTAAATCAAGGTTCCCCAGAGCTATCTACCCTTTGGAAAAATTGGCGATGCCGAAAAATGTCTCTGCCGGGAATCGAACCCGGGCCCCCAGCTTTGAACGTCAGTGCCTTAACCACTAGACCACAGAGACGGGTTAGTGGCTAGGGCGACCCCGATCCGATTGACCGCCATATAGACAAATTTTCGACTTTGACAGCTTGTCAATGTTCAAAACCCACCTTCACCCGACAAAGGAAATTACAATTGGTATAGTCGCCCTAGCCACTAACCCGTCTCCTGAGAAAAAGAAGGAGAAAGAAAGAAAAACGTACTGGGGAAGAAGAAACTATATTATTTTATATTATTACATCATATTACATAAGAACTATATTTTTCATCAATTTATGAAACATTATTGGCTTAGGGCGTATATAGAGGACCTATGAGTTCATCATTCCTGGTGCTCGCATTATCTGAGTAAAGATAAATATAAACTCCTCATAAAAAGTTTGGAAATCTGACTTTGATCGATAATCCCTCCGCGATTTTAGTAAATATCAATATGTAATTGATATTAATGAATAGAACATTTAATTATCTTTAAAATAATACCCTACATGATATGATTATGGTTCACATGGAGGTGCATTGCCTTGAAATGTGGGGCCAGGTCAAAATTCCAAAGTTGCAAAATGACACAATATTGATAGTCACTGTTCTATTTTCCGAGGTGATGAGTAAGTTTCTCAGCGGTTTCTTTTGACTTTGATCGATAAATCCTCATCGGTTTTAGTAAATATCAATGTGCGATTAATGTCAATGAATAGATCATTTAATTTTCTTTAAGATGATACCTTACATGATATGAATTTGTTTCACATGGAGGTGCAGTGCCTTGAAATGTGGGGCAAAGTCATAATTCAAAAGTTGCAAAATGACACAATATTGAAAGTCACTGTTCTTTTTTCAGCGGTGATGAGTGAGTTTCTCAGCGGTTTCTTTTAATTGTTTTCATGCACCTTAACATTAACATGGAATTAAACACACCTCTGCACAAGCAAACACATAACAAACATGCATGGGTATTTCAAACCATAGAGCTAATAGCTCTATGTTCAAACCACGACTCAAAGTCTCAAACCATGTTATCTCACAGAACCATCACTACTGTATACAGAAGCAGGGGCTTGATTTGAATGGATTTTCATCTCTATTGACACAGACAAAGGAATCATTTTCTGTATTGACCCTTCATGACTATTCCTGCTCGTTTTGCAGCTTTTCAATTCAGACACCATCCAGCACTTTTGAATACTGCTCTTTTCGTGATAGCATGATCATAACAAGCATGGTATCATTTTAAAGGGCTTTTAAATGATATCAAATATGCATTGTGTTAAATTGGGAGTTGGGAGAAATTAATGGCCAAACTCAGATTTCCAAACTTATTTTGCTCGTTTTGCAGCTTTTCAATTCAGACCTTATCCAACACTTGAATCCTGCTCTTTTCGTGATGGCATGATCATAACAAGCATGGTATAAGAAAATTAAATGATCTCTTCAATGATGTAAAATATGCATTGTGTAAAATTGGGAGTTGGGAGAAATTTGTGGCCAAACATAGATTTCCAAACTTTTTTGAGGGGTTTATATATATATATATATATATATGTACATGTATAACTTTACACATTTATATATATATATATAGTCCTGTTGTACTAAAACATCCCGTTTTCAAGTCAATATACACCAAGTAATTTTCCTCACACTTCGAGTTTTTATTGTTTTATATATATATGTTGTTATTGTTTTATATATATATGTATCATGTTCATGATTACAATGACTACAAAAATGTTTCATGGGTTAGGTGTAGCTTTAACAAAATCAGCAAGCGCTTGCATGGCGCTGGTGACTATGGTGAGATAAGTATGCTCTTCATGAATTCCTTAAAATGTACCTGTTTCGGGTCAATATATACAAAACATTTCAGCACGCTCTTCGCGCTCACATTGTTTGTTTTGTGAGAGAGGTGCGTATCATGATAATAAAAATTTTCTTATGATATCCTTTTTTTAGGTCTGAATATAAAAAAAATTCAGCTCGCGCTTCGCGCTCGCATTATTTGATAAGTGAGGTATATATCCGTTTAAATGTTTAATGGCACAGTCCTTAAAATTTCTGTATTAGGTCAGTTTACCTGGCAATAATTGAGCGCGTTTCGCGCGCCCACTAAGTGACTCAACATTTTTGCTGGTGCCCCGCCCCCCCCCCATGCCATGACCCACGGTACGCCACTGCCTTTGTCTATAACGTTTTCATGATCCACATACCTCCGTATCTACCATTCCATTTCGTTTTAATTCAAGAAATATTGAGAAAAAATCTGTGCCACACTTGCAAAGAATAATAATACAAAAAAAAACCCGACTTGATGGTACATAGTAACCTCGACATTTTATTGTCTTGTGTTGTTGACGGAGGGAGCCCGGAGAGGTGCGATGGCCCCCGGGGATGGCCCTGCGTACCACTTGCGTATTTCTGTGTTCACACACACACGCACACACACCCTACACACACAGTACACATACACAAGGAAGTGGGCCTTTCGCGGAAAGTGAGCTAGCTAGCCTGATGAAGGCCCTATGATCGGCCGATCAGCAGCTTCCATAACCGGGTTCCATAACAAACTGTGAGAAAGCTAAATCTCTCATCATTTAATTATCTCCTGATTTTCGATATATACAACATGTATGTATAATTGGTGGTATAAGGAAAACTTGTGTCGGCCTAAGTAAGTACGTTACCGGGGTACGTTACTTGAGTAAATGGTATATGACTAATGGGAAAGGGGACAACTTGGTTCGATTATATCACTCAATTTAGATTATGATAGACATTGAAGCCCTTAATCTCCCATCTACTGCAGGTTATGTAAGGTCGAACTACCTTACGGTAATCAGAAACGGGTTCGCCATCCTTTGAGTGTTACACCGAACTACACAACCCCGTTATCACTATTCGGGTAGATATGTTAATACAAGAAATCCATCTGATGAACCTGGTAAAAAAAAAGCCTCCCTCCGCCAGATCCTGATACATTCTCGCCGGTGGACCAAGCTTCCATTGTCTATCGTACGGAACTGAGCGCTATACAACCCTTCGAATCGTACGGCGTCTTCTACTGCGAATTGTCTGTAAATAGAACGAGGACGGTAGTACCGTGCGACAATTTTCCTCAGGTCAGACGGTAGGTTATGTGCTGTGGGGGCATATAAATAGGATTGGAATCTATCGTCCATAGTATATGGGGGATGGTGTGTGTGTATGTGCGTGAGTGGGTGTGTGTGAGAGTATATACATATACTTTATGAAGTTATTCATTACTTTATCGTTGTGTATGATTCTTGTTTGTATAGTCATCGAGAAATGTTAAAACGTTATTGTTTTCTTAGATATACTCAATTGAAATGTATTTTTTTTGTATTTTAAATCATAATAAAACAGTATGGGAAAAATATTTTGACCACCGGACTATGTGAGAAAAATTAGACTTTATATTTATCAACAGACTATAACCGTACTACGGCAAAGACAACAAATAATTTCATAAACCCATGAAAGGGTGACAATATACACCTTCCTCTTGTCCGACAAATTTTCTTTAAAAAATCAGAGCCATATTTTCCGACGATTATCATCTGTATGGAAGCCAAACCTAAAGAAAGGGTTACACCAGAACCGAAACGGCTGCGAATCCATCCAAATACACGTATTCGGGTGGTTTCGGGGATATTCGAATTATGTTCTCCCTCCACAAATGGCGATTCTGCGCTGAATCGGGACCTATTCGTGTCCCATTCGTCTCTATTCGAATTGCTCACCGATCAGAGACGAATAAATTCCGAATCCATCGAAACCATCCGAATCGGGCCGTATTTGGGTAGAATCAGTGCGAATTTATTCGGGTTAATTCGCTTTCGGTGTAACCCTAGTGTCACATTGAAAATACATTTTATTTTATTTATTTATTTGTCTTTTTTTTTGCAAAACTATTTAACCTTATCTTGTACTCTAGCAAGGTTGCATATAGACAGGAATTTGATTTTACTCTTCAATGAGCAGAGCTCCTTTCATTTAGGTTGCCATCGATGACCATAGCTAATTGAAGTAGTTACTTTTGTCCAGGGCAGTGGATTTTTCCATGCCGTGCTTGGATAGGTCCCTTTTGTCCCATGTAGGGATCCATTCCTTTTGACCAGCTGCTTGGGATAGTTTAGGGAAAGGGTGTGTGTGCAGTAGTTTTCCATTAGGTTTTGGCAGACACCATTTTTAACTTCGGTGAGCACACAGCTTATGTGCAGTTCTGAAGCCAGTTGAGAAATTGCTATTTTTGCTTACCATTCTGAAGGCATATCTCTAGGCTTTTTTTTCTCTTGGAGCAGCCTTATTTTCCAGTTTGTGAGCTGCTAATCTTTATTACCTGCATGAGGTCAGAAAGCAGTATTTAAATCATTTTTTTAGCCTGTTTTGCTGAAAGTCATCGATGGTGCCAAGGTGGGACGTAATTCCCCGAGACTTCTGGTTATTGAAGCCGAGCACTTCCGAAAGTCGCGAAGGACGCCGAGATTCCCCGAGAGTAACCGAGAGTAACCGAACAATACTTTGGTGACGTATACACGTGATTGTTTGTCGAACTGAAGCAGGAATATATGAACTATGAACACTGATGAGAATGATAATCTGATGGACATTAATAGTTTAGAAACTTGATTTTATAAGGGAACTTTCAATATATGTTGCTTTTTATTTAATCTCCTTGACTGATGTTGAATATAAATACTTGTGTTTGTGGATGGATCAATACAGGATCCTCACAGATAATGTTAGTGATGAGATGAGGCAAACGATGGTTCAGAGGAATAAACGACAGTTTTAGAAAAAACTCTGATGATAACAGTGACGTTGAGATTATATTTGAATTTATGATGTTTTTGGTGAAATGGTAAACTGCATGGAGTTCGCAGTATTGTTTGAAAATGAAATGTTTTATAATGATATGTGATTAGAACAAAGGGTCGAGAAGCTTTTGACTTAAGTGTTATATTGGTTATATTATATTTGAATGTGAGTCAGGTTATGAGTGGATCAGTACAGGATCCTTCATAGTTAGAGTGAGTGGTGTTATTGAAAAACAAAACAATTATTTTGATGATATGTTAAAGATAGACAAACTTTGAAACAGGTCGATCAAAGGTACATTCAGTTGTAAAGATATATATATATATATCAGTTTTGGGTGTCTCGAGACAAGGTAAATTTGAAGTGGAAATAAGTGATATCTTTTTGAGAATCTACATTGTATTTTTTTTTTGGGTCCTGAATTTTATCAGAAAGAAACCATTTTTATTTATAATTGTAAACCAACAAAATTATACTGAAATAAATTGTAAATAATATCATACTGAATGGCACAAGTTTGACGTGAGTTTTATTTGAGTATATCCATGTGACATTTTCTGGGGGCTTGTCCGGGAGTTCAACTTGTGCCGTTCGCAGTCACATGGGTAATGTGTTCGTTGAAATATTATATTTATGAATTTTTAGAATATTGAAACATTGTTTATCTGATCTCATCTAGACGAAGTAGCAATTTTCAATTACAGTAGGATAGATTTTTTTTTTCAAAATGGATTATGCTAGTTTAATTGCAGCTGGTGAAAAGTTTGGGTTAACTGGCGAAGACCTTAGAAATTTTGTTTCGGAAGAACAGAAAAAGCAAAGGGAAGAGAGAGTTCAGTTGTTAGAATTAAGGAGACAGGAACAAGAAACAGCAGAAATACAGTTAGAGATAGAACGCCAAAGAAATGCAAAAAGTGAATCAAGTTCTGATGGTATTAGAGCTAGGTCTCCAAAGTTACCTCGATTTTACGAAGACAAAGATAACATTGATGCTTACTTACAACGATTTGAACGTTATGCCCAAAGCCAAAGTTGGCCAACCATAGATTGGGCAATGAATCTTAGTGCTTTACTCACAGGAAAAGCCCTTGATGTACACGCTAGATTGACCAGTGATGAAGCAAAAGATTATAGGACATTGAAGACAGCCCTCCTGAAGGCCTTCCAACTTACAGCAGAAGGATTCCGTTCGAAGTTTTATTCAGGTAAACCAGCCAACGGAGAAACTGCATCCCAATATGCGAATAGACTGGAGAACTACTTAACTAGATGGATTGACCTCTCCAGCATCAACCATCGATATGAAGGCCTATTTGATCTTCTTCTCAGAGAACATTTCATGAATGGGTGCCATCGTGACTTAGCCATTTTCCTGAGAGAAAGGCAGCCGAAGACTACTAAAGACACCGTGAAACTGGCAGAACAGTACTTAGACGCAAGAGGAGGCGTATTCAGAGCACCACCGCAACAGAGGAATAACCCTACAGTGCATACCACAAGACTAGAAGGTAAAACTTATACTCCTCAAACTCCACCTCGACCCCGAACACCACAAACGTGTTACACATGTAACCAACCAGGTCACCTGTCTAGAAATTGCCCCAAACAGACAACCAAACCTAATGTGCCCAAGACTTGTTTTATATGTCATAAACCGGGTCACTTTGCTAATAATTGTCGTGAATTTCGTCGCCAATTTCGTCGTGAATTTGTTTTGCTTGCCTGGGCGGTATGCGGGTTGAAACCAATTCGTCTGCTGCTAATTCCTCCACTGCAGGGTCGATCTACTTCATTTAGTCTAATGCAATTCTGTCCATTAACTTTTCTCCTAACAACCATATGGTCCAATAAACATTTGGTCCAGTCATCACTTCGTCTAATCACCAGTTCGTCTATGACCATTTCGTCTCATAACTAGTTGGTCTAATATCAATTTTATTTTCCTTAATTTCGCCAAATTTTTAACAAAAAAGGAGGGAAAGGGGGGGGGAAGGAAGAGGAGGACGACGAGTTAAAAAAATAAGAGGAGGGGAAGACATGGAAATAAAAAGAATCTTTCATGTCACTATAAAATTTTCGCTAGCGCTTTGCACTCGCATTGCCTGTTAGGTGTTCCAGGGGCGGATCCAGCCTTCGCCAATAGGGGGGGGGGGGGGCGGAATTATTTTTCAGCCATATTTTCCCCGATCGGCCGCTCGAAGATGATTTTTGGTTTCTGTGAAGGGGTAGTCTTCTTAGCTTCATTCTTATAAATCAACATAAATATATAATATCATAATCCTTATTTATATAATGTGAGCACAAAGCGCGAGCTAATTTTTTTTGGAAATCTTGTGTAATTTTTCCTATAATTTGAACATTCTGGCCGGGCAATGTTTGTTTTCCTAGAAAAGATGTGTATGCAAATAAATAATTACTACGAACGCGAAGCGCGAGCATAAATGAACTGGTGGAATAGGTACCTGTTAAAGACTGCATGCAGTTAGTCATGAAGACGTTTTATATTTTAAAAATCAAACAATGCGAGCGCGATGCGCGAGCTTAATTTTTTTGACATTTTTACTTAAAAATTGAATTTCTAAGGACTTTTTGTAACTTAAACAGAATAAGTATATAATAAACAATTGATGCGAGCGCGAAGCGCGAGCTGAAAAATTTTGACATTTCTACATAAAGAATGGAAAATTTTAATCAATTTTTGTAATCGTGAACAGGATAGCTATATAACTAAACAATTGATGCGAGTGCGAAGCGCGAGCGGAAAAAAAATATCGAGATTTAGACCTAAATACGGGACACTCTATTCATGTTTTGTAAATTTGGAAAAGAATGAGTAATTCCTACATTAATGATGCAAGCACAAAGTGCAAGCAGAAAATTGTTTATATTGTGATCTGAAACTGGATAATGATTTAAATAGAGAACAAGTTGAATATCTGAATAAACATGCGCGCGCGTGTTTCATATTGAGACCTAGAATCTAGGCATTCTAAATACATCTTTTATCATGAAAATCAAAGCGAGCGCGAAGCGCGAGCTTAAACTATTTGATATTCCGATCTGAAAAAAAGAGTCAATTTCAGCTCTATATTTCAAGCACTTTGTAAGAAAATTGTAAAGTGGATATGGATCGCACAGATCTGATTTTTTTCATTATAATTACTTTGAGTTTTGACATAGGACCGGTTAATCCTTAGGACATGTAAGACATGTCATCATATAAAAATGATGAATGTCTTCCTATTCATCTTGCTAAGCGCGAGATGAAACAAAAGGGACAATTCAATTATTAAATTAATATCTTATTCATTAATGCCTAATGAGGGCGTGAAGTCTGATGATATTATGGCCTGAAAACTGGACATTTCAAGCACTTTTGTAATTATAAATAGGATGCATCAGTTAATATATTTTAACAATTAATGCGAGTGCAAATTGCGAGCCTAAATCTTTGCATTGTCATGAAAAGGGGGTTGTATAATAAATATTGAGACATACGATCAAAATGCGAGCGTGTAGCGCGAGCTGATACGTTTTGACAATCAGACCTGAAAAGGGATATTTTGAAATTTTTATGGAATACACGAAAATTATAGGAACCTGATAAATCGAAATTTGCGGGCGCGCAGCGCGAGCGGAAAATTTTAATTTATTCAGACCATAAAACTGTCATATTTACAGAGCACTTTTTAAAAATCAATTTGTAAATCACGCAAAATAATGAAAGTTTGATTTTCGAGATGAAATATGTTTTGTATATTGACTTCCATTCTTGATATTTAAACTCCATATTGAACAAGATATGAAAATCACCTAACAAGCAATGTGAGCGCGAAGCGCGAGGGAAAATTTTATATAGTGACATGAAATATTTTTTTATTTCCATGTCTTCCCCTCATCTTACTTTATTCATTCGTCTCCTCTTCTTCTTTTTTTCTACTCTCTTTTCCCTCCTTTTTTTTCTTTCTTTCCTTTTTTCCTTTTTTTTTGCTCCGCCAAAAGGGGGGGGGGGCCCTCGGCCCCATTTCCCCCCTGGATCCGCCTATGCATATGGATAGCAGTGGACATCGTTCTGTCGTTTCAATGTTTTTTTTTTTCAATTGGTCTAATGCCAACTCGTCTGCTTTCATTTGGTCTACCATCAGTTCGTCCGCTATCCACATGGTCTAACTGCCATTTTGTCTAATAACCAAGTTGGTCCAATTGCCATTTATTCCATATGCCATTTGGTCTAATTGAACTAAGTGTTAATTGGGAGAAATTAAGGAAAATAAAATTGATATTAGACCAACTAGTTGTGAGACGAAATGGTCATAGACGAACTGGTGATTATAGACGAAATGATGACTGGACCAAATGGTTATTGGACCATATGGTTGTTAGGCAAAAAGTTAATGGACAGAATTGCATTAGACTAAATGAATGTAGATCGACCCTGCAGTGGAGGAATTTCGTTGTGAATATTCAAATTGACGACGAAATTGGCGACGTTCATAAGTTCATAAGTTCATTTTATTTGTCTTCCAACTTTGAGTTTGAATACATGACAAACATATAAGTGTGTATGAAACAATGAGCAGAGTACATGATAAAACAGGTATATATAAAACAGAGTATGCAGAAAACATTGTTTTTAAATACATTATACAGCTTAAGACAGAAAAGAAATAATTTTAAAGGAAGACGAGGAGACCTAAGTGAAGCAATGCTTGTAAATTAAGGTTCCTCATTACGAATTCAAAGAACATTGGATAAACAACGAAGAAATGGCAATATAATATAATATGATAACTAAAGAGAGAGGAGGGGAGAGAAGAGGGACACATTTATGTACAAAAGGGACAAAAAAGGGGACATGAGGACAGAGACCAGCCAGGCCCGGGAAAGGGGGGATGTTAAGTATTGATAATTTAGCATTAACTGATAAATAACACACGAAAAATAGGCTTTACGAATCACTTCCATAGTTACTCAGTAAATAAGATTTCAATTTTCGTTTAACTCTTACTCTGCCAGGCCCAATACCCCTCTACTGCCAGGGATATTCGAGGGATCCCTAAATTGACCGAAATGTGAGCAGCGACTGATTTTAAAACGGTCATAATTCTTTACCCGTACGTTGTATAATAAAACCTTCTACACATGAAATGATGCATGGTTCATGGGCTTTATGGTCGTGTTATCATCTTTCATATTCGCGTTTGGAAAAATGGAGAAAAGATGTAATATTTTACATCATTTGTTTTTTCAATAAGTAAAACCTAGAAAATTATGATTTCATGAACATTTCAAAGAGTAAATAACCTGAGGAATTGTAGAGATACCAAGAAATTAATAGGATAAAATTAAAGTTCAATGTTTACTCTTTCAAATGACGTATCTATTAATGAAATTGAACAAACAAAAATAACGAAAAATAATGCTCTTTTGAATGAAATACTATTTTGCTATTCAAGTTATTTCCTCTGAAGTACGAGAAAGCGACCTGTTCCAAAAAAGGGCATTGTCGCCGATCAAGTGACCAATCACAGCACAGCTGCGATCCCCAAGCAAACACACACAATAATACATTAGAGCCATGTATCTTCAAAGTGCGGCCAACCGTACCCTTTCATTCGTGTAGTCTTCAAAATAAGACTCTGTAATTTTTTTATTCGTATTGTAACAAACAAAGTTATTGCCAGTCAGAAGGAGACAAAATATAAAAGAACTAAAGATGATATATTGAAATATAGATAAAGAGGGGTCGGACAGATTCAATACTTACAAGTTTGGGGTATAAAATCGAATAAAATAATATGGGCGTTCTTGGCAAAGTGCACAGAGCACAGAAGTAAAAAAAAAAAAGTATATTTGTCGTGAATCAAAGAAGAGGGAATGCTAATCAATTACAAACAAAAAATCAATACAAATTTTCAAAAAGAAAATAGTCCTATTTGTTCTGTATTACTGGTCTGACCAAAGTAGCCACCTGTTAACATTCTACGTGACTACATTCTTTTGTTCATGCCACCAAGTCATGAACAATAGATGCCCAGACTCTCTTTCATGAGGAATCTCTAATCCGCGCTCCCTCCTGACCTATTATCTAGGAGAGTAATTTAGCACAGGATGTTCATAGAAATCGGGGCTCACGCGCGTCTTTTGATTTGACTTTTGAATACTTTCAAAGGTTCCGGTGTTGATTTCTTATGGGCGACCCAGGTAAAGAGAAAACAATTTGCCCCCCTACAGAAAAATCCTGCATCCGCCCAGGGTCTCCCCAGCTCGTAGCACTATCCGTGGTAAAAGAAATAATTTGTTCAGATAACATAGTGTACAATAATATGCGTGGTATAAAGAAATGTAATTTTCAACCCGTTATCATCGTTATCATTTTAATTTCTACTCTCTAAAGTCGTTTTAAAATCCCCTTGATAGTGACGTCAATGATGCAGCAACTAACAGGTCGGTCTGATTGGTTTTGTTAATGTATCCCTTTCTTTCTTTTCCTCAAAACATCTGATATATTACTGCATATATACTCCGTTTACCTTTTCTCCGACCAATGGTTTGATTTAGCAAAGGAAAAACATCCACCTTGAAAAAAATCAATCTTGAGACGAATAAAGCGGTATTATCGGCCGTTTTAATTATCACATTTGTTTTGCTTCTTCCTATTTTATTCGAGGAGAATATTGAACGATTCATATTTTTGTTAGAAGTTTGAATATGATATTGATAAGCATAACAATATCAATCATTCTTTTTTTTAATGGTTTGGGCTATAAAAACACAAACGAATATGAACCGCTATTTACCTGATCTTAAGTTTATGAATAGAGTTTGGCTGCAGAAGGAATGCAATTGATATGATTACAATTAATTTTGAATAATAATCATAATGATGATGATGATTCTGATGGCAATAACATTAATAATAAGAAGGTGAAGGAGAATAATAATGATAATAATAATAACAACAATAATGATAATAATGATTACGATAATAGTAATACTAATAATGATAATAATAATAACAATAATAAATTAATAAATAAATAATGAGTGTGATGATTGCAGTGCGATGAGAGTTGGAAATGACAGCCTCCTTTACTCATATATTTATAACGAGAACAATTTTGTGAGAATGCAAAAAAAAAAAAAAGTATAAGACCTTTCCCCCCACCCCCCCCCCCCTCCTCCCCAAAAATATTCCCCAAACCGTGCACATTTGCAGGCAGAAAAAAGCCTTGACACAAGAATACTACCATACCGTCCTGCAAAAGAACCGATCGATAGCTCATGAATATTCATAAAACAATAGCGAATGGGTGAGTAGCGTTGGGTGAGAGACATCGTACCGCTCTGTCATTGGTCAATTCTGAGCTGAATGCCTTCGCACACTCGCCTTTGCTCTGCCCATAAAAGTACGTGTATTGCTACACACAACCTTTATATCTCACGTGTCTATAGGAGAAATATTGATTCAGATCGCGGCAATATCCGAAATCAACTCTTCAAAATAATGATGCAAAAATGCCATTTTACTCAAAAAATGTCTATGTAAACCACTATTTTTTATACAACAAAATCAATTGTGAATTCCTTGCCAATATAACAACATACAAAACACAGAATATGGTGTTGATTTTCTGGCTGTAAAATTGGTTAAACAAAAAAAAGTTACTTGGGCAACTATAGCTGCCAGTGGCACTAGAGGGCTATGGGCAACTATAGCTGCCAATGGCTCTTAAAGAGTTAAACACTATAGAACTGACAGCATGTGTAATGTCAGGGCCAAGTGCATTCCAAAACCTGGGTCCAGTGCAAACTAGAGTGCCCAAAGTGAACTTTGTTCTTGCACGAGATATATGGAGAGTGGAAGATTGTCTAGTATTGTAATTGTGTACTTGACTATTTTTCTTAAATATCAGTGCCAGGGCTGAAGGGAGACTTCCTGAATCAAAATCATACATAAGAGATCCTAGCTGCATAAAGTAAATATCTTCCACTTTCAATAAGTGATTGTCATGAAATAAAACATTTGTATGGGCACGATAACTGACATTACATATACTTCTAATAGCTCTCTTCTGAACAATGAATAATTTTTGCAATTGCGTTTTAAGTGAGTTGCCCCAGGCAAGCACACCGTAGTTTAAGTAAGGAACAATTAATGAGGAATATAATATAAATAAAATTTCTTTAGGAAAAACTGATCTCAACTTGTATATAACACCGGTATTTTTTGACAACAGTTTGCAGAGATGATTTACATGAAGTTTCCAGTTCAATTTCTCATCAATAAATAACCCAAGAAATTTAGTTGAGGTTACTCTTTCAAGACAGACATTATTAAACATTACATTGCCAGGCAGCATTTTTAAGGAATTGCTAAAAAGCATATAATTTGTCTTTTGAAAATTAAGTGATAATTTATTGGCTTGAACCCACAAGATAACATTCTTCAATTCACAATTCACTGTTTCTATCAGGGTTAGAGGATTCCTATGTGAAAAAAATAAACTAGAATCATCAGCAAAGAAAATGAAGGATAATTTGTTTGATGAATTTTGAAAAATCATGTATATACAGTATGAATAAGAGAGGTCCTAGAAGAGACCCCTGAGGTACACCACATGTAACAGTTTGCAAGTTGGAATTAATTATATTCAAAGATACAAATTGTCTCCTGTCAGTGAGATAACTCATAAACCACTCAAGGGCAACACCTCTCACTCCATAATGGGATAACTTATGTAGCAAAATGTTATGATCATCTGTATCAAAAGCCTTGGAAAAATCAAAGAATATACCAATTGTGCTCATGTATTTATCCAAGGCAGTGGCAACCTTATCAACAAAGTGCAAAATGGCATGTGTAGTTGTATGCTTCTCGCGAAACCCAAATTGAAAATTCGAAAAGATATTTGACTTTTTAAAGAATTGTATGACCCTTGCATATATGAGTTTTTCAAGGATTTTTGAAAAAGATGTCAACAAAGAAATTGGACGATAATTGGTCAACAATTCAGGGTTGCCTTTCTTAAAAATTGGCACAACTTTTGCAATTTTCATGCTTCTAGGCACAATGCCATTTGACATTGAAAGATTAAAGATATGAGTGAGAAGTGTCAAGATTCCTACAATAACATGTTTGATAAGTTCATTTTTAATATTATCACAGCCTGGGCTCTTTTTACTTTTGAGAGATCTAACCACATCAGTCAACTCTACCTCACTTGTAGGCAAAAAAAATAGACTTTCCAAAGTAGGCTCAGACATGAAGTCAGCACAGGTTTTTTGACAGGGTTGAATAGCCGCCTGTAAATTTGGACCAATATTACAAAAATAATTGTTGAACTCTTCTACAATAACACTGTTATCATCCACAACTTGATCATTTATGATTACCTGTTTTATCTTTGAAACCTTAAGTGGCGCTCTAAAAACATTTCTGATCACTTTCCAGGTATCCTTAATATTATTGAAAGTCGCTTGGAATTGAGCACAGTAATATTGCTTTTTTGCATTACGCAATGTAGCAGTTAAAGTATTTCTATATGCTGAATATTTCCTATACAAAAATGCTGACTTTGTTTTTTTATATTGGTAATACATCTTATTTTTCTTATTAATTGAGTTTAACAAAGATTTGGTAATCCACGGCATACGTGGAACTCTAAATCGACTCTTATTTGTACAATTAATCACAGGTACGTTCTCGTCATATAGAACCATCAATTTTTTCATGAAATTATCAAAGGCACTCTCAACACTTTGGTCTGAGAGTATGTCACTCCAATCAGCCGAAGTTAACGCTTCTCTGAACCGAGCGATATTTTCAGAATTGCTTTGGCGAGTATGGGTGTTGTAAATATGTGGATCCTTATATTGTCCTAAAGCTAGTTTAGTAAAAACAGGAAAGTGGTCAGATAAGTCAGAAATTACTACTCCAGAAGACGGAGCTGGTTGCGAGTTACTAAAAATATTATCAATAAGTGTGGAAGATGTATCAGTCACTCTGGTAGGCTTTGTGATTAAGGGTAACAATGAAAAAGACATTAACAGATTCAAGAAGTCATCAACGTGAACATTATCATTGCAGTGTAATAGATTTATGTTAAAATCCCCCATCAAAAATAATGATTTATGAGAAAGCAAAGCTTTTTCCAATATATTTTGCATGTCATCTATAAAACTTGTGAAATTACCATGGGGAGGTCTGTAGATTTCTCCAAGAACAACATTTCTTTTACCAGGAAGCAAAATTTCTATAAATACAGCTTCCAAATGATCGGTCATTAAATTAAGATCATGACAAACCTGATAATCTAACTGAGAAGGGACATATATTGCAACAACACCACCTCTTTTATTTTTCCTATTATTACAAATTATATCATAACCTGGAATAGAAAAGAGATTCATATCATTTTCACTAGAAAAACCAAGTCTCAGAGACGCCAATAGGGACAAGCCCTTGGTTGATATTACTGCTGAATGCTAATACATTATCAAAGTTCTTACACAAGCTGCGAATATTCATATGAAGGAGAGTTAGGTCAGTGCTCATTCTGGTATTACAAACTAATTCAAAAAACTGTTTTTCTGTGCAATAATTACAATCAGGGACAGCATTATGCATGTTACCATTTATACTACAGTGATTATCTTAAAAAAATTACAAATATCTTCTTCAAACTGAGCCATTGTAAAACAAAAAAGGATGTTGAATTAGCATGAGATGTGCAACATGATACAGGTAGGACTGGTTGGCTAGCACATACACATACAGGAAAAGTGTAAATGCATGCATGTGCTCGATGTACAGGTAGAGGGTGAGAAATAAAGGAAGGAGGAAGGAGAGACAGGAAATATGTAAAATATATACAATGATGCACAAGGCAACATATTTACAGGTAGGCAAGGTGTATAAAAGTGTCATGAAGAAAAAAAATATTAAAAAAAACAAAAAAAGCATCAAAATAGTAAAAAGTTCGATTCGTAACAGGTAGAGTGGAATATTAAAGCTAGAAGCTTTAATAAACAAAAACAAAAAAATCCTATGCTACAAGATTGAGTTTTCCCCTGGGATCCGGATGGGTAAAAAGGTTAAAGTTACTGTTAAACAATTGGAGACCAGCAACAGAACAGTCAGAAAAGTAATAAATAGTGTCATCTACAGTCTACAGAGAGTCTACCTGTGACAAGGTGAAAAGGGCTTTTTTCACAGTCACACCATCTCTGGTGGTCTTCAGGGCAGCCATAATCCTACCATCGACAGACCACGCCGCTTCTACCTTCGGATGGGCAACTAGCTTCATCAGGACTTGATGGTTCAACTTCGTCAGGTCATCTTGAATGACGATCCCGCTGCCCTTGATGT
Source organism: Lytechinus pictus (assembly GCF_037042905.1). NCBI lineage: Eukaryota > Metazoa > Echinodermata > Echinoidea > Temnopleuroida > Toxopneustidae > Lytechinus > Lytechinus pictus. The sequence continues at coordinate 374,501 of NC_087255.1, read as the reverse complement.
GACGCTTGCTCTTCATGATCTCTGCTTTTTTCCTGTACGAACAGAATTTGACTAGTATGGGCCTCGGTTTGCGTCTGTGGTTAGTATCATCATCATTGACTGGTTGGGGTTTTCCTGATCGGTGAGATCGATCAATATTGGACTTTGTCAGGGCGCGATTTAACTTTTCGGACACCACTTTGATGACAAGGTCATCCGTATTCTCGTCCGAACTCTCTGGAATGCCAAAAACCCTGGCAGAATTTCGTCTGCCATACTGTTCAAGATCATTGGTGCTTTTCTCCATCAGCTTCACCCTTTCTTCCATCATGTCGAGGGAGCGTTTTAGGGCTTTAACATCAGCTTCCTTTTTGTCAAGTTCAATTCTCATCTCCATAAGTTGACCTTCCTGCTTTTCTATTTTCTGCTCATTTGCTCGAATCTGGTTTGCTATGATTTTCTGTACACATCTTTCGAGCACCTCAGTAAATTCATCATCTGTGAAAAGCTGTTTCAAAAGTTCAGACACGTCAGACACTGAGGATGGTTGAGAGGCAGCCCTCCCCTCGGCAGAGTTACTAGCGTTCGCGGAGGCCGAAGATGATGTGCCCTTATTTGATTTAGGCTTCGTCATGGTGATGTGTATAGCTGTATAGGTCTACAGTGAATTAGATTACACTTAACAATAACAGCTAGATCTACTGACTGAGCTGAATTAAGGCTGCTGAGGCTAAGCAGACTAGAATGTGCAGGTGCAGGTAAAGATTCGTGCAAAAAATGGATTTACATCACAATAAAGTCTACAACATCTGTAATCTTCATTACGGTGAAGGATATAAAGTCTAGATGAGGTGACGCTCTGTAATATTTGAGGCCATTTGCGTGCCGCACATGAAACTTTGACACTACATGAGAACCCAATAGATGGGACTACACTAAAGACAACTCATGGCAGAGATTTACCTCAAGACAGAGTCGCAAAAACAAGTTCCAAATATAGCATCAGCCGGGTCAGCGCATGTAACACTCATTGTCCTAGATTGTTCCCAGAGGTAAACTCAGTTCAGTACTGGAAAAATCACATTATTATTTCGATCTAACCTTTGTCACAAAGAAAGTTGCAGCCAACGTGATTTCACTGTAACATGAAGAAGAAAAAAAAAAAAAAAAAAAATTCCGTCGACAATTTCGTCGTGAATATTCGCGATTTGGTCTATTTGCGATGTCCCTTCAGGGCCACCATAGTCTGGCCCATTGTACGTCGTAAATAAGCGTTCGCGTATGTGGAAGGAATTGATGTGGTCAATGAATGTCCAGATGAAGAAAATATCGTCTATGTAACACCACCAAATCTTTTGGCGACAGGGGGCTGAACCTAACATCTGCTGTTCCAGTTTGGTCATGAAGAGACATGCGAATGAATGCATGCATGCTGACACAAATTTGTGTAAAGTTATATAATAAAGATAGTAGCTGTGACATACACCTTCGCCCCTTTATAGTTCACAAGTCATGGCCCGTCAAAATATTCATGGCTCGATACTGGACCAGATAGCATTATGGTCTAACGTTAGGCTAGGATTTACCTGGGCTTGGGCTTGGCTAGCAGCCGCATTCGATCTCTGCCTGATTGATTGCAAAAGCGGGATCGGATTAGTGGATATCACAAAAGTATTTTATAGTTTTAGCATAAAGCTATTATAGCCCTATGGTTTTAGAGTCCAATATAAAATGAAAGTGAAAATTAGGATTCTAACCTTGAACATTTATCGTTGGTCAACTGCCTAAGTGCCACATCAATGACAGAACAAGTCCATATCGTTCAAGTCCAAATCTAGCAAAGTTTAGTCGCGTCGGGATATCCTGCCAGTCATCGTAGTATTGCCCTTTGGGCAGTTCGCGCACCAAAGTCTTCCGGGTAGTTTCGGCGCAGACATGCAAGGATATCAAGGTATTGGCTGGTGATGTTTTGGTGTTTTTGGTAATTCACTGTCATCAGACTATGTACTTATTGATGTGCAAACTACAAGAATCGTGGTTATTTTTTATCTTACTTTTTTTTAAATACATTAACATTCATAAAATAATATTCAGCATTTTTCTCGCAGTTCCTTTTATCCATGAATAATAGTACCATTGTTCTCTTCACCCATTTCTTTACAATATTTAAACAAAAGAGTTGCCAAAGCTGTGGTACATGTATAATTTTACACATACGTATACTTTCTCCCATACGTGTACTGTATCAAAGCAATAGCTTTGATCCAGCTGACGCATGGCGGCTTGTCATTGTTCAAAACCACCTTCACCCGACAAAGGAAAGTATAATTGGTATGGTGTCGAAAATCTGTCTATCTGACGGTCAATCGGATCGGGTTCGCCCTAACCCGTCTCTGTGGTCTAGTGGTTAACGCACTGGCGTTCAAAGCTGGTGGCCCGGGTTCGATACCCGGCAGAGACATTTTTTCGCCCGGTTTTTTTCGGCATCACCAATTTTTCCAAAAAGGGTAGATAGCTCTGGGGAACCTTGATTTAAGCTACGCCTACCATTGTTCTCTTCATCCATTTCTTTCACACAATATTTAAATAAAAGAGTTGCCAAAGCTGTTGTACATGTATAACTTCACACATTTGTATTTCTTCTCCCATACGTGCACTGTATCGAAGCAATACTTTTGATCCAGCTGAGGCATGACGGCTTGTCATTGTTCAAAACACACCTTCACCCGACAAAGGAAATTATAATTGGCATGGTGTCAAAAATCTGTCTATCTGACGGTCAAGCGGATCGGGGTCGCCCTAGCCACTAATCTGTCTCTGTGGTCTAGTGGTTAACGTACCGGCGTTCAAAGCTGGGGTCCCGGGTTCGATTCCCAGCAGAGACATTTTTTTCTGCATCACCAATTTTTCCAAAAGGGTAGAAGGCTCTGGGGAACCTTGATTTAACCTACGCCTACCATTGTTCTCTTCACTCATTTCTTTACAATATTTAAATAAAAGAGTTGCCAAAGCTGTTAAACATGTATAACTTTACACATTATATACATGTACATATACATATATATATATATATATATATATATATATATAGGCGTAAATAAATCAAGCATTAACGCTAGACGTAGCTTCCAAGTATCTCTTTTATTGCGAGCTTTCGGCCAGTGGGGCCTTCATCAGGCCTATAATGCATTGAAACAAACAAAATAGAACAAAACCATACAAATAAAATCGTAATAACAACAAAGTAAATAATGTGTAACAAAGGGTACAGAACAGAAGGATTACACTAAGATAACAAAAAATAACAACAGAGGGGGTTGAGTACAGAACAGAAGGGTTACAGTAAGATAACAAAAAATAACAACAGAGGGGGTAATGGCTTAAACGAGATGGTGGAATACAATAGAAACGATTGGGAAACTTAAGTGTGTGGAAAGACAAGGTATTTACCAGCATTGAAATTAACTTTGGTTTCTGTTCATCTGGAGGAGTAGTAGTCTTGTGTAGGTAATACTGTGAAAAAGGAGGATAATGTTTCAATTAAAATGACAACTCGTTTCAATATTATTCTATATCTTGTATTTGAGTACATAACTATATTGATCTGTTTACATAGTATTCAAGTAACTGGTGATACAAGTTATAGTTTGAGAACTTGACATAAAAAGGTACATTGTCATGCGCAGGGAAATATATACGTATAATTTATATTGATGTTTGAGCGGTAAGCAACATAATGAACAGAATAAACATATTGCCATAAGGAACAAAGTAAACATACAGCCATAAGGAGCAAAGAAATCGTAATAATCAATCAAATAATCAGATATAATCAAGTGATCAAGATACTAAGCATACCGAACTGTATGGGGGTAAAGAGACGTAACTATGAAACTATATGAAGTGGCCTGTTGGGGCGGGTGAGACTGTAAATTAGACAATGAAATTGGTCGAAAAGGTATGTAGAGGTTCAATAATTACCAAACATATTATGCATATATATATATAAAAATATGTATATACAAGATCAGATATATTAAGTACGAAAGTGGTTACCTATAGTTCCAGTGTCATGGAGAGTGTGTCGACTAGGTGTGCAGGTATGAGGTAAAGTGAGGTGAAGTGAATGTGTGTGTGTGTATGTGCGTGTGTGTGTGTGCGTGTGTGGGGACATGCAATGGGTCATTGGTTCTAATTTTCAACATTGATTCCGTTTGGGGCGAGGGTGCGTAGAGTGGTGATCCAATATGATTATCGGTGTAAGATGATTGAGCGGTATTTATTGTCTATCTGTTCTATTGCCATGATTGAAACATCGTTTATTGAATGATCAGGGAGGTTAAAGTGGAGGACATAGGGGATGATTTTAGTGTTGTGATTGGTGGTGCGGTTGTGGTTGCGGATTTCTGATCTGGTGTTGCTGAATCTGGTGTAGAGTGTGTTTTCTGTTTTGCCAACGTATTGTTTATGACATTTTTTGCATGTGATGAGGTATATGATCCATTCAGATTTGCAATTGAGTTGTGAATTGATAGGGTATGTTTGGCCGGTGATCGTGCTGGTGTATGTTCGATTTTCTGTTGTGTAATTGTGTAACATGTATCTTTTGGAATGGCAGTTGCGGAAGCCGTTAATGCTGTTATTGTTGTCGATGTCTTTGTGTCTGTTGTGTTTTGGTGTGGGGTCAGCCGCTTTAGTAAGGAGGTCACGTAAAGTGCGGGCTCTCCTAAAGGCTACCATGGGGGGGGGGGGTCCTGGAAGGTGGCGTGGAGTAGCTGGTTTTCTGATAATGTTGGATTGTGTTTGTGGATGATTCGAGGGATTTTAGATGTGATGGGGTCATAGGTAACTACTAGGGGGGTTCGGGAGGAAGGGGGGCGTTTGGTGTTATTTAGTAATTGGTCACGTGGGATTTGGCGTGCGGGGTCGATTTGTTCCAGAGTGTGTTTGGGGTCGTAGTTGCGTTGTGTGAAGTGTTGTTGGAGTGCATTGAGGTGGAAATCGCGGCGGATGGGTTGGGAGCAGTTACGTGTGATGCGGAGTGCTTGACTACACAAGACCTACACAAGACTAATACTCCTCCAGATGAACAGAAACCAAATTTAATTTCAATGCTGGTAAATACCTTGTCTTTCCACACACTTAAGTTTCCCAATCGTTTCTATTGCATTCCACCATCTCGTTTAAGCCATTACCCCCTCTGTTGTTATTTTTTGTTATCTTACTGTAACCCTTCTGTTCTGTACTCAACCCCCTCTGTTGTTATTTTTTGTTATCTTAGTGTAATCCTTCTGTTCTGTACCCTTTGTTACACATTATTTACTTTGTTGTTATTACGATTTTATTTGTATGGTTTTGTTCTATTTTGTTTGTTTCAATGCATTATAGGCCTGATAAAGGCCCCACTGGCCGAAAGCTCGCAATAAAAGAGATACTTGGAAGCTACGTCTAGCGTTAATGCTTGATTTAGTTACGCCTATACGTAGAACATGACGCGCTGCAATACACGTTGTGCAAAGGACCCTCTTCTTTTATATATATATATATATATATATATATATAGTGTGTGAAAGAAATGGATGAAGAGAACAATGGTAGGCGTAGCTTAAATCAAGGTTCCCCAGAGCTATCTACCCTTTTTGGAAAAATTGGTGATGCCGAAAAAATGTCTCTGCCGGGAATCGAATCCGGGCCCCCAGCTTTGAACGCCGGTGCCTTAACCACTAGACCACAGAGACGGGTTAGTGGCTAGGGCGACCGCGATCCAATTGACCGTCAGATAGACAGATTTTCGACACCATACCAATTATAATTTCCTTTGTCGGGTGAAGGTGGGTTTTGAACAATGACAAGCCGCCATGCCTCAGCTGGATCTAAGCTATTGCTTTGATACAGTACACGTATGGGAGAAAGTATACAAATGTGTGAAGTTATACATGTACTACAGCTTTGGCAACTCTTTTATATTTAAATATTGTGTGAAAGAAGTGGATGAAGAGAACAATGGTAGGCGTAGCTTAAATCAAGGTTCCCCAGAGCTATCTACCCTTTTTGGAAAAATTGGTGATGCCGAAAACATGTCTCTGCCGGGAATCGAACCCGGGCCCCCAGCTTTGAACGCCGGTGCATTAACCACTAGACCACAGAGACGGGTTAGTGGCTAGGGCGACCGCGATCCAATTGACCGTCAGATAGACAGATTTTCGACACCATACCAATTATAATTTCCTTCGTCGGGTGAAGGTGGGTTTTGAACAATGACAAGCCGCCATGCCTCAGCTGGATCAAAGCTATTGCTTTGATACAGTACACGTATGGGAGAAAGTATACAAATGTGTGAAGTTATACATGTACTACAGCTTTGGCAACTCTTTTATATTTAAATATTGTGTGAAAGAAATGGATGAAGAGAACAATGGTAGGCGTAGCTTAAATCAAGGTTCCCCAGAGCTATCTACCCTTTTTGGAAAAATTGGTGATGCCGAAAAAATGTCTCTGCCGGGAATCGAACCCGGGCCCCCAGCTTTGAACGCCGGTGCCTTAACCACTAGACCACAGAGACGGGTTAGTGGCTAGGGCGACCGCGATCCAATTGACCGTCAGATAGACAGATTTTCGACACCATACCAATTATAATTTCCTTTGTCGGGTGAAGGTGGGTTTTGAACAATGACAAGCCGCCATGCCTCAGCTGGATCAAAGCTATTGCTTTGATACAGTACACGTACGGGAGAAAGTATACAAATGTGTGAAGTTATACATGTACTACAGCTTTGGCAACTCTTTTATATTTAAATATTGTGTGAAAGAAATGGATGAAGAGAACAATGGTAGGCGTAGCTTAAATCAAGGTTCCCCAGAGCTATCTACCCTTTTTGGAAAAATTGGTGATGCACCCCCGCTTCCCAGGTCCATGAAGACCACCATCGTGAGCAGTTATGCTTGATGATAATGATGACAGCCTCATTCATTTTTCACTAATCTGAGACTGAAGATCTTATTGAAATAAATATTTTTGAAATAAATATTTCTTTCAACAGGGTGGGAAGACGATAGCCCTATGATAACACGGGAGAGCTTGACTGCATATCAGTGGACCGTATTGCGTCTCCACGTCTGAAATGGAAAAACATAAGATGTTTAAGCTCAAAATACACAATGTGTCAGATCATACTGGGTTAACAAGGACAGTAAGGACAACCCGGGCCCGGTAACATGAAGCTAGCCAGAAATTGATAGCGGGGCTGATTTCTACAATTAATTGCACTGGTCATCGTACGATCAAAGGTTTTAACTTAGTACCTGGTTGAAAGTTATTCCTAAATCAGGGTACTAATGGATAATTCGTTTTTCATTCCCGATCATCGCAGAGCAAAAACCTCATGGTTCGTTCTTTGAAAACACAAAAACGAAATCACAACGAGAAAAACCTGTTGTGATTTCGTTTTTGGAGATCAAACAGAATAATGAAATCAGAAATACTTTTGGGCTCTTTCTGATACCTCATTCTATACTTGTGTTTGTTATATATCAAAAACAAAATCAGAACACGCTTTCTACCCCCTGATTCTGTTTGGAAAAACGCAGACAGCGAAAACGAAATCGGGTACTTGCTTTCCACTTCCTGCTCTGTGATTTTGTCTTTCGCACAGCCAACAGCCATATATCGAAATACACCGGCAGGAAGTTGGTTGGATGTTCGATATTCAAACTGTGAAGTTGGTTTGATATTCAGGTTCGATATTCAAACACGTGTGAAGTTGGACCAATATTCGATATTCGATATTCAAAAATTAGGGGTCTTAAAAGCTAATTAGGGGGTTAAACAGGTACAGCACGTCTCGGGCATCCATAACAACACTTGCCTGCCCTAGTAGGAGGACATTCAGGGGACAAACGTCAGTGAATAAAAGGGCAGAAAATTTTAATTTTTTTATGTTTCTTTTCGAGGGGCCCCCAGGGATATCCCGACGGCCTATCCAGGGCAACCATGTATCCTATCTTGTAGAACTCGACTCGGGCAATCAGATAAACACTAGCTAGCTTGACCCGGCGCATGCACATTTAGGGGGCTCAAATTAACAAAATTAAAGGGAATAAAGGGATACTTATCGCATTTGTTAAATTAAAATAAAGTATTTTTTCAAGGGGCCCCCAGGGATATCCTGACGGCCTAGCCAGGGTAACCACATACCCTTACTTGTAGAACTCGACTAGGGCAATCAGATAAACACTAGCTTGACCCGGCGCATGCACATTTAGGGGGCTCAAATTAACAAAATTAAAGGGAATAAAGGGCTATTTATCGCATTTTTAAAATTAAAATAAAGTATTTTTTCAAGGGGCCCCAGGGATATCCCGACGGCCTAGCCGGGGAAACCGCGTATCCACATTTTGGGGGCTAAAATTAACAAAAGTAAAGGAATGCGGGCTTTTTCAAGCATGGGGAACCACGGTCCTGACTTTTCCCCCCATCCCTTAGTGCTGCCGATGGGTAGAGTAAAAAACAACAAGGAAAGAGAGAAGACAAAATAGAAGAGAGAGAAGCGAAAGGGAGAGATAGGAAAGAAAAGGAGGGGGAAAGGGAGAGAAAGAGAAGGGAGAACGGAGGGGTCATATCATTGTATGAACAGGATATTTTATGATTATGCCCCGAGCATTAGTGCGAAGCTCAATGCGAGATAAGAACAAAATAGAGGGGGCACACCATGGCGCACGCAGCAAAAATTTGCTTAATAATAAGTCTCCAGCGAGCGAAGCGAGCGAGAAAAAAAAAATCAATTTTGAGATTGATTTTGACATGGTATGCAGAAAATGACATATCTTTCATCTTCCTTTTCTTTCTTTCCTTTTATCATTTTTTTTTTTTTTTTTTTTTTTTTTTGGGGGGGGGAGGGGGGCAGTGCTATGCGGTTCGGGTCCGGGGCAATGACGGTACCAGGGTTTTTAACCTAGGAGGAGGCAAACACACATTTTGGGGCCGGGGGATGACACACATTTTTTTTTAAATCGAGCGAGAAGCGCGAGCTAATTTTATTTCAAATGCAGTCCCTACTAATTTAAAAAGAGAACTGTTAAGAATCAGCTGTTTGCATTAATTGGGTCATGAAGATGATATCTCACCAAATAAATAATGCAAGCGCGAAGCGTGAGCTGAAAATTTTTGATATCCGGGATGATACCTGGCCGTTCTAAGCTTTTTTTTTTATTATAAAATGAATGGCTATCTAATTCGCTGAAAATATATCCTCTATGGAAATTATGAATACGCAGGATTTGTATCTCGCTAAAACAAATAATGAAAACTCTAATAACATTTGATTTTAAGCCCCATGTGAACAGATAATCATTAATAACTGCGAGCGCGTAGCGCGAGCTACATTTTGAATTTTATATAATGGCCTGAAAGATTTATGTTAGTGACCAAAATTGTTGGGATCTAAATGCTAACGGTGAATGGATGAGAATATTTTTAAAATTTAAAGAACAAAAAACATTTTTTGGAGTATTATGACAACGTTTACTATACATTTTGCTTCTTTAAATTTCGGGGGGGGGGGCAACTCACTGGGGCCTCCCCATTCGGTGGCGCCACTGGTCTGGGGCAGAGCCCCCATAACCTCGTGATATTTTTAAACATTGCAGATGGCCATTTTTTTTTAAATCAAATCGCGGGTACATACATCACATATTATATTAAGTTCAACGCAGTTGCGGATAATAAACGAAATATTTTGAGGCAGCACACCATAGCAAATGTGGAATAATTAGAAAAAATCGCCAGCGAGCGAAGCGAGCCAGAAAATTTTGGCCTTTTAAAATGATTTTGAAATTAAATTCTAATTATGTGATAGTCGCTTTGGAAATTTAGTCGATCAATCAATCAATCAATCAATAGATTTGAAATTAGTCACGCGATATCGTCTAAAAGAAACATTTTAGTTTATGAAAGTTCATTGGAGGGGTACAACTCCTTGCTAATTAATTGAATTGAAGGCTACACGTGCAAAAGAAAATGTCTCATGAGAATTATTCGAAGATTAGAGGAGCTTTATACTCATATTTTATATTTTGACAATACGTTTTCTATCGATATACGCCCCCATCTTTTCTCCAAGAGATGACGATCTACAACAGAAGGCTAAAGATATTCATTCGACCCAACCCATTCTCATTTTTTAAATATTTAAGTTGATTACAAAAAAGAGTATGTATAATGATTAGACTGATTCTAGAAACAGAGAATGGGCAACCATTGAACATATTTTGTGCAAATAAAAGAAAAATACAGGTGTCACTCAGCTTTCGGAACTATTTTATTGGCGGAGGAATTAGGACTGAGTATAATATATGAATAAGATCTGCTCATGAGATGCTTTAACCAGTTGCCCCCTAAATGTGCATGCACCGGGTCAAGCTAGTGTTTATCTGGTTGCCCGAGTCGAGTTCTACAAGTTATGATACGTGGTTACCCTGGCTAGGCCGTCGGGATATCCCTTGGGGCCCCTTGAAAAAATACTTTTATTTAATTTTTAAAATGCGATAAATAGCCCTTTATTCCCTTTAATTTTGTTAACTTGAGCCCCCTAAATGTGCATGCACCGGGTCAAGCTAGTGTTTATCTGGTTTCCCGAGTCGAGTTCTACAAGTTAAGATACGTGGTTACCCATGGCTAGGCCGTCAGGAAATCCCCGGGGACCCCTTGAAAAAATACTTTATTTTAATTAAAAAAATGCGAATAATATCCCTTTATTCCCTTTAATTTTGTTAATTTGAGCCCCCTAAATGTGCATGCGCCGGGTCAAGCTAGTGTTTATCTGATTGCCCGAGTCGAGTTCTACAAGATAGGATACATGGTTGCTCTGGGTAGGCCGTCGGGATATCCCTGGGGGCCCCTCGAAAAGAAAAATAAAAAAAATAAAATTTTCTGCCCTTTTATTCACTGACGTTTGTCCCCTGAATGTCCTCCTACTAGGGCAGGCAAGTGTTGTTATGGATGCCCGAGACGTGCTGTACCTGTTTAACCTCCTAATTATCTTTCAAGACCCCTAATTTTTGAATATCGAATACCGAATATTGGTCCAACTTCACACGTGTTTGAATATCGAACCTGAATATCAAACCAACTTCACAGTTTGAATATCGAACATCCAACCAACTTCCTGCCGGTGTATTTCGATATATGGCTGTTGGCTGTGCGAAAGACAAAATCACAGAGCAGGAAGTGGAAAGCGAGTACCCGATTTCGTTTTCGCTGTCTGCGTTTTTCCAAACAGAATCAGGGGGTAGAAAGCGTGTTCTGATTTTGTTTTTGATATATAACAAACACAAGTATAGAATGATGTATCAGAAAGAGCCCAAAAGTATTTCTGATTTCATTCTTCTGTTTTTGATCTCCAAAAACGAAATCACAATAGGTTTTTCTCGTTGTGATTTCGTTTTTTGTGTTTTCAAAGACCGAACCATGAGGTTGACTTCCGTTTTTGCTCTGCGATGATCGGGAATGAAAAACGAATTATCCATTAGTACCCTGATTTTCCTAGTGTGGATGACCCGTGCTTATCAGCTAACCATTATCATGGATTTTATGGGTATTGTCAAAGATGGCAATAATGGATTCAAGTTTCACAAGTTAATTGCATGTCAATTGTTCTCAAATAACTTTGTTTCTGTAAATATGTTATTAGTATGTCCGATTTGCCTACATTCGCCTGATCAGAATGCATCCTGGAAGTAAGAAATCTGTATATTGTAAAAACATTTAACATTATAAATTGTAATAACTATCAATTAAAACTTACAGAGTAGAAATTACACACGATGGGGTGATAATGCCATCGTACATGTCAAAACTGCTACAATGTCTGTCAGTCTCATAAAATGTTGGCAAACCTAAATTGTTTGTCATATTTCTGTGCTATGTTCTAGCCTATGTGTGCTCTGTGTTTATACCCTAATGCCGCTGTAGTTTTGGCATAGATTTAGGTTTAATGGGCATAATTCATGCAAAGAATTATGGGTTATATTTTACACTACAAAGAGAGGTTACAAGGGAGAATGTGTGATTGTGGCTGAAATTACGCTAGATTTCGCACAATTTCTTAATTTGAAAATGAAACGTACTTTTTGTTACCAACCAAACATGTTCCCTGAAAATATTGGGTAAATTTTCCTTTTTTTTTAACAGAGAAGTTCTTTTACAGGGGAAATATTTGAATTCATTATGCTCATCTAACATGTTCTATATAGGCCTACCCCCCCCCCCCTTGCGATCTTTCACATTTAAGGACACTGCACGACTGTTCGCGATCCGATTTTGGAACAAATCGCGCTTTGCTTTTTTTCTGAAAATGTTAATGGATCATATCACTTTATTTGATGTTAGAATTGATTTAAAGAATACTAATATAACCATTTTGAAAGATTGCAAGCCTTTATTTTGGAGTAAAGGCCAAATTAGTTTCAAATCATAGCCAGTCGTACGACTGCTATGGCGCCATTACGACTATATATTAATAAATTCGCTTTTATTCTAAGAAGGATGATAGCATAGTCACAGAATTGAACATAGGTATTCGTACGATGATTTAGAACATTACACAGTAAGATATTCCAAGTCTCAATACTAGCAACAAATTCTACTACATTGTATTCTGAAATCAGGGGGGCGTTTCATGAAAGGACTTGTCGGACATTTTATCCGACAAGTACCAGTCTATCCGACAGTTACCATAGGAACAGTGCCTCTCAGCCAATCAGAATCAAGGAAAGATGTCAGATCTGACAACTTGTCGGATGAAAATATTGATGAAACGCTCCCCGGGTCGCAAACCAGTCGTAAGGTGTGCGGCCGCCTTTAAATACTGAGATTATATCCAAACGTTCCTAATATCCTGTCAAGATCACAATTTCATAAATTACTGATTCTTAGAATGTCAATGGCTTTTTATAAGTGGGTGAATATTTTATAAAGTGTTAAGAGAAGAATGTGTGCAATAGTTTGTCAGATATTAGGCCTACATTTACCTGTAACGAGCAGAGAAGTCTGCACAAATGATATCGTCGGTGATTTTACCAACTGGCTCAAACCTCGGCTGGTCTCCAAAACAGGATTTCGGGATAATCGCTTTCAAAGTTTGGACAGTTTTCAGACGCTCATAACTTCACGCTTTGAAAAAAAAATCAATCAATTATTTATACCAATTCAAAGTATACATTCTATTATTTTGTAAATATAGAATTTTTCCGCAATTCGTATTTTTATTCTTTCAATACTAGTATTTGAAAGAAGCGTAACTTGTGTGCATTTCAGAAGCTGCAACTTTTTACTCAAAACTGGAGTTTAAGCCAGATCGTAAAATCACGCGCACCATGCGCACTTTACACCTATGAGGCGCCAAGTCCAAATCACGCCATTTCGTACACAAAATATGCTTTTATTCAGACGAAAATCATTTCGTCATGACGCTGTTTTATTTCGTATACGAAACTATTTTTGTCACAAGAAATCAATTTCGTCGAGACGAAATGTAATTGCGTCCATGAAATGTATTTCGTACCATACGAAATTAATTTCGTCGAGACGAAATGTAATTGCGTCCACAAAATTTATTTCGTACCATACGAAATTAATTTCGTCGAGACGAAATGTAATTGCGTCCACAAAAATTTATTTTGTAATAACGAAATAAATTTTGATCAAATGAAATGGCACACCAAGTATCCGACGGTAAATTCCGTCCAATTCACGCCATTTTGTACACAATAAAATTGTTATTCAGACAAAAATCATTTCGTCAAAACGCAGTTTTATTTCGTATACGAAATCTATTTTTTGTCACACGAAATCAATTTAGTCGAGACGAAATTCATTTCGTACCATACGACATGAATTTTTGCTATAACGAAATGGATTGCGCCGACGAAATAAACTTCCTGTGGTACGAAAAATGTGTCGTTGCGATGCGAAGATCTATTCTGTAAACGAAATTAATTTTCCATCGGACACTTGGCGCGCCAGGTGTCTGATGGAAAATTCATTTCGTTTACAGAATAGATCTTCGCATTGCAACGAAAACTTTTCATTGCCACAGGAAGTTCATTTCGTCGCCCAGGACCAAAATCCAATTGAAACCAGTTGGATTTCCAACTGGTTTCAATTGGTTTCAATTGGTTTCAACTGGTTTCAATTGGTTTTAACTGGAATATAACAATTTCCAGTTGAAACCAATTTAAACCAGTTGGGCAACTGGAAATCCTAACTGGAACCAGTTGGGTAACTGGAAATGACTTCCAAATGGAAATGATTTCTAACTGGAACCAGTTGGGTAACTGGAAATCCTAACTGGAACCAGTTGGGTAACTGGAAATGACTTCCAACTGGAAATGATTTCTAACTGGAACCAGTTGGGTAACTGGAAATGATTTCTAACTGGAACCAGTTGGGTAACTGGACATCCTAACTGGAACCAGTTGGGTAACTGGAAATGACTTCTAACTGGAAATGATTTCTAACTGGAACCAGTTGGGTAACTGGAAATGACTTCCAACTGGAAATGATTTCTAACTGGAACCAGTTGGGTAACTAGAAATCCTAACTGGAACCAGTTGGGTAACTGGAAATGACTTCCAACTGGAAATGATTTCTAACTGGAACCAGTTGGGTAACTAGAAATCCTAACTGGAACCAGTTGTGTAACTGGAAATCCTAACTGGAACCAATTGGGTAACTAGAGATGACTTCTAACTGGAAAGGTGATTGACTGGAAATTAATTCTAATTGGAACCTGTTGGGTAACTGGAAATCCTAACTGGATCCACTTTGGTAACTGGAAATGACTTCCAATTGGTTTCCAATTGGAAATTTTCCAGTTACCCAACTGGTTCCAATTGAAACCAGTTAATTTGCATATTATCTGCCAGTGTGCACAGATTAATGTTTTATGTGATTCATCATCATTTAAAATCTATTTAATTATTTTCTAATTCAAGTACCATACTTGTTTCAGATAAGTGTTTAGAATGCTTAGCAGTGAAAACCATGTTCATAAATGTTATAGATTATAATTAAAACAGATTATAAGATAATTAGTACACCACTAACTGTTACCAAATTACATCAAATACAAATACATATATTTGAAAATCTTTCATATAAATATATATAAATTAAGAAAGTCTATTTTATCAATGCCCTTTACATTGGTATTAATACATATATAGCACTGCTTCTTTGTTGGCATGAGCAATATAGTTAGTGCAAATTCAAATTAATTTGTAACTAATTAAGTCATTCCAACAGGAATTTCCAATTGGATCCAGTTGGAAACCAATTAGGTTCAACTGGTTCCAGTTGAAACCAGTTGCCTCCAATTGGAACAACTGGAACCAATTGAAACCAACTGGTTGCTTAATTTGTTTCAACTGGAACCAATTGCCAACTGGTTCCAGTTGCCCAATTGGTTTTAACTGGAACCAGTTGGCAACTGGTTTCAATTGGTTCCAGTTGTTCCAATTTCCCTATTGAAACCAGTCGGCCAACTGGTTTCAATTGGTTTTGCTCTAATTGGTTTCAACTGGATTTTGGTCCTGGGCGGCGCAATCTATTTCGTTATAGCAAAATTCATGTCGTATGGTACGAAATGAAGTTCGTCTCGACGAAATTGATTTCGTGTGACAAAAAATAGATTTCGTAAACGAAATAAAACTGCGTTTTGACGAAATAATTTTTGTCTGAATAACAACTTTTTGTGTGTACGGAATGGCGTGAATTGGACGGAATTTGCCGTCGGATACTTGGTGTGCCATTTCGTTTGATCTAAATTTATTTCGTTAGTACGAAATAAATTTTTGTGGACGCAATTACATTTCGTCTCGACGAAATTAATTTCGTTTGGTACGAAATAAATTTTGTGGACGCAATTACATTTCGTCATGACGAAATGATTTTCGTCTGAATAAAAGCATATTTTGTGTACGGAATGGCGTGATTTGGACGGAAAATACTGGCGTACACTTGGCGCCTCATATACACCTAGTCTAATTTTTGGTGGGGAAGGGTTGACAGGCCTATCCGGTGTAAAATTGTGTGCTGATTCCAAAAATGTCACTCTTATTGACAGTACTCACGCCATTTTGTCAATTTTGGTCTATTTTTGACCAAAAATGACAATTTTGACCACTCTTTGAAAATGGTCCCTGTTCACAGAATGCTTTTGTAACCACATCCAATTTAACCGGTCTATTCTAAGTGAAAATGCACCCAGATTCCCGATAAAGTGATTTTATTTGCCAAATCACAATAGAAGTGGTTATTTTGGCCAAGTCTTGACCAAAAATGACAATTTTCATGATTTTTTTGGTCCGAAATGTGTTACAAATATTGTTCAGAACTACGACTGGATGTCTTTAGAAATCCACATTTATTTTTAAAATGTGCGCTGGATCATAACAATCAACCTCATGTAATTTATTCCATTAGTTTTGACCTATGAGGGTCATTTTGGATACTTTAGACATAACTGACCATTCGTGCAGTTTTGCATTATTAACTGTTCAAATATGCAGGAAATTGAGGTCCTCAGCATATTTCATCTTCTCCCCTTATTAAATGGGAATGCATTCACGATCTGTCTTGTGTAGAATTTTATGCTGATTCCAAATATATCAGTATAAATGACCATATTCAACAGCTTATGGTCCTTTTTTGGCCATTCCATCAGTTTTCACCTATGAGAGTCATTTTGGGTCCTCTAGACATAACTGACCATTCGCGCAGTTTTGCAGACTAAACTGTGCAAATAGGTAGGAATTTGAGGTCTTCGGTGTGTTTTATCTTGTTCCCTTATAACATGGGAATGCATTCAAAAATCCATCTTGTGTAAAATTTTAAGGTGATTCCAAATATATCAGTCGTTGACAGATTATGGTCATTTTGGCCACTTTAGACCCTCACAATGACCAATTACATCAGTTTAACTTATTCAAAAACACTTCAACGTTACCAGAATCGTTACAACGGTGTGCAGTGATACATAACAATGGTGTATTAATCCTTTAAAATTGAACATCTCAAAAGTATTTTGACCTTATGTACTTTATTCCATCAGTTTTCACCTATGGGGGTCGTTTTGGGTACTTTAGACATACATGTAACTAACCATTCGCGCAGTTTTGCATAATAAACTGTGCAAATAGGTAGGAATTTGAGGTCTTCAGCCCGTTGTATTATCTTCCCTTGTAAAATGGGAATGCATTTAAAGGTCTATCTTGTGTAGAATGTTATGCTGATTCCAAATACATCACTCTTAATGACCCTATTATAAAGCTTATATTAATTTTGGCCAATTTTCGGCCTCCAAAATGACCAATACCATGATACTTCAATTTATCAAAAAATACTTCGACTTTTACTAAATCGTCACAAGGATTTGCTGTAAACCTAACACTGGTGTATTAATCCTTGAATTTTGCATCCCAAAAGTATTTTGACCACCTTGGTAATTTTGGCCACGTTGACCCCTGCCTAATGTGTATATTAATTCAGCCTATAGCGACCATGGTGAGCAGACAATTCAGGATTGCGTTAATATTAGCATCAATTATAATAAAGGGAAAAGTTTGAAAGCTTTTGGGTATGAATCAATGCAATGATTCCATATTAACCAGTGGAATGGGCCTAACCATCGGACCCTGTGTTCATTTTGATCACTTTTTCCTCAATAGCGACTAGTGACCTCACATACATTTTGATTGAAAAAGTGCTCAAACGTAGCTTAATATATTAATATCATTATCAGCGTGAGCTACGACACCTATGATTAAGAGTGTTGATAAATGTGATAAAAACCTTTACATCGAGTGTATATGTTGACCATGCACTTTTGTCATTTTCATATGATTTTAGGCACATTGACCACTTTGTAAATGTTCATGGAAACTTCAATATAGTGGGCATCAAATTCAGGAATGAGATATTTTTAGCAGCATTTAATGTTAGAAAGGACTTATTACAAAACTTTCTGAAGTAGATTAATACAATGATTCCAAATATATGAGTCTTTTGGAGTCATTTTGGTCACGTTTAGTCCCTACAATTACCAATGACAATTGCATGTATCAAAATGATTCCAATGTGTTGCTCTGTATTTTAGATGTATTATATCAATCATAATTAGTGACAAATTGTTTAATTAATATGATATCACTAATAATACATATCACTGCAAAAATTCCGGTGTTGGTTTAAAGGCCCCCTCACACCTAATCGAATTGCCTGAAATATGCCTTGCGATGGCTGGCGAAAAGCATTTTTTTAAATCGTTTTCAATGGTAACTGATAGTAAATCATATTTACCCTTCGTCTATGGGTTCGTACATCTTCTGAACTAACAACTGCGATTGTTCAAATTCGCGCGGAAATTTTGAACATGTTTGAAATTTCCCGACGAATTGAAAAATCTTTGACCATCTATTTGAATTTCCATCTCTTATTTAGTCTGCGGTAATCGTTCGTATATCGTTCGTGTATTTTTTTTGTCGCGCATAGTCCCTCTTCGCGCTTTTGCCAAAGAGGACCGATCTCGAAAGAACCCCTAACGAAGCAACACGATGACACAACGAAATAGATTACCTGATCTATTCCCTCGTGTTCATTTCTAATCGCACGTCATATCAAACCATTGCTCACTGTTCCTTCGTCTTATTTCGGCAGCAATTTTCTCAAAGAGGTGAGCCAAAAAATCGATATCCTTTGCATGTCATATTCATCCTTCGCTTACCGTTCGTTGATAAAATTTGACAATATTTACTGATCGCATGATTTGACGGAATTTTTCGTTGAATTCGCGTGCATTTCGTTCATTTTCCCATTCGTCACCATTCGTCCGCCTACATTCATGACATTCGGTCAGGTGTGAGGGGGCTTTAACACCAGTCCGTAATCTATATATTGTATTGTATTGTATTCATTTTCCATTCATAAAAACATGCAAAATACAAACAAAATACATCAGATATAATTACAAAATAAAATAAATACATATGAATGGCTGGATTGCCCATTCAGAGTGGTAATTTTTACCACTCTGTTCTGCCTAGGGGTCCAGAACATAATAAAATAGATCAGATTGTATTATAAACATAATTAACAATATAAAAGAACGACATTAAACAAAATATAAAGTAATGAAAGCAAGTCAGTAGACATAAAACTAAATATAAAGTTACAATTTCAAGCTACAAGCAAATAACCCCCCCCCCCCCTTCCCGGCAAAACAACGCGTTGCTCAGATATCAATGTACTTCGAAACCTTAGAGCTCAAAGAAGTAATAAATGTAGTTAAGTTTTTGATAAATTTCATATCTAAAGGTAAGTCATTATATAGGCGTGAACCTCTATATATAAACATTCTACGGCAATTTTCTGTATTTGGTTTGGGCATAATTACATTACCTACGGTTCTTAAATTATATGAGTAATTACAATATTTAAATGAATCTGCTAAGTATAATGGAGCCAGGCCGTTCAATGATTTGAACACCATTGTATGTACATGGATATTTCTTCGTGATTGCAATGACCTCCATTCGAGTCGTTGGTGTATTTCTCTATTTGATATTCGATTTTGCGGTTTAACATTCAAAATGATACGACCAGCTCTGTTCTGAATTTTTTGAAGACGTTCAGTATATTTCTTATTTGTGGACTCGTATACAATATCAGCATAATCAAATAAGGGAAGTATAACTGAACTATACAATAATTTCAGATTACTTTCAGTTACGAAATGTCTTAGACGTGCTAAATATTTGACAAGCTTATTAGTTTTCTTACACAGTTCTTCAATATGAGTATCCCACTTCAATTTTGGATCGAGATACATGCCTAAATATTTAACAGAGTTAGATTGCTTAATAGTTTTATCAGATATTTTAACATTTATATATGCACATTTTGACAACATAATATTAGTTCCAAAAAGCATAGAATTCGTTTTATCAACATTAAGGCTTAGTTTGTTATGACACAGCCAATCATATATGTTACGTAGATCAATATTTATGTTGTATTCTATCTCACTGATATTTTTTCCAGAAAAATAAATAACGGTGTCGTCTGCATACAGATGCAGTTTACAATATTTTACATGTTTATTGATATCGTTTATGTATAACGTAAAGAGAATTGGCCCTAGGGTTGAACCCTGTGGAATCCCATACTCTATACTCGAGACGTTTGATGTAATATTCTCTATACACGTACATATATTCCGGTTGCATAAATAACTCTCAAACCAGTGCAAAGCATCTTCTGAAACACCGATCTTTGCTAGCTTCTTCACAAGTATTTTAACATCCACAGTGTCGAAGGCCTTTTTCAGGTCGATGAATACTGCCCCCGTATAAAGACCCTCGTCCATTGCCTTGAGCCAGTCATCTGTGACTTTCAAAAGAGAAGTCATTGTTGAGTGTTTCTTTCTAAATCCGGACTGTTCCACACAGAGTATTTCATTTTCTTTCATATACAATTTAAGTTGGTTGGATACAAGTCTTTCCATAATTTTTGAAATAGAAGATAAAATGGAGATTGGTCTATAGTTACAAGGATCATTTTTATCACCTGATTTGTAAATTGGAATAACTTTTGCTATCTTATATTTATGTGGGAACGTACTATCTAGTAGTGATTTATTGATCAAATAAGTAAGTGATGGAAGTATGACTGGTGCAGACATTTTTAATATTTGAGCAGTAATACCATCTATACCAGATGAAGGTTTATTTTTTAATAATTTAATCTCTTTTGAAACATCCTCTTCTGTTACTGCTGTATAATAAAAAGATGAATCCAGGTTACATTGTTCCGGCACTATTCCAGAAGAAAGAGGAATCTTGGATGCTAAATCAGCCCCGATATTTGCAAAATAATTATTAAAATTCTCACTTTGCTCAAATATTTGTTCTTTGTCAGTTTTAATCATAGAATTTGATTTCTTAGAAGGTAATAATGATTTCATATCAGTCCATATATTTCCAGCATTTACTTTTAGTTTTGTTATTTGATCATTATAATATTTTTTCTTTTCTTTCCTAATTTGGTAAGTGATTTTATTCCTGATCTTTCTATATTCTATCATTTTAATTTCATCTTTACTTTTCCAGGCTTTTTTCTTCAATTTCTCCCTTTCTCGAATCAATTTAAGTATTTCCGAGTTCATCCAGGGCGATTTTTTACTCCGAATTCTCCTACTTCTGATAGGCATACAATAGTCAACAACTGACATTAAAAGTTCTTCCCATTTGAAAAATGCTTCATTTATATTATCATAATTAAGTATCTCATGCCAAGACTGGTTATTTAATCTTTCCATGTACGCTTCTAGATCAATACCTGATAGTTTTCTGAAGTTAATCATTCGAGAAGCGTCTTCATGTTTTGATTTCCATATCATGTAACTCATTGAGTGGTCACTGATACCAACGTGAATAACACCATATTTATTTATATTTTCAAGTGAATTAGTAATCATATGATCTATGAGAGTCCTTGAATTGCATGTGACCCTTGTGTAGTCGGTTCTATTAATTTGATCTAAAGAATATAAGTTATGAATTTCTTGTAGACGTTTAGTGTCAGTCGATGATGGAGACTTTAAGATATCACAGTTGGTATCACCCATTATGACAATACACTTGTTAAAACGGTCAAGATATGATAAATAGTTTTCATATTGCTGGAATATATCAAGATGAGAGTTTGGTGGTCGATACCAGGTACAAAAAATAATTGGGTTTGAAAACTTTGGACGTATCATTAACTCTTTAAATGCCGTTGGCAGCTATACGTGCCCTTAGCCCTCTAATGCCATTGGCACGTATGCGTGCCCAGAGAACTTTTTTTTTAAAACCAATTTTACAGCCAGAAAATCAACACCATATTCTCTGTTTTTTATGTTGTTATACTGGCCAGGAATTCACCATTCATTTTATCATATAAAAAATAGTGGTTTACATAGACATTTTTTGAGTAAAATTGTACTTTTGCATCATTATTTTCAAGAGTTGATTTCGGATATTGCCGCGATCTGAATCAAGATTTCCCCTATTGACACGTGTGATATAACGGTTGTGTGTAGCAATACACGTACTTCTATGGGCAGAGCAACGGCGAATGTGTGAAGACATTCAGCTCGGAATTGACCAATGACCGAGCGGTACGATGTTCCTCACCCAACACTACTCGCCCATTCGCTATTGTTACATGAATATTCATGAGCTATCGATCGGGTCTTTTGCAGGCCAGTATGGTAGTATTCTTGTGTCAAGGCTTTTTTCTGCCTGCAAATGTGCACTGTTTGGGGATTTTTTTTTTGGGGGGGGGGCGGGGGAAAGGTCTTATACATTGTTTTTAGCATTGTCACAAAATTGTTCTCGTTATAAATATATGAGTAAAGAAGCCTGTCATTTCCAACTCTCGTCTGCGCACTGCAATCATCACACTCATTATTTATTCATTCATTTATTATTGTTATTAATATTATCATTATTAGTATTACTATTATTATAATTATCATTATTGTTATTGTTATTATAATTATTATTATCATTATTCTTCTCTTTCACCTTCTTTTTATTATAATAGGGATGGTCCCGGCTGAAAGTATTTATAGTTTTATATACAAAGCAGAATTCACTGAGCAAAATACCGAAAATTTCATCAAAATCGGATAACAAATAACAAAGTTATTGAATTTCAAAGTTTAGTAATATTTTGTGAAAACAGTCATAAATATTATAATTATATATTATGTCATAAAAATGATTGTAATCATATTAATTGCATTTCTCCTGCAGCAAAACTCTCTTTTTATAAACTTAAGATCAGGTAAAAAATGGTTCATATTCGTTTGTGTTTTTATAGCCCTACCATTATAAAAAAGAATTATTGATATTGTTACGCTTATTAATATCATATTCAAACTTCTCACAAAAATATGAATTGTTCAATTTTCTCCTCGAATAAAATAGGACGAAGCAAAAAAAAAGTGATAATTAACCCTTTGCGTGCGGGCCTGCGAATCCCGATACCTCTCCCTGCGGCGGAGCCGTTTTTGGTACATTGCTGGTATTTGGATCTGTGGCGGTGTTTTCCGAATCAATTGCTAATTGCGCCAAACTGAAGTATTTTCAGGATTTTTAGTAAA
This sequence comes from Lytechinus pictus, assembly GCF_037042905.1. Classification (NCBI taxonomy): domain Eukaryota; kingdom Metazoa; phylum Echinodermata; class Echinoidea; order Temnopleuroida; family Toxopneustidae; genus Lytechinus; species Lytechinus pictus. Next base: position 351,318 of record NC_087255.1, on the reverse strand, counting down.
TGTAAATATGAAAGAGCAGACATTTTTTCTTTCTAGAAACAAAGGTATCGTTTCTCAAATCAACAGAATAGTTAAGAAATATACGAGGAAAAAGTCGTGTTATTTTGTAAAATCTTCGCTTTTCCCCAAGTCAATAGGCAATGTGTACAAAAATGTGTAAGGGCACGCGCGGACAGGTCGGGTTCGATCGATACCGCTTTGTTGTCTGCTCTTGTGCTTTTTTTCATTGCCTATTGTCACGCTACTCATGAATGGTTTTTTTACCTCCTTGTAGAGAGATTATTTGCAAAGTGTATAATTACGACGATAATCTATTTTGGGTGAAATCACAGCATACCAATACCTTTACTTTCCAGAATGAATAAAAAAGGGTGAATATTTCCTTGCAGCTGCGATGATGATGATTTAACACTGCGCAACGAACATGACGAAAGTCCGAAACTAATTTGTAATGGGGGGGGGGGGCTTCAATACGGTGGCCTCAACGTTTCACTAAAAATCGTCTTTGGTAGAAGAAACGTAGGGGAAAGAAGAGAGAATGGGAAGTAAAATCATAAAGTGATTAAAATATAAAAGTAAAAGCGGGCAAAATAGATTGAAAAGGGTTGAAGAGAGAACGAAATACAGATGGAGAGAGAGAGAAAAAAGGTGCGAGAAAATGAAAGAGAGCAAGAAAATTACGAATTAAGGAGAGGCGAAGACGAGTAAACCAGCTTTATAAGGGAGAGATAGAAGAGAGAGGGGCGGGGGGGGGGGGGGGGGGGGCTAGAAAGCAAAGAAGAGAAGATGAGAGCGAGCAGAGATACGCCAAGAAACTAAGATTTTATATAGGGAAGAAACGAAAGGTTGCGTTGATTCCTTTTCGTCGGAGTTGTTCATCATACGGTCTTCTCGGTATAAAAAAAAATAAAAATGATATATATATATATATATATATATATATATATATATATATATCACCCTTTCTTTCACCCTCCTTCACCACACTTCCCCTCCACTCTCTCTTTCTCTCTCTCTAACCCCCTCCCCCTAATTTATATATTATTACCCTCACCCTTATCTTTCTTTATCTTGCACTGCCTCCTTCTCTCTCACCCCTCCCTTTCTCTCACCCCTCTCTTTCTCGCATCTCTCTTTCGACATTTTGACAACAAAACAATGAAAGGTGTATATTTTATTTAATCCAGCATGATATTCATTTAATTTTCTGCCTAATTGCATATCAAATTTTCAAATATGTACCTCATATACATTATTTCATCAGATTGAACAGACTGTTATGCATAACAATAGATACAAAGCTTCAAAGCAATGAGGAAATATTGCAGGGTATCAAATACTCCATAAATTAGAAATGAATGTATATTTCGTATTGAAATGCATCGAATTGTATTCACAGGATATAATAAAAAATGTCAATAATGAAAAGTATCGATTACATATATAACAAATTGATATACTAAATGAAAATTCACGATGCAATATGTTGTCCAGTTCAACCCATTGAGCAAAATTCCCCTGTTAATTACAGTTGCATGAAGATTGCTTCAGAAATTTTGAATCCATTCACATATCGCAAAATTCATTAATTCTCCGATGATTTCAACAGAGCTTGACAGTTATCTCTTAGTAATTCTTGAGAGTGTGATATCTCCTAAAACATTTGATACACATGGCCTTGTTGCACTCAATGCAGTATGTGCTCGTCGTCTTTCTGCGGTGAGGTCGTACGGAACACACAAAGCAGTCCCGCCTATGACCCCGGGGATACTCGTCCAAGAAGTGCTTTTCTTCGAGCCGTGCCTCCGAGACAGGAGGGGGCACTCTGGGTCTTCTGTAGCGGGTTGGATTATGTCCGGAAAGAAGTCCTGAGATTATGCTGCTCCTGAATTCTCTAGTTGTGAGCTTGCTGGTTGGGTTAGCTAATTTGTGGCAGATTTGTGCATTTACGAGAGCAACTTCCATTAAGAAATGGTATATCACACGGTATGCCTTTCTTTTTTTGTGGGGAAACTTGCAATACGACATACGTTGATCTAGCCTATCAACTCCATTCATGTAGGCATTGTATGAGATCACAGCTGATGGCTTCTTGATTTCCCGCCTTCCTCCTTGGTGGTGCCTACTCCTCACTGACTTCTTTATAACAGTATTATCGTCGATCGTAGACAGGACATTGACGCGTTTGGTATCATGCCAACTGACAAGAAGCATGTCGTCATTACTTCGGTAGTATACCGGATCATCGCCCTTCTTCAGATGCAGCTGACCATTACGCACATCATCCGGAAGCCCTCGTCTGTTCGATCTCACTGTACCGCACACACCCATGTCCTTGGCCGCAAGGTCTTGTAAAAGTCCTACCGATGTGTAGAAATTGTCACAGTAGACAGCGCGATCCGTTCCAAAGTATGGCTCCACAAGTCGTTTCACAATCCTTTCGCTAATGCTGTCCGAAGCTCCACGTGGAACAATCTCTGCTCCTGTATATGGAAGCCACTTCAAACAAAATCCAGTCTCTGCGTCACACAGAACCCACATCTTTATACCCCACTTCTTTGGTTTGTTTGGGATATACTGCTTGTAAGCTAGGCGCCCCTTGAAGGGCACAAGGCTTTCATCCACACTCAGATGGCAACTAGGTTCGTAGGAATCCATGTATTGTGGCACCGATTTGTCGATAAGAGGTCTAGTTTTGAACATTGGGTCGAATCCGGGATTTCCGCGGGTGATGATGCGTTCGTTGTTGTTGAAGTGGAGAAAACCATTTAACAATTGAAACCTATTCCTTGGCATAACCTCTCCAAATCCCGGTGTTGCCAATACACCGCTGATGGTTTCCCAATAGTTCGCAACAGCTGGTTTCTTTACGAGTCCCATTGCGATTTGCAATGCGGTAAAAGCTCTCATCTCACTTTCGTCAGTGTCACTCCATGCATTATAACGAGAACCTGATAAAACCGGATCTGGGCAGTCGAAAAACTGGGATGCATAGCGGTTGGTCTCCTCGGTGATATGCTCAAATATGGAGCGTGGATAAAACTGGTAAAAAAAATCCACAGGTGTGAAGTCGGTGAAGTCAAATTTGAGGCGAGCTCGTCCATCTACTGGAGCTCTAGAAGGCGTAAAATTGTCGCATTCAGCTAATCTTGTCCATATTGGAGTCGTACGTGTCAGACTAGGGCCAGTTTGTTGAACTAATGCAGGACCTGTTGCCGGTTGATCAACGTCAGAAGGATGTGCATCTGTAGGTCCAGGCACATTATCTGCAGAAGTATTCACAGAATTTTCTTCGTTTTCAGAAGGATGAGAAGGGTCATCATGAAACGTGATATTGGTATCATCTGAAGTGTTCATGTCTTCTTCATCACTCCACCTGTCGACAGAATCATCCCGTGGATCTTCGATCTCCCAATCTGAATCCATTAGGATATCACGAACTTCATCTGCAGTGAAAGTGTCTATCTTTCGCCGTTTCCTCGGAGGAGCCATTGCGATAATCCAGTTATAAAATAATGCGATCGTTAGCTTCCGTGAATAATTTCTGATAAGGATCTAATAGTGAATGGCTAACTTCATAAAACCTCCAATTATTTATAGAGCTTTGATAAGAGATAAGGTTAATGAGAGTACCTTTTGATTGGTCGTTTCGTCAGTCAATTAACGCATTGTTTGAGCCGGTCTATTGTTTGACACCGCCGCGGGGACTTCAAATAGAGCGACATCCTATTGTTTGATTTCAAGTTGTAAGGTGACAAAGTTATCTCAAGATCAATCATCCAAATCTTCAGTTGATAATCCTTTGAGGCAGGAAGCAGGGTTAACTTCTCCATCCTATTGCAGATACCCATCATAATTCAGAAATTCAAAGTTCAAATTTTATTTTCCACAATTCCATGAAAAACTAAACTATTACATGTGCGATATGAGCTTATCAATAAAAACATATGCACACATTAAATACAGAAATAAATACACGTAACTAAAACGAGGTTGTGTCTATTAATCATTTTTTTTAATACAAGGCATAATTATATTATATTATATATTATATTAATATGTAACTTTAACATTTAAGTTACAATCATTGCAGTGGCGTTAATCAGGTCCGAGGAGTGGGGGTGACCATTATAGCGTCAATATATTTAGCTGAAAATTAAAAATTTGGGCCACCCCCACATCAAGGGCTATATGTTACGGGGGTAGACAACATATGTAAAATAATACAAGTGGTGAAATGATACCCCAAAATGAGAGGCCACAACACGGCACCTGTCAAAGTCCCGAGTGAGCTAGGAATAAAATAAAATGAAAATCTCATTTTGTAGTATAGATTTTGACATATTATGGAGCAAATAACATCACATCTTACCCGTTTCTCATTCACTTCCATTTTTTCCTCCTTCTTTTTTGATGACCGTTTTGATAGATTAAATTGTGGCATACTTAATTTTTGAGAATAGGACCTCCCGCCTTCAGCACATATACGTTGGAATTATGGAATTCATAAATGGCTCATTATAACCATACTCACGTGATGCCGCGAATATAACCTTTGCGATAGGAATTTTGTGTACACCTACAAAATATAAACACCCATTTCTACACCTTGGTCGAACCGGATTTATGCAACTGGTCGACATGATCTGATGTCACCTAAGAAAAGTATGTTTGTCAACTATGCCAGTGCAAACGGAAGCAATATTTTTATTTTATTTCAATAATGACCTTTGTTTTATTGCTGGAAGAAGTATAATACTCAAGAAAGAAAGTATGCGTTTTGTTTTTAACTGTCAGGTTCAGATCTGCAGAAGGGGAAAGAGTGTGATGGAGAGGCGCTAGTGCCTACAAAAATGAAGCATGCACATTTGACAGTTTGTATCAACATGGGAGTCACATAATATATATAAAGTATTCTCATGATGAAATGTGAAAGCTTCTACGACAAAAAATTATTATTCATGTTCCTCCTTTGCTCCTTTTCGTCACATACAGGGTTGTAAGCCGGTTTTCTAAATCTAACAACACCAAATTACGTACCAAGTTCGGTGAAAAAAACATCAAATTTACGGAAAGAAACCTAAATATTATTTTGATCATTAGCAAAATGTATATTGTCAATGTGGCAAGGGCGAAATAAAAAGTATGATGTGTGTAAGGAAGAAAAAAAAAGAGAAAATGGGAGTGAGCGAATCAGGCGAGTAAACGCACTTTTCATTATCTTTTATTTACAAAATTCTGTGATTGTCATGCATTTTCCGCAATGCGTTTTTCCCCCATTCTTCCTCATTTGTTTTATTAGCGGGATATAATTTATATTAATCAATGTATCATTTCTTCCGATGATCCGCTTTCTTTTGTTTCTCCCTTTTTGCCAGCAAAACGATGATGGGTAAATTCCCCTACACGCTGAGTTCATATGTCAAATCTGATATCATATACTACTAAATGAAAAAAAAATGGATCAGGAAAATTTGATAACAACACCAAATTACGTACCAATTTTGGTGGAAAAAATAAGCATCAAATTTGCATCGGTTACGGTAAGAAACCTAAATATTATTTTGAGCATCAACAAAATATTTGTTGTCAATGTGACAAGGGTGAAATAAAAATATGATGGGTGTAAGGAAGATTAAAAAAAGAAAAGTGTGAGTGAGCGAATCAAGCGAGTAAACGCACTTTTCATAATCTTTTATTTACAAAATTCTGTGAATGTCATGCATTTTCCGTAATGCGTTTTTTTTAATTCTTCCTCATTTGTTTTATTAGCGAGAAATAATTTGTATCAATCAATGCATAATTTCTTCCGATGTTCCGCTTTCTTTTGTTTCTCCCTTTTTGCCAGCAAAAATATAATGGGTATATTCCCCTACACGCTGAGCTCATATGGCAAATCGGGAAGCATAAACTGGATTACTACTAAATGGAAAAAAAATAATATATCAAGCAAATTTAATAATTGGAAATGTAAATTGTACTAACATATCGAGTATGTTGATTGTGCATAAGTCCTACTGCATGAATATTGACAATGCACGGTATAAAGAAATTTAGTGGTGTCACTTATATATCATTTGAACAGCAAATAATGTCCATTTAATTTTTTATTTCAGGGAAGGGGAAGTAAAATTAATCCTTACTAGATTGATATTTTTAATGACGGGGTAATTATAAATATCACAAATAAAGAGGTGTAGAAAATATAATTTCTGATATTATCGAAAGCAATATCTTACTTTTCTGATAGATGATCCATTACAAACATATTATTTGAATAAAGATTCGTAAGGTTCAACAAATTATAAAGATCTAAATTTCTCCAAATTGTTAGTAATTTATACCTTCACACCCCATTGCTTCGTTATTTATGTTCCATCTTTTATCTTTCAATTTCCTGTATCTTTTATTTGTCAAGGATTATATAGCCTATACATTTCTTCAATCTTAAATCTTATCTTTATCCTTTATTTCTAAATATGCAAAATAGGCTTCAGCTACAAGGTGTGCTGTTTCCCCGTGATTTCTTGTTCTCATTCTCGACATTATCCATGCCATCTTTACCATCATCCCTTTCATCATCATTATCATCATCATCATTTAGGTTACATGAAATTTGACGTATAAAGTCGAAACAAATATTTGAATAAAAATTATGTACTTTAATGGCAATAAGTCAATGGAAGGTGTTGGGGAAAGAGACGGAGGAATCTTAATCTTGATCTCAACGGAGAGAAAAGCTATTGTGCGTATCGGAACCTTTGAAAGTATTCAATTGTCAAATCAAAAGACGCGCGCGTGGCCCGATTTCTATGAACATCCTGTGCTAAATTGCTCTCCTCGATAATAGGTCAGGAGGGAGTGCGGATTAGACATTCCTCGTGAAAGGGAGTCTGGGCATCTATTGTTCATGACTTGGTGGCATGAACAATAAAAATGCAGTCGCTATCAGACAGGTGGCTACTTTGCTCGCTTGCGGAATGAAGCCTAAAGTTTGAAAATAATCAATTATTCAAAGACATAATATGCAATGGGGCCCTTTTCTTGTCTAAAATTGCCATTATATTTTCATATATATTATCCACACGAAAAAGAATATCCGGCATGTATTGTCCATTCCTTGGCATGTACGAGATGCATAGTTGGCACAGATTACAGTCTGTAAATTGTCAGAATACCAGTCTTATAATGACTGTAATCACAAAATTCTAATTGCGTAATTATTCATTATATTTATCTTAATTTTGGTTACCCTGGAAGCCGGGGGGGGGGGTCTCTTACTTCAAAACGGATCAACCTTAACATTTTTTGACAGTTTAAAAATGAGTGTTCACAAATATCAACGTTCATAATATTTTAAGCGATTCATTTGTCCGACCAGGACACCCAGTTTTTGTACTGCTGTAAAAAGTAGTTGTAGTGTAGTAGTAGTAGTAGTAGTAGTAGTAGTAGTAGTAGTAGTAGTAGTAGTAGTTTTGTTACTCTCATTATAATTCATTAGCTCACTGTAAATTGTCGTTTATCATTTAAGCACAGAATCTATGCAAAGATATAAAAGTAAAATAAAAGTGAAAAAAAAAACACGGCATGAAAAAGAAAGGAGAGAGAGATCAGAGATTACGAGAGATGGATAGATAGATAGATGGAAAGAGAGAGAGAGAGATGTGAGATCAGTTATTTACGTAATAATGATAACGTATGAATATTATGCTAGAATTATGTTTTGTAATAAATACATTTAATTTTGTATTCAACCTTGGTCACCACAAAAAGGGCTAAAAATCAACATAAACATTTCCACCTGACCTCACTTTTTTGTAAGGCGAGGGGGGGTCAGACAACAAATACAGAACAAATAGAACTAAAATTTCTTTTTGAAAATTTGTATTGAATTTATTTTTAGTTTGTAACTGATCTGTATTTCCTCTTCTTGATTCACGAAAAATTTAAACATTTTTTCTTAGTTCTGTGTACTTTGCCAAAAACGCCCATATTATTTTGTGGCATTTTACACCCCAAACCCGTTAGTATTGAATCTGTCCGATCCCTCTTTATCTGTATTTCAATATATCATCTTTAGTTTTCTATATTTTGTCTCCTTCTGACTGGCAATAACTTTGTTACAGTACGAAAGCCCGTATAGTATGTACGACGAATCGACCCTGACAAAATATGGCCAAACTTTACACTGATTCATGCTTTTGATCGATAGTTGAGTGGGTCGCAAATGTCTGTTGCCGACACTGGATAGAAATCGCCTACATTATCCAAAACAGTATATAGTTGAGTGCATCGCACACCACAAATCGTATCCAGGTTACGATTTTTCTACAAACATGTTTTGCATTACGACAATATTGACAAGAATTGAAATGACATAAAATTTACACTGCGCTAATAATTTTGTTTCCCCCATAGCGGTTGTTTCGGAATACCGCGCATTCTGAAAAATTACAGGGTCTTGTTTTGAAGACTACACGAATGTAAGGGTACGGTTGGCTGCACTGTGAAGATACATGGCTCTAATATATTATTGTGTGTGTTTGCGTGGGGATCGCAGCTGTGTTGTGATTGGTCACTTGATCGACGACAATGCCCTTTTTTGGAAAGGTCGGTTTCAATTTCGTGTGTATAAACCCTCTCACATTTCAGAGGAAATAACTTGAATAGCAAAATAGTATTTCATTAAAAAGAGCATTATTTTTCATATTTCTGTTTGTTCAATTTCATCAGTAGATACGTCATTTGAAAGGGTAAACATTGAACTTTCATTTTATCCTCTTAATTTTTTGGTATCTCTACAATTACTCAGGTTATTTACTCTTTGAAATGTTCATGAAACCATAATTTTCTAGGTTTTACTTATTGAAAAAAAACTATGTAAAATATTTCATTTTTTCTCAATTTTTCCGATTGCAAATATGAAAGGTCATAACATGATCATAAAGTTCATGAACCATGCATCATTTCATATGTAGAAGGTTTCATTATACAACGTACGGGTAAAGAGATATGACCGTTTTAAAATCGGTCTCTGCTTACGTTTCGGTCAATTTAGGATTCCCTCGAATATCCCTGGCACTATAGGGGTATTGGGCATGGCATAGTAAGAGTTAACGAAATTATTTCTAATGAATTCTCTTCTTTATAATCAATTTCTTCAAAAGATAACGAGTTTTGGATATAAACAGCTACTCCACCTCCGTGACGATTTCTATCTCTACGGATAAGAAGATAATTGTCAATATTTAATTCACTATTAAATATTGATTCATCTAAGAACGTTTCATTCAGTGCTAGTACATGTATTTTATTGCATTCTAATAATAATTTTATTTCATCAATGTTTCGAAGGAGGCTACGAATATTTAAGTGTACAAACCTAAGACCTTTACTTTGTAAGCAACCAAATTGCAACGGGTTTTCTATTTCTGATAAGCAAGAAGTGTTGACATTCACATTACTTTTAGTGTGAGTGGTACATGAAATATTATCAAATTCACCAGTTAAAAAAGGTAAGTAATTGAAAAGACATTTGGTACATTGCCAGTCTAAAAACAATCGGATCATCATATAAATCATTACTTATTTTAACACATTTTGTGTGAACCCATTTTTTATATGTCCACGCCAGAGAAGTATTGGAACAACACCAGTTTGGAATCAAACCGATGTTGTTTAAATACTAATTGATGTTGTATAAACACCTATCTGGTGTTAAACTAAAGCTAACCTGGTGTTGTTTAACACTTCTCTGGTGTGGACATATATAGATTCCGGGCTGATATTAAATCAACACCAGTGTTTTTGCAGTGTTCATGGTGTACGAATTGTGACAATTATCTTGTGACTGTCTACTGTTGGCCATTTGGTCACTTTATGGCCCTAAATAACCAACATTATTTCCCTTCTTTAAAGTCAAATTATATTGAGAATCATTACAAAGCTAAATTGGTCACAGTGTAATTCTCTAAGAGACCATCATTCATTTTGACCATCTTGGCTTTTTTAACAATGCATCACAAACTTCGCATGGGCATGATTGGTGAGCAGCAAATTTACCCTTAATTCTTTTGAAGAAGTAGGCTACTGGGTAATAAAACACATTCTATATTAAATCATTGTCTGTACCGATTTATTTTTTTTAACACTTTTTAAAAATTTAGGGCAAGTTTTCCACTTTCAACTTGACCAATCATGCAAATGTGAGGTTTGTAAAACATTATACAAATAGCGAAGTTAGTTCTTGGTGGTCAAATCTATTCGTGGTATTCGTTTTGATCAATTTCTTTGTAATGACGCACGTTTAAATTGAGGATTAGTGCCTTCCTCCAGAACATAGCACTCTGTATAATATCAATTAAAACATGGGGGATGATTTTATGGCTATTAAAGGACCATGCAGTGACCAATTGGGCCACATTAGACAGTGGTGATGTATTTTGCACAATTCCTACTTAAGTTGAGCTTTTAATATTCCAAATCGAAAACGAATGAATGCATTTCCATAATTGATCCCCAGTCATGTTTATTTACAAAAGTATACATGGGATAAATGGTTCAAGAGGCCAAAATGATCACAACATTTGTATTATGTACTATAAGTAATAATATTTTTAAAATCAATATCTTTTTAATACATGCAAATGTCATTGGTCATTGTCAGGATTAAAAGTGACCAAAGTAACCACTAAAGACCGATATATTTGGAATCATTACTTCATAAAGTTAAGAAATAAATATGTACTAACATTAAATGATGCTATCATGTCTCACTCCTGAATTTGCTGCCCCATATAAGTGAAGTTTTCATAAACATTTATAAGTGGTCAAGCTGGCTGACCTCAGTGCATGGTCAAACAACCTTATGTATGCTTGATGTAAATGATTTTATCATATTTATCCACACTCTTCACCGATTATTAATAGCTCAGGCTGATAATGATACTGACCAACATTTGATCCCTTTTGCATCATCAAAGCATGTATAGTCACTGGCATGAATTGAGCAAAAAGTTGTCAAAATGACCACGGTCCAATAGCTAGGCAAGTAACACTGGTTCACGTGGAATCATTGCATTGATTTTCACCCAAAACTTTCACAATTTCTCCATTCAACAATGATTGATAGTAATAATAACGCAATCCTGAATGTCTCCTCACCATGTTCGCTATAGGCTTAATTAACATATAAATTGGGCAGGGGTCAAGGTGACCAAAATGACCAAGGTAGTCAAAATACTTTGGGAATGCTCAATTTCAAGGATTCATACACCAGGTGTCACAGCGCACCCTTGTAACGACTCTGGTAACATTAACTTTGAAGTATTTTGGGATAAATTAAATGGAAGTTGTTGGTAATTTCGGGCCAAGAAGTGGCCAAAATGACCATAAGCTTTAAAAAGGGTCAATAAGACCGATTTATTTAGAATCAGTATAAAATTCGACACAAGATAGACCTTAAATGCATTACCATATTTTAAGGGAAGAAGATAAAACAGGCTCTTCAACACTTAAAATTCAAATCCTTGCCTATTCGCACAGTTTATTATACTAAATTGCGCGAATGGTCAGTTGTGTCTAAAATACCAAAATTACCCTAATAGGTCAAAACTGATGGTCAAAATACTTTTAATATCTTCAATTTAAAGGATTAATACACCAATGTTAGGTGTCACAGCACACCCTTTAACGATTCTGGTAACATTTTTTGGATAAATTAGACTCATGTTATTGGTCATTTTGGGGGCCATAAGTGGCCAAAATGACCATAAGCTGTTAAAGACTGATTGGAATCAGCATAAAATTCTACGCAAGATGGACTTTGGAAAGCATTCCCATACTATAAGGGAACAAGATAAAACACGGTGAAGTCCTCAAATTCCAACCTATTTGCACAGTTTAGTAAGCAAAACTGCGCGAATGGTCAGCTATGTCTGAAGTACCGAAAATGACCCTTGTCACGGCCCGGTTAAGGAACCAGTAAATAAGAGAAGGAGATCTTAGGACAAGAGACCAAATAATAGACTTTTAAGACTTTGAATTTATTTTGAGTACATTTAATTCAATTAGAATTCAATTCTCTGATGTCACACAATCAGTGAAATTCCATTATCAATAAAGTAACCATATCAAATTAAACAATGAATTTCTTTTTGGCCAAGTTGATCTAAAATAACATCTAAATAAATCACCCAAACACTCACTCAATCAAGCACATTCATACAAGGGGAAAACCTGAAAAAGTTCGAGGATGGGCTCGATGTACATGTGGCATGCCAAAACACAACAGTCCTACGATATCGATGTCACGCATGTGCAATGTCCTGATCCACCGACGACTCCTCGACGATTCCGTAGCGTCCCACCGGAGACAGCGCCCTCTGACGTCTACGTTGTATGTATCGGTGAATGCTTTGACTGTCCTTTTGACGTCATATTATCAGCAGTTTTAAACCCCAACGAAAACTCTGTTTGAAAGAATAATTCAAAATTTCATCTAGAAATCTCATCTGAAAACCATTGTGATTTACCGAATGCCCTCTGAGCACAACCACTCGCATTCATACACATACACACCAATCCTATATCTGATTAGAAAACAAATGAAAATGTTGATAAGAGGAATGCAATGAAATTCAATAATTCCTTGAGTCATCATTGATCATTTTTCACACTATAACATTTCCAAAAAAAGCTATTAAACCATAAGCGATACTTTCTATCATGCTTGTATAATAAGTATTAATAGATGAATGCTTCAGAACCTCAAAATACAAATTATTTTCGGATAAGCAATGAATAAAGATTTAAATGAACGCTTACCACCGCACGTGAGTTTTCCAAGCAAAAAGAATGTACTCTCTAAATTCGAGCGATTATAATTGTAATCAAATAGATTAATTTTTTAATCCAGCTCAGATTGTCCTGAGGGACAAATCCCTTCAGATTAAAATGTAAACTTTTCTTGGATTACTCATTTTTAATCTTCAGGAAGATTACATCAATCATAATCAAATTAGATTAAAAACTAATCAGTTATGATTTAACTATAAATCCCTTTCTAGATTAACACTTTCACAATCTTAAAAAACAGTACACAATATGAAATTAAGAAATGGGTGCTTTTACAGCTTTATTTTCATAACATTTCATCAGTTAACATTCAAAATTCAATGCTTTCAAAGCATTATTTACATTGCAACAATACACATTTCAATTAACATTAAAAATTCAATGCTTTCAAAGAATTATTTACATTGCAACAATACACATCAGAGTGTAATGTGATTATGAAGACCATTGTACAATCAATATAATGAAAGTAGAAACATTAAATATTCTGTACAATTATAAGGTGAACTAGAAATATCACCGAAGGTGATTAATACCCCCGCCCCATCAATAACATGCTGTTACCATGACAACACGATTTTCGACACTTGAAAAATGTGTCTTGCATATCCTCACACCAAGACAAATGTTTGTGCCAAATTAGTTGAAAACTGAGGAAGTAGTTCGATCCGCAAGATTTTTACCAAATTTTCAGACATTATATATGCCGTTACCATGGCAACAGTTTCCGAAACATGTGAAAAATGTGTCTTGCACATCCTCATACCAAGACCAATGTATGTGCCAAATTTCATGAGTATTGGTTGAAAACTGAGGAAGTATAGTTCGATCCGCAAGATTTTTACCAAATTTTCTGACATGCCGTTACCATGGCAACACAGTTTCCGAAACATGTGGAAATTGTGTCCTGAACATCCTCACACCAAGACCAATGTATGTGCCAAATTTCACGAGTATTTGTTCAAAACTAAGGAAGAATTTCGATCCTATATAATAAGGAAGGGATAAGTGACCAGGCAATGTATAATATTGAAAGAGTTTACAATGCAAGTTGTGTTTCAGCGCTAATCAGTGTCACAGTAAATAACTTCATGGCATAATCAATTATAGTCATGTGTACTCAAATTCTTAAATTGCAGAAATAAAGAAATGAGAGCGTGATTAAGTCTCTGCTGAACTTTGTTCAGGTGAGACAAAAAGAGCAAAATAAATATGAAAATGAAAGTTTAACCTTAATCAGACTGGAGTATTTTGGAGGATGGAAAGACTGGGGGGGGGGGGGGGGTTAAATGCCCTAAAGGCCCCCCCCCCCCCCATCTCAGCTTTGTTGATCGCGCAATCGAAAAACGAAAATAGTCATGCACGTCACCCATGACTTAATCTACAAAACTGTATACTATTTGATTGTTCCAAAATTATTCAAATTAATTTGTTATTAATTATCCTAATTTATGCATGAAATTAGAATTTGACTGTTTTAAATTATAAGGCCCTCGTACCGCTAAACTTTTTAGAGACTCCCTGTGAGATTCTGACCAAATGCACATCAAAAAATAATCAGTATCAAAGTGTTTTAAGTATTTAATTGTTTTTGAAATTTCATATGTATTTCTTTGTTTTCGACTTTTTTTGGATGGAAATCGTCGACAATAATTTTATGATCTTAATAAACAACATGAAATTAATTGATTTTAATCAGTAAAAGTAAAGAGAACGGTATGAATTTTGGCTACAAACAGAATTTGCATTTTGAGCAATTTTGGGACTGACATGCACTTACATAATTATGCATAATTTCGGACTGCATACCCAGGCGTCCCAAATTTGGTCTCAAAAGTTGCATGAGATTTATCGACAGATTTATGGCCAAAAAAAAAATTCAAGGGGGGGCCTTTCACCCTCCCCCTCCCCAGTCTATTTAGGGTTAAATTTGTCTCTATGTCTTAATGCAAGACCCTGTAAATTATGCTTGATTCTTTAGCTTATGACTCACGAATAATAAATCACTCTCAGCAATGTAATATCAAACTAGATATCACCTTGTTTTCTAGTTACTTTTGTGAAAAATGTGTCTGCACATCCTCACAACAGACCAATGTATGTGCCAAATTTCATGAATATTGGTTGAAAACTGAAGAAGTAGTTCGATCCGCAAGATTGTAGTGGCTTGCGTCTGTGTCCAATGGCTAGAATATAGGGCTGCCGAAACTCAGCAGACTTCCCAGCTGCTGCCGCTTGAACATCTGTCCCAATCTGGCAAAGAAGCAGAAAGAAGTGATAGTTGAGCATTGACATCATGAGCTACAAATTTTAAAAGCATAGGCCCCAACAATATCATATTCAAACAAATGTAGAACCTAATTACTCTCGTATTCAAACAGGGAGGAAAAAAATTACATGATGTAAACCTGTAGTATATTTGAAACAACCCCATGAATGAAGCATTGGGAGGCTGCCATGATCCATAAACAGCCAACAATATTTATAAGCCAACAATGAGGTTTTGCCAGTGAAGGAGAGATTAATGACTGCATGTATATATACATGCCTGCACAGCTGGAATTTGCATTACATAAGATATTGGTATGCATCTTCAGGATGACATACACCACTGCATTATATTTCTATGGCCTCTTTCAAGTTCTGGCTCTGCAATTTGTAATCATATTATAATTTTTTTTTGTTCATATTTGTGCATTTGTTATTATACATGAAGTTGATATTGTTGTTGGATAAATAAATACTACAATTAATTTTTTTTTAATGATCATTCACAATTCTTAATACATAGGAATAGATAGGATACACAGAAAAATAGAAAAAGTTTTCATAGTGAAAAGTCAAGGGGAGAGGCATTAACCAATGTAGAGGAAGATTCATAAAGAGGTGGCACAAAGCCCGAAAACAAAAGAAAAAAACTAACATAGACTAATTGGGCCGGGTGGAGAAAAAACCCAATGAAGAGGGACAGACAGAACAAAAAAGAGAGGGAAAAAATTTGTGAAAATAGGAAGAAATACACACCAAAAGAGAAGCATTGTGGGGCAGGTATTTAAGGATAAATTGATGTCTGGTAGGGAACCCAAAATTTGCATATTCACTAATTGACTACTTACAGGTCTGTACTGGATGAAGTGCTCCAAACTCGATGCTCTTGAACTCGAGGTGGGGTTCTTGGTCTTTGTCAGTGGCTTATGTAACATCAGCAACAGTGCAGTTAAACCACACAGGTCTCCTGTAAAAGATAAATATTATATTATAATTTAATATGTTTAATTAACTTTGGCACACTCCCTTATTGTCATGTAATGATAGTAGGTAAGATTATATCTTATCTGCTCACTTTGATGCAATGATGTACATACATGTACATTGCACCATCTCCTCATTGTAATGCAATGCATATATTGTACCATCCATTCATCACAATTTCATGTGTGATATAGAGAGAGAGAGAGATTACAAGGTCTCTGCCAAACTTTGTTCAGGCAAGACAAAAAAGTTTGGAGACAACTGTTGTTTGGATCATTAGATCTCTGAACATCTTTTTAATAATCATGGAGAGTGCCACTTAAGTATTTGAAAACGGATTAACTTGTAATATGTTTTGTCTGCTGTCACCTAGATAAAGCAGCAAACTAATTTTCTTTGCACAACCAAACTGACAATGAATATAAATCAGAAATAAAGGGGGAATCTAGGCTGAAAATCTGATAATTTGGAAAGTAGAGTAAAATTTAACAAGCACAACACATCATATGTGTATAAAAAATATATCCCTTATATGGACATAACTCAGTAACAACATTGATCATAAACATTCCATCAGGAGTCAGTCATCCTAGTTTATTATGTCTGGAGCAGAAAATTTGAATAATTATTTCACATACTAAAATACCAAATAAAAAGTTGAGGTGTGATATCATCAGCTTGCTCATTGAATATGCATGAAACCATTTTATTGAAGAAAAAAAATGCCCCCCCCCCGAAAAAAATGTAACTTTGTTACTTTTTCATCCGATTTTGATGACATCTTTAGTGTTACGCTTGTTATATTTTACTCTATAAGACTTGAAGGTATATCTTTCATGTACTAAACTCATTTATATAACAATATATGCCAAGGCGCTACCTTTGATCTCCTCTATGCTCTATGCACCTTTTATATCCCCTTCATTTCCCATTGTTCTTATATTCATGGAAGTAATCCCTTTGATGTTTCCCCCTCTTTCCTATGCACGAACCTACTTCCTTCCACTCAGTGGCGTACCTGGGATTTTTCACAGGGGGGGCAAAACCGTCCGCCAAAAAATTTGACAAGCCAAAAAAAAAAAAAAAAAAAAAAAAAAGGTCTTCAATCACAAATGAAGGATTTCGTACCAGAAAAAAGAATTGACAAGCAAAAAAAAAAAAAAAAAAGGGTCTTCAATCTTGTCAGGGGGGGCAATAAAGGTCTTCAAGTTCGTCAGGGGGGGGCAGAGATACGTCCTTTTCATGGGTTGTGGCTCGTCAGGGGGGCAGACTGCCCCCTCCCCCCCCCCCCGTAAGTACGCTAGTGCTTCCACTGCCACATCCTCCTTCTTTCACCTCAACTCTATTCTTACTATTGTTTTCAATTTCTTTTTTTTTTCAGCCTAAACCTAGCATCATACATGTACATAAGTTGTTGTATCTTCCTCTTATCTTCATTTGTTCTCCTGACGACGAGCTGCGCAGTTCAGCTCGGAATGTGGCGTTTCCAACTCTTACATTGTTGTACCGCAAATACCTTCCGAATGGATTTATATTTTACTCTACTTTTTCAAATCATTTGAATTTCAGCCTGGAGTCCTTAAAAAAAAAAACTTTACTCACTGTTGTCACCTTCCTCAAAACTGTTGAATTGATTCTTTTACCGCTGGATACCCGCTCAAACCTAATTTTATGATACGGTCTCGGTAGAACGACTCCCACTTTGAAATAAAATTGTCAGAAAGGTGCCCATGTTCTGCTTCAAAGTCCATGTTGATCTGTAAAACCAAACAGGAATAAGTATATTTTTGTAAACCTAACTTTCATGCTTGTAATAGTAGAACATTGGGTCCATGATTCAATGTGTACATTTTGCCTAGTTCATGAAACATGGACATAACCCACATAAGGATAATTAAAGGAGAAAGAAACCCTAGAAACCAGTTGAATTCATATCAAAGTGAAAAATCAAAGAAACGTATATTTGAAAGTTTGAGCAAGATTGAATGAATAATTAGAAAGTTACGAGTATCTGAATATTGAGATCACTAATGCCATGTAGATCCTCCCATTGGCAATGCGACCGAGATCTGTGATGTCACAGACTTAGAACTCCCCCATTACTTTAATACTTATTTCACTGAAATTCTCTCTTTTATAGAGTCTATTGCAAGATGAGGTGTTCTTTATGAGAGGACAAGTACAGAGGTTTCACAGCATTATATCATGGATGATTTGTTTGTCATATCATAAGAATGAGCAAAATGAGATATTTTGGGGTATATTTTCAGTGTCCAAAGGGGAGAGTTGTACGTCTGTGACATCACAGATATTGGTCGCATTGCCAATGGCAATGTCTCCTTAGCATTAGTGATCTTGACATTCAAATGCTCATAACTTTATTACTTGCCCAATCTTACTCAAACTTTCGTTGATTGCATTCTTTGATTTTTCTACTTTCACACAAGCTAACTTGCTACAAGGGTTTAATTCTCCTTTAACATGCATGATTTGAGAAACTTTGGATCTACCCTAAATATAATTGGAATAAAACCCCTATTTACACCTGGAGAAAATGGGAAAAACTGTAACATTAACGGGAAAGCCTAGTACAATTTCCTCTCTTGGTTAGAAAAGTGCATGCATTTTGTCATTTACATTAAAATTACAAAATATATTCTTTATCTTTAACGCTATCTAGTAAATATTACCCTGCTCCACATGAATAACTTTAAGTCCCTACCCCTATGGATGATCCTCATCACGTTTGGTTTTGAAGATGATAACAATCTGATTTACCCGACCCCCCCCCCCCCGGCCCCATTTATTTTCTTTTACACCTACAGGGGCCCAAGTAGCTTGCCTAGATATTGTCATGAAAAACTTATTCTTCCATAAAGGTATATATACAACATATCTTGTTTGTAGAGCTTTTGGGTACCTGAAGAATTAATCGACCCCCCCCCCCCCCACCACCCCTGGCACGTTGCTACATGCCATATACGAACAACTTTAGGTCCTTACCACGTAAGGACGATCTACATGTTTGGTTGAAATCTGATATATGGTTCTAAAGAAATTCAATATGAAAATATGATTTCCCAAATTGACCCTTTTTCCAATCTTTCATATCCTTTAGGAGCCCAAGGTGACCATCCTAGGTCTTGACATGAACAACTTATATTCTCCATTTATAAAGGTATCTACATTCAACAGATCATGACTGTACTGCTTTTGGGTCTGGAGAAGATTTTTAAAGTTTACCCACTTTCTCCAATTGGGGGGGGGGGGGGCACATGCTCCATATGAATAAACCCCCTAAAGATGATCCTCACCAAGTTTGCTCGACATCCGCCCAGGGGTTCTTGAGAAGATTAAAATGTAAAAAGTGTAGGCACAACGGACAAAAAGCGGTCACAATAGCTCACTTGAGCCTTTGGCTCAGATGGGCCAAAAATAAGGGAACTGAGCATCAAAATCCTTAAACTGACAACAATCAGACATAGTGAGAATATGTGTTCTTTCAGTACAATTGGCAATCATAACAATTTTAAACATATTTAAGTCTTAATGGATATATTGTAAGCAAATGTTTTGTTTAACACGTTAAGCATCAAAGTAAATATACAAGTGTTGCCAATTAGCAGAAGAAAAGGTGATCAAATAGGCCTCTAAATAAGTCGTCATGAAAGCTTGGGTTAACTTACAAGTTCTGGCATCTCTTGTATCCTTGGAAAGGTGGTGATGAAGTCTGTAATGGTCATGTCTGTCCTCTTCTTTAGCATCATTTGACGATAAGCAGCAGTGTCTTTGAAAAATTTGATAATTTTCCCCTTATTTGCTGCAGTGGGAACTGTGTGCTTCTTTCAGTTAACCTGAAAGACAGAAGTTACCGTATTATTTCAACCATCAAAATAACCTGCATGTACATGTAAGGCACTTTTATTGCCTTGGACATACTCTTTGTATTACTTCTAAACGTGCCTTTAATTTGGTGCCCCCTTGATCTCGTATTTTGAGCTATTCTGCATTTCATACATTACACAGATGTGCATGCGTACTAGGGATGCCATCGACATCATCAAAATGACAGAAACCATGCCAATATCGACATGAGAAATAGATTTCACAACATTTGTCAATATAATTTCGTTAAATGTTAACGGTATGAAATCACCTATTAGAGCTTTCCAAATGTGCATTGTCACTCAGATTGATGAAACAAACTTGAGAATGAAAGAATGATGATTATCAAGGCAAGTCATTGACCAATAATAATTTGCTTTGAATCTCTTTTTTTACTTTTTAATAATTTATTTGACTTATTTTTTAATTGTTC
This sequence comes from Lytechinus pictus, assembly GCF_037042905.1. Lineage (NCBI taxonomy): Eukaryota > Metazoa > Echinodermata > Echinoidea > Temnopleuroida > Toxopneustidae > Lytechinus > Lytechinus pictus. Next base: position 330,893 of record NC_087255.1, on the reverse strand, counting down.
GGAGGGCTTTCGAACAAATCTATACATATAATAACTACATGTACAGTTTGCAAGGTGTAATTATTGTAAAATCATTAATCTGACTTCGGTTCAAAGCGTGAAAGCTGTTCGAAAATACTTTTGATAATGTCTTTTCAAATATAGAGCAAGTTTTATTTTTCTACTTTTCCCTTACCAAAACTATATTTGTGCTTTAAGAATATCTTGAATTATCTTTTCTTATCAGTTTATTTAAACTCAGACAAGTCTTTCAGTCAGCCACCCATCTTATTTCACATATTATTTTGCAGGAATCAACACTGTAACAAGATTTACATTTCTCACACCTTTTCTTGTAATTCTTCACCTTGAAGTAATTCCTCATCCACTATCACATCTTCTTGTTTGTGATCATATGATTTGGCATGCTTCCTCTTCTTACCCTGTTTGCCATTCGGCCTCATATATTCTTGAAACTGTACTCAATGAATCCTTCATTTTCTGAGAAGAAATGCTCCTGTCATGACGAAAGTATAAAACATAAGTAGTCACATGATATCATGAGATCCAGTACTTCAAAAGGCAAAATCATGCATTCTTCGTAAAAATAAATAAATAACCTGAGTCAAAAAGGGGCCTGAGCCTTCGATCCTAGCAGAATCTTCTTGGAAGGAAAACTCATTCAGTGTGTTGCTATGGTAACCAAATAAACAGATAATAATGTTTAAATTTTTTGTATTTTTAAAAGAATATGCAATTTAGTGATAAAGATGTAAATTTGTGATTCTACTAATAAGATCGGCCTTATTATCAGCTTTATGTAGACACCAAAATCACAAAATACCATTGATCCTAACTGGAGTTATGAAGATAATATCGGCACGCAAAAAAAGGGCCCCAAAATTGGAAAAATCATATTTTAGGGGCGGCGGGCGGGGTCGGCCAGTTGCTTTTTTTTTGTTCCTTTTTAATTAGACATCCTGTAAATCAACAAATAAGTAATAATACGAATTACTCTTATCATTGGAATTCTTGTTTTTATTATGTCAATAATCGTTGCTATGGTAACACACTCAACATAAATACTAAATTGCATTTATACTGGACCTGCCTATCTGTATGCGTTTTGTGTACATTATTACGTCATTTTGATCCAAAATTTTACTGGTTTTTAGTTAACATAAAAGATAAACAAATACTTAATAAAAATCATAAAATTACATATCAAAATAACTGGAATTTACTCTAGATACTTTCTATTGATACCAATTTCTAAGATATTAGGTGTTTTTTACTCTGTTTATAATGTGTCACATGAAAACATGCTTCCATTTCACGGAAGCGTGCCTGCAGGCACGGTCGTAGTCCAGATTGGACCTTGTTGTTTGGAAGTGCTTTTTCCAAAAGCTAACATAGAGGGCACATGTCTCCCAATCTCTAATCAGCATCAATCCACTCATTTTCCCTCCCCAACAAGGTCCAGTACAAAACTTTGCTGTACCAGAAAAGCTAGGCATCAATCAAACAAGTTACACGGTAGGGGGTCAGGTGCCCTAGTCTCACACACCAAACAAGACACATTTTTACCCAAAACAACTTCACCTCAAACAGGGTGAAAAATGCAAAGTTGTGTTGTTTTTTTACACTGTAAACATAAGGCTCCGTGTTCATGCACTTAACAAATATCTATTCAGCGCCTTCCTCTCTCGCCAAATGATTCCACCCATGAACCAAGTATCAAAGTTTGAATAAGTAGACTACACCAGTCACAAGGAGGCAACAGCTGGTAAACATCTCTGGCTCAGGCAGCATCAACAGATCCTGGCCCCCACCCCCATCGTGGTCAATGGGCAGTGGAGGGTCAGGGGAAACCAGACCAGTGGCCTACAGGTACGACTAGTCTCTTGTACCAAACTTTTGCCTCCACTCAAATACAAGTTTACCCCCAAGGACGATGAAAATACACAGATGTGACCGATGTTCTACAGAATAGACATATACCACCATGATAATTTGATATTCACATTTTGTTCTATTGAAATGTTTTTTCTCTTACCCAATGATTTCATCCGTGGAATAAGTATTACAGTTTATAAGACTAGACTACAAAAACCAGGACCCTGTTGCTTCCATGAAATTACCTCCTGACCTCCATGATAAGGGGCAGTCAGTGTAATGCAATACATACATGCATGGAGCCAAGTTGTTTCAATTAAATGTATTGATGAGTTTATTACTCCATAATTGGGTACTGAGTTCCTATACGGGATATTTTCAATTCGACTAATGCTAATTCGTCCATTTGCAAACTGTCTATTTGACCTACCATCAGTTCGTCCTCTCACCACATGGTCTACTTTAATTTAGTTTAATGTCATTCCGTCTAATGACCAGTTGGCCAATAGCCATTTAGTCCATTTACCATTTGGTCTAATTAGACTAATTTTTTTTGCAAAATGAATGAAAATAAAATGGAAATTAAAGGTCAAGTCCACCTCAGAAAAAAAATGATTAGAACCAATAGAGAAAAATCAGACAAGCACAATGCTGAAAATTTTATCAAAATCGGATGTAAAATAAGAAAGTTATGACATTTAAAAGTTTCGCTTATTTTTCACAAAATAGTTATATGAACGAGTCAGTTACATCCAAATGAGAGAGTTGATGTTGTCACTCACTCACTATTTCTTTTGTTTTTTATTGTTTGAATTATATAATATTTCATTTTTTTACGAAATTGACAATTAGGACCTCCTTGCATGCCTGAACCACAAAATGTTCAAATAATGGAATTCCACGTGTTCAGCTGGGGGAGGAATGAAACTTCATTTCACATGACAATGACGAGAAAATCAAAATATTTCATATAATAGAATATAATAGAAATAGTGAGTGAGTGATGTCATCAGTTCCCTCATTTGCATACCAACCGAGATGTGCGGCATGTAACTGTTTTGTGAAATGAAGTGAAACTTTAAAATGTCATAACTTCTTATTTCACATCCGATTTTGATGAAATTTTCAGTGTTATGCATGCTTGTTGGATTTTTCTCTTTTTATTCAAATCAAGTTTTTGTTGGGATGGACTTGACCAAATCAAATGGGTTTTTTATCAAGAAATTGAAAATTATGAAAATTCCGGCAAGTACCAATTGTGTTCAAATTTGATAAACTTCATCCTTCCTTGAGCTATTCAATTTGATGGACAATTGTATATTAAGTTAGCAAGTATATCTAACAGTAACAGTAAAAAAAAAAATTGAAAATATAATTGTTAATGTTTAGTATTCTAAAAATGTTGAGAAAATGTTGCAATGGTTTTTTTACTAATGTAACAAGTGCTGTTTTCAAAATTTTAATGTGCTTTCAAGGTGAAGTTCATCTCTACAACTTTATCCCATAAAATAGTTTATCATATTCTAATCCTATCCTTATCTTAAACCTATCATTCTCTACACCTATCCACTGAAACCTGCCATTGATTCATATATATGAGACGACTCTCCGATACCTGGCAGAATACATTTAATAAAAATTTCACCTATGAATGATCTATTTAATGAATTAATGATATGTTAATCAGGCTCCATACTTGTGTGAAACTTTTAACAGGTACGTAAACATAGTCACGTATATATAAGCTGAAATTTTGGTCATTCTCTGGCTAATGAATATGTCCAGATGGCCAAACGTTTTCCCAACGTTGAATGTTTCCCAACCATGCCAACGTTGGCATAACGTAATTGTTCGAACAACCCAGGAACAAACTACATTCCAACGTTGTACCATCGTCACAATTACTATTTTTACTGTTAAAGTCAAGATGTTGTTGTTTGGTTTTTAGCAGCGCTCACAAAAATAGTAAATGCGCCAATCAAAATTATTCTATCATATAAAAAAAAATTATTTTATTATTTTCAGTAGATTTGGCCTTATAATTTAAAGGACAAGTCCACCCCAACAAAAAGCTGATTGGAATAGAAAGAGAAAAATCAAACAAACATAACACTGAAAATTTCATCAAAATCGGATGTAAAATAAGAAAGTTATAACATTTTAAAGTTTCGCTTAATTTTTCAAAACAGTTATATGCACATCCTGGTCGGCATGCAAATGAGGGGACCGATGACATCATCCACTCACTATTTCTTTTGTATTTCATTATATGAAATATGAAATATATTTTTTTTTATCGTCATTGTCATGTGAAACAAAGTCTCATTCCTCCCTGAACTTCCATTATTTTAACATTTTGTGGTTCAAGCAAGGGGATCCTAATTGTCGAATTCGTAAAAATTGAAATATTGTATTATTCAAACAATAAAAAGCAAAAGAAATAGTGAGTGAGTGACATCATCGACTCTCTCATTTGCATATTACTGAGTTGAGCATAGAACTGTTTTGTGAAAAATAAGCGAAACTTTAAAATGTCATAACTTTCTTATTTTACATCCGATTTTGATTAAGTTTTCAGCGTTATTCATGTTTGAGTTCTCTATTTATTCAAATCAACCTTTTTCTGTGGTGGACTTGACCTTTAAGATTTGAGAGGTATAAGGCCGTTCATTGGATAGAAGAGATTTCGCAAGCGCACGCAAGCTTTGTTACACTTAAATACAAGTTAAAAATATGGTATAACTCGAAAAAAATATCAACATCATTTCCCATTTGTAAACACCAGATGAAGGCGGAACGTGCATTGCAATTTTTATAACAATAATGGTGATGTCTATGAAGTATAAGACATGTCTGAAATGATCAAAAGTATAGTTTTGCATCATCATGATTCATCTGTCGGGCCTGGTGCCCTTCTGTTGCTGCCCCGTTCATATCAAAATTATATTATAAAAACGATTAAAAAAATGAGTTCAATATTTTTTTTCAACATTTTGGGAAAACAAAAGAAAAAACATTTTTCAAGAATGTTTAATTAAAACATTTTGAGAACATATTTTCATAACTTTTATAGAACCTTTAATGCCATTATCATTAAATTTTACCAAAGTTTTAAGATAGTATTTTTTATATCTATTTACCGTAATTATAGAGATATTATAGTAAAATGTTATTTTGTTTCTTAAAATTATGATATCATAAAAACATCAAAATATGAATGTTTGTTATACAATTCATTAGTACTTCAGGAAAACATTAGAAAACCTTTTTTTTCAAAAATGTTTAGTTATTTAAAAGAAATATATATTATCATAATTTTGTGGGAAAGTTTGTTATTGTCACACCCATGGCATGATAATTATTCGTTTCTTAAAGGACAAGTCCACCCCATAAAAAGTTGATTTGAATAAAAAGAGAAAAAAATCCAACAAGAATAATACTGAAAAATTAAATCAAAATCAGAAAGTTATGACATTTTTAAGTCTCGCTTTATAATTTTCACAAAACAGTTATATTCACATCTTGGACAGGTATGCAAATGAGGGGACTGATGACATCACTCACTATTTCTTTTGTATTTTATTATATGAAATATTGAATATTCCAATTATATCCCTGTTGTCCTGTGAAACAAATTTTTGTTCCTCCCTGAACATGTGGTATTACCTTTGTTTTAACAATTTATGGTTCGATCAATTCGGTCCTTATTGTCAAATCTGTAAAAATTGAAATACATTTTATAATTCAAACAATATCATACAAAAAATGGTGAATGAGGGACATCAACACTCTCATTTGCATGTTCGAGTCGTGCATATAACTGTTTTGTGAAAAATAATGGAAACTTCGTAACTTTCTCATTTTACTTCAGATTTTGATGAAATTTTCACCGTTGTGCTTCTTAGAGTTTTTCGCTATTTATAAAAATCAAAAATTTTCTGGGGTGGACTTGTCCTTTAAAAATAATATCATAAAAATGTCAAAATTAGGATGTTTCTGATTCATTTTTCAAACATTGTTTTTTAAACATTGGAAAAGCATTTCTAAAAATAAGTTTTGTTAAAATATTTGAGAAGCATAATCATAATCATGACATTTCGAGAATGATGTTTTATGTTATTGTCATATTCTACCAACATTATTTTTTTCACATAATGTATAACATTATAAAAACGATGATAGTAAAATGAATTTATTTCTTAAATGATCAGATGATGTTATATCATAAATATGTATTAAAACAATATTTTCTCTCTTTTTTTAAAATACTATAAAGCAGTTTCAGCTATGACATTCTAAGAACGTTTGATGTCATTGATATGATACTAGTATTACAACCTTTTAAAACTAGCACATCAATGATGTGGAGCTCATCCAGCATCTCGCAACGATATTTAACACAATTTTAATTTCAGCCCAGTTGACGTCACTGTAGTGAATTATATTGGTGACATAAATTGAGGATATAGAATTGAAATTGATGAAGAAATTACAAAGAAGCTTTTTTGTGATCTATATGAATAAATTTTATATAAATTAGCATGAATAATTTTCTAGTCAACATTTCTAAACTCTGTGTAGAACCTTGGTGAACCTCATGTAGCTCTCAGATGGAACAAAAATAATCAACAAATAAATAAGTTATTTTTTTTAGTTGAAAATATATAAATAACTTAGCATATTTCATGAGTTTCAAAATTCTGTGTTGAAATTTTGTATCACCACCTAAAGCGATCATATAAGGCAAAGAAAATTAAAATTGATCAACAAATGATGTACAGGTTTGGCAGGTTTGGTGAACCTCATGCAGATCTACCAGATGGAAAAAAAAATCAAAATCGGTCAACAAATAAGAAGACGCATTTCCTGTTGATTTATGAATAAATTTCGCATAAATTAGCATAAAATTTTTCCTAGTCAAAATTTCAAAATTCTGTGTAGAAATTTGGTGAACCTCATGAAGTGCTACCAAAAGGAAGCCGAAATAGGTCAACAAATAACGAAGGAGAAGCATTTTTTTGTGAATTTTGAAAAATGCGCATAAATTAGCATATTTAATGAGTTTCAAAATTCTGTGTAGAAGGTTTGAATCCCCCACCTAATGCTATCATATCAAAAGCAAACAGAATTAAAATCAGACTTGAAATGACGAAGCGGGCAGCATTTTGAAATTCAGTCAACAAATAAAGAAGAGGCATTTTCTGTGATTTATGAATTTCGCATAAGTTAGCATAAATAATTTTCTACTCCGGCCAAATTTCAAAATTTTGTGTAGAAGTTTGGTGACCTTCATGAAGCTCTACCAGATGGAAGCAAACAATTCAAAATCGGTCAACTAATTAAGAAGAAGCATTTTTTGTGAATTTTTAAAAATGCGCCCTACCTAGTGCTATCATATAAAGCAAACAGAATTGATTCCGGACTAGAAATAGCGAAGAAGAAGCATTTTGAAATTGTGGACGGACGCCACGCCACGGCATAAGCTCATCTAGTCCTTCGGGCCGGATGAGTTAAAAATGAGATCCCAATAACTTTATCAAAATGTCAGCAAAATACAAAAAAAATGTTAAAATTATACTACTAAAAATAAGGATGTTTCTAATACATTTTAAAATATTTTGGGAAATTATATTTCAAAAATGTTTTGTTGAACGGTTGATGTTATTGTCATAATATTCTTACAACATTTTAAAATGTTTATTTTACATCAAATGTATAACCTTACAAAAATGTTAGTAGTATTATCAAGTTTCTGAAAAAATTATATTCATATCATCATAAAACATTAAAAAACATGTTAATGATACATTTAATTAACGCTTTTGAAAAATATTAGGAATTTTTTTTGTTCAAGAACGTTAAGTCATAATGATACATAAACATATAGTTTCATAACATTTATTATCACATCCAATGTACGTACATGTATATAACATTATAAAATTGTATATCTGTTTTGTTTCTCAACAATTTATGTTAAAATTATCAGGATGTTTCTAATATATTTTTTAAAGTTAACATTTTGGAAAACACTTGAAAACATTTTTCAAGAATGCTTTGTTGAGATGTTGTAAAACCATATTTCATATCGATCATTTCATTTCAAGTATTCTAACAACATTTTCAAAATGCTATTTTTACATCCAGTACATGTAGATGTCAATAAAATGTTATTGTGTTCCTATCAAAATGTTAATTCAATATGCAAAAACAGCAAAATTATCATGTATCTACTATATTTAAGAAAATCATAACATTATCAAAAATGTTTTGTCGAAATATTTTGAAAACAAACATTCATGACTTTTTTATCATCATCATAGTCATAACATCGAACGTTTGAAAAAAAAATATTCACATTAATTATGTAACATTATAAAAACGTTAGAAAAATATCATTTTTTTTTCATCAACTAAGGGTAAAGATCTATGTAACATTTAGGAAAATATATCTGCTTGGCATCATAATATTAACGTTTATTTCATGTTTAACATCAGGGGAATATTGTTTCATTAATGTTATACAAATGTTCTTAAAAATTCATTTTGAAAGCATTTCTAGGATCTTTCATGAATGTTATTATATTAGCTGGGTATGGACATGGATGTCCATAGTATGGAATACACTGCAAACACATGCATATCAAACCATGTCCAAACCATGGAGCTATATATAGCTCCATATACAAAAACCACTGACTGCCCCTTATCATGGAGGTCAGGAGGTCATTTCATGGAAGCAACATGGTCCTGTTTTTCGTAGTCTAGTCTTATAAACTGTAATACTTATTCCACAGATGAAATCATTGGGTAAGAGAAAAAACATTTCAATAGAACAAAATGTGAATATCAAATTATCATGGTGGTATATGTCTATTCTGTAGAACATCGGTCACATCTGTGTATTTTCATCGTCCTTGGGGGTAAACTTGTATTTGAGTGGAGGCAAAAGTTTGGTACAAGAGACTAGTCGTACCTGTAGGCCACTGGTCTGGTTTCCCCTGACCCTCCACTGCCCATTGACCACGATGGGGGTGGGGGCCAGGATCTGTTGATGCTGCCTGAGCCAGAGATGTTTACCAGCTGTTGCCTCCTTGTGACTGGTGTAGTCTACTTATTCAAACTTTGATACTTGGTTCATGGGTGGAATCATTTGGCGAGAGAGGAAGGCGCTGAATAGATATTTGTTAAGTGCATGAACACGGAGCCTTATGTTTACAGTGTAAAAAAACAACACAACTTTGCATTTTTCACCCTGTTTGAGGTGAAGTTGTTTTGGGTAAAAATGTGTCTTGTTTGGTGTGTGAGACTAGGGCACCTGACCCCCTACCGTGTAACTTGTTTGATTGATGCCTAGCTTTTCTGGTACAGCAAAGTTTTGTACTGGACCTTGTTGGGGAGGGAAGATGAGTGGATTGGCGCTGATTAGAGATTGGGAGACATGTGCCCTCTATGTTAGCTTTGGGAAAAAGCACTTCCAAACAACAAGGTCCAATCTGGACTAGCACGGTCGGCGGTTAAACGCTTAATGGAGTGTTAACAGAACACACGTGTCACCTGCTAAAAGTTCAAGGCACAATAAAGGAAAACTGTGTAGGCCTACTTATAGTACAATTTGCATAAATTAGCCAAATTAATGAATTTCCAAATTCTGTGCACAAATTATGATCCCTGTACTTAGCTCTACCAGATTTAGAGTCAAGTTGGACTTAGACCTACATTTAAAAAAAAGCATTGTTTGATGATTTTAATATATTTGCATTAATTAGCAGTTAATCAATTTCCACATTCTGTGTAAAGGCTATGGTTCCTGTACTTACATTAGCTTTTAGTTTTAGATCTTTTACATTTAGTTCTAGACCCATCTCCTAGATTTTAAGTTTAGCCTAGGTCTAGATCTAGACTACTTGGCCGGTCACTAACAGTAACAATATTCACAACCGTAAGGCCCAATTAAGGCCAAGGCAGTATAGTGTATCACTCACACTACCTCGAGCGAAGTTTGTGCAGGCTCCACTCCACTTCACTACCGCTACACTACGCTCCACCTACCCAAATTTCGAGACCGTAAACTCTATCTGATATTCCGAGTGACAAAGCCAAAAAAGGTGGGATTTAATGGGGGGAAAATATAAAATTCATGCAACATCACGATCTTTAAAAACAATTAAAACTAATATTCTTACTTTAAACCAAGTTTCACTTCTTTTCCATGCTTCTATCGGTCTCAAAATTGGTGATTTAGAGCCAACATGAAGTTCCTCACACGTATAAATAATCCGCTGCCGATTTAAAAACATCGCATGCGCGCGCGAGGGTCCGAGCTCGGACCGGACCCGGTAGCTCATCTCATGCGATACGGCAGCGAATTATTTGTATGAGGAACTTCATGTTGGCTCTAAATCACCAATTTTGAGACTGATAGAAGCATGGAAAAGAAGTGAAACTTGGTGTAAAGTAAGAATATTAGTTTTAATTGTTTTTAAAGATCGTGATGTTGCATGAATTTTATATATTCCCCCCATAAAATCCCACCTTTGTAACTTGGAATATCTGGGGCCCGTTGCAGAAAGAGTTGCGTTTAAACGCAAGCCAAAAAATCAATCGCAAGTCCAAAATGCGCGCTGTTGATTGGTTGAAAATCAAGTTGCGCCTAATTTTTTAGAGTTGCGATTGATTGCAACTCTTTCTGCAACGGGCCCCTGATAGAGTTCACGGTCTCGAAGTTCGGGTAGGTGGAGCTTAATGTAGAGGTTTACTGAAGTGGAGTCGAGTGGAGCCTGCACGAAATGTCGAGGTACACTCACACTGGCACCTAATTGGTCTCAGGCCTACTGTAACTTAATTGCATGCGAAATTCTCGCCCAGAATTAACTGCGACAGCCCGAACGCCCGAACGTCTGCAGCGTTCGGGCCGGCGCAGATATAGACCTCTTCAGTCTAGTCCACAACCTGCGTTTGGAACTGGATTGGAGGCAACAAAGCCGAGGTCGAGGAGAGCTAGTAGGGTCTCGATCTCGCTGCGATTTTCGTTATTACTGTTAGCTTTATGCCGTGTTTTGCAACAAAATAATATTCGGAGTATATAGCAACAGATGGTAGGTAAATATAGTACTGCAAACTATTGAATTTTATGATGTGCTTGACTTTTGGTCCAACCCTTCACACACACTAGACCACTAGATCTAGTCATCATGCGACGGACAGTTGTGTTAATCTCACGTTCAACTCACACGTACTGACGTACACGTAGATCTCCTTCGCGAAAGTTACAGCGTCAATTGAAACGTACTTTCAATCTCAATCAATCACAGTTGCAAATTGCAATCATTAGCCCATTCTTCCTCAGCTTTGATCTGTACAATTCAATAAACACATACCTTTCAAAATCTGAATGATTTCCTCCCCGAAATCTTTTTAAATGTACTCCAGTTCGGCCATCCTGATCCTGGTATGCCTAGATTCAACAGCTCACTTGCACAGTATGTTGTGCATGTGCGGTATACAAAAAGTCGACAGAATTTCTTGATGAGCGAGCCGCGGCGTGGTCATGTGACATATTGTAAGCCTTTTCATTGGTAGATAGTTTGAGTATTTTCTAATTTTGTTTGGATTAACGCGAATTCGTCGATTTTTAATCCATTTCGGATTGACAACGGCAAAATATAACCCAAATAGTTTACAATATTTTGTAATCGCTAACTAGAGTACTATTTGTAATCGCGCGAATTAAGAGAGTATTGGAACTGAAGTGTAGGTTTAGCTGTGTCATCTTCGACAACAGAAATTACCAAACACTGGCTTCAAACAAAAAAAACATCTCAGCTTTCCTTAAGCTTGCAGGCAGGAACTTAAACAGAACATTTCCGAATCAACACAAGAAACGTAATGACGGGTCCCCAACCAAACGCACGTAGCCTTGCCCGACCTAATGCGACGGGTGTGGCTCGTGACCTTTACCCCAAATTCATTTGCGTAATTTATGCTACCACGGGCAAGCGGTCATAAAGAATAGAGTTCTACACCAGTGATCATCTATCAAGCATATTTACAACAGATCGCTCGCTGCAAAGAACTCTATTTCACAGCTTTACTAAAATAATCAAATCCTTTAAAATTATCATAAGCTCCCTAGACTAAATGAGGAAAATAAATTACAAAATGTTAATTTTGAATATCCACCTGTGACATTTGCCCCTCAACCTAAAATTGTCATTTTGATTTATTTTCTAGTAACCTTAAACTGAAAAAACCCGAAAATAGCCACA